>NC_058412.1:3364149-3500577 GCF_002201575.2 Neomonachus schauinslandi | reverse complement strand
AAGAAAGAAAGAAAGAAAGAAAGAAAGAAAGAAAGAAAGAAAGAAAGAAAGAAAGAAAGAAAGAAGAAAACCAAGACAATTTTTGAGAAGTACTATAATATATTGTAAAGATCATTGGATGGGTCTAGAAGACCCGGATGTGAGCCCCAGCTCCACAACCACCTGTAAAATTAAGGTAATAATGCTTGTTGTGCTTCCAGAGGAAATAGGAACCTCAAGAGAAATGGTACGTGTGAAACTGCTTTGCAAACTAGCAAGTGCTGTATCCTTATCAATACGTCTCAGTGCATGTTGCTTCTTTTGTTTTCCTGGCAAAACCAGTTTATTGCTCAGAAATTCATGGGAGGCCGTGACGTGGTGAGGGAAGGGTCAGAAGATCTCTGTTGTCATTCTCGCTTGACCAGTGAGTAGCTTCCAAATACATAGATGACAAGTTGCTGTGTTCCTAGAAATCCTCCTCGTCAACCGGGTTGGCAAGACCTCTGCGGTCTGGTTGGTGTCTTCCCGTTCCTCAGACGCAGCCACTTGATCAAGCCACAATGGCCCTCCGTTAAAACGCCCGTGTGTGCCCAGTGCTAGCATTTCCCCGAGCCTGGCTTATGCAGGCACCTCAGTCCACGCTTCCTTCTTGTGCTGCCATTCTACCCAGGATCCGAGTCCCAGCCTGGCCTCCACTTTCTATCTGTCCGCATTTGGAGTGAATCACTCTTTGCTCTGCTGCCTCATGGCACTTGACTTATGACACTCCCTTCTTCTAGTTGGTGGTTCACACATCTGCGTTTGCTACTACACTGGAAGCTACTTGAAGACAAGACCTAAACTCACTTGTCAGGGCCACCCTGTCACCAATCGTACCCCGACGATTAGTGTCTCTGGGGGTGCTGAACACAGGGACGGCTCTGCCCCTCATTCATCACCTGTCTTGGCTTCACCACCCGTGGGATGAGTCTCTGAGAGACGTGACCCCCGAGACACGTTCTAGCTCTGATGTCTACAGTGTCACGATCTCGTCTCTTTCCCCAGACTCTCTATTCTTCCCATTCCAATTCATGTCCATGCATTTTGAGGAAGCACACAGAGAATAATGATTACATATACAAAAGTGGAGTAGAAATAGCGATTTGCTAGACAAACACACACAACGTAATCTGGACACAAGTGTGAAGTGTAAAGCCTTCTCTGAGCATCTGGCCTCAATTACCAGGATCAGTACAGAATTCATTCTGTAGTCAAATGTTCCAAAAGTGCTTCTAATATATATGTATTCACAGACTCAAACTGTGCTCATAGAATGATGGAATAGCAGGAAAAAAACATCTGTTTGTCAGTGGGTCATGCGATTTACATGGATTTTTATATTAAAAACAATTTAATTCACTACCTAAAAATGTCCTTTTCTCCTTTCTTCTTGGTGAGAAAACTATAAGATTCATTGGCATCCTATGGTACGGAGGAGGAGAAAGCATCCTATCTTGTATTTTCCTCATGCCGTCTAACGAGCGTGGCCATGCTGGGGGCTGCCCTGAGTATCACTTTGCAGGTTCTTGTTACAGTAAAAGTTAATGCTGCACTGCAATCCTGCTTACTATTTACACTTGTGTGAGCCATCAAGATGATGCATTATCTTAAGTGCATTGCCTCACCGTGTCTGTGATTCAGCATCATTAGGCCAGGATGAGATCATTTTTAAAAGGAAGATTTAAAAGAAATCAAGGTTCTGGGAATTGATGGGGAAGAGGGAGAGGCTGTACTAATGATACAGAGCATTTTAGCCAACGTTTTGGCAGAGAGCTTCGCGTGGCTCTTGCTACTGCTGCGAGCATTTCAGCTCGTGGGATTGTATGATAGTTGACGCACGGTCATGATTGGGTCAAAACTTGGAACATACACGGGGAGACAGCAAGGTGATAAAATGTCAAATGATGTGACTCTAGGAAGAAGAGTCCCTGTTATCAAAATTTTATATACTTTTCTCCCAAAGCAACTTCTTGAAGAATTAAAAAAAAGAATTTCTGGCATCCTTGAATCCTAGAACAATTTTATTTTGTGTACGGTGGCCCCCCCCCGTTATTCATGGGGATACATTCCACGTTCTCCAGTGGATGCCTGAAACCATGGATGGTACCAAACCCTATATACACTGTGTGTTTTTCCTATACACACATACCTATGACAAGGGTTAATTTCTAAAGTAGTCACAGTAAGAGATTAACAACAATAACTAATAATAAAGCAATCATAACAATATACTGTAGAAAAAGTTACATGAATGTGATCTATCTCTCTCTCCAAATATCTTATCGTCCTGCACTTACCCTTCTTGTGATGATGTATGAACATCAGATCCCCGTGTGATGTGATGAAGTGAGATGAATGACATAAGCATTATGACTGCTAGTTCAGAAGGAAGGTCATCTGCTTCTGGACCATGGTTAACCTTGGGGGACCAAAACCGTGGAAAACAAAAATGCAGATAATGGGTAACTACTGTATTTGGCATCCAGCAGGTCCTGAAAAATCTCACTTACCTTGGCTCTATTCCAAATGCTCCCTAGTGAATTTATCTTGGATAATTTCTCTGCATTAATCAACATTAACCAGATTTTAACAATCTCAAGTACGCAGACTTCTTCTGTAACTTTATTACAAATACACATTGCCAGAAAAACCGTCGCTCTTGTATTATTTAGTCTTGGCTTCTTGCTAAGAAACTGTAAGTTTGAGAATAAAATGGATATTTCTGTTGCTGGGGGAGAGGGCAGAAGAGAAGCTATTATTTCCAGAATTTACCAACCAGGGAATAAGATATGGATGTTGACATTTAATAGAATTGACCAAGTACTTCATGGTTACAAGGGGGCATTCCTCCAACTCTTCTCAGTGATCTCTCCTTAGCTTCTGCTCATAACTAACTGCACATCCCTCTCCCTCCCTAACTCAGATCTGCAGAAGTTTTAAGAGTGCCTTTTTCCTATCATTCATAGATTTCTTTGAAAGAGTTTTACATCATCGATGGGGATAAAGATGCAGCACTTTCCAAGTGTTGGGTTTGTTAGTGATTGCAAGGCAGGTGGATGCATTTCACTCTGGTTTAATGTTTCCACTCACTCAGATGTAGCTTAACAGTGATTCCTATCTCCTGATCTCAGAACTACAAGGGGTGTTCATGACCCCTGAGTTCATGTCCAATGGCAGGCTAGTCTCCAGGACCTCCCCATGCTCATCACTTCTGCACGCTGCCTGTTCCATCTGAGGGCAGAATACAGCATGAAGACAGCTTCCTCCTCAGTTTGTGTTTAAATCCTAATGTCTGTGACTTCCACTCCTAAGAAGAGTTACCTGTATGCTTCCGCATCATCTGCAAAAGTTTTTTGTTTTTAATTTTATTTATTTATTTGACAGAGAGAGACACAGCGAGAGAGGGAACACAAGCAGGGGGAGTGGGAAAGGGAGAAGCAGGCTTCCCACGGAGCAGGGAGCCCGATGCGGGGCTCGATCCCAGGATCCTGGGATCATGACCTGAGCCGAAGGCAGACGCTTAACGACTGAGCCACCCAGGCGCCCCTGCAAAAGTTTTTTTTACACCTTGAGCTCTTCTGTTGATAGATCTTAAAATAATGTGGTGTGAACCAAACCAGTAGAGAAACCACATCTAAAGGGAGTTGATCACGGGCAGGCTGGCAGCATAAAGATGATATAGTTATGGGCGTCTGGGTGGCTCAGTCGGTTCAGCGTCTGCCTTCGGCTCGGGTCATGATCTGGGGTCCTGGGATGGAGCCCCACATTGGGCTCCCTGCTCGGCGGGAAGCCTGCTTCTCCCTCTGCCCCTCCCCCTGCTTGTGCGTGCGTTCGATCTCTCTCTCTCTGGCAAATAAATAAATAAAATCTTTAAAAAAGAAAAGATGATACAGTTTTAAGAAGTGAAGATGTTTTATCTGGAGAAGAGAGCACTCGGGTCAGAAATGCTTGCTGATGAATGATAGCTAACTGGACTCATGCAGCATGGCTCTGGGTGACAGAGCTGTGTTCAAAATCTGGAAGAAGGGATAACCTCAGTGACTTTTAAGGTCTCTTGTAGTGTAGCAGAGTGGGGAGGGGGTACATGATTTGCACATCCCAGTGCAATCTGAAAATGGGGGTGCTGTTTAAAATAAGAAAAAATGTAATCAAAGATTCTAAAATACAATTTTCTTTTCTTTTTTTTATTTTCTCTCTGTTGACCTGTCCTGGAGATTTTTTCTTATTTAATGGCTTACTCCTTGGGAATAGGGATCTGGCGGGGCAAGTACAGACCCCCAGGGGTGCCCGAGACCCCCCCAGCACCCCGCCCACCACTTGGCATGCCTGCGTGGCCAGAGGTCACCTGCCAGTCTGCCAGTTGCCCCCCTGCTGTCTGCGGACCGACACTGTGCCCATCGCGGGGTTGGAAAGCTGAACCATGTATCTCCCTTCCCACAGGCCCCCTACCCCAGCCCAGGTGATCGTCCCTCAGGAGATGGCAACCCCGGGGCTGGGCGCACGCTGAACCGGGCCAGGGTGGGTGAGAGGCTGACCCGCCAAGCCCTCTTGCAAACGCTCCGTGGCTGCCGGCCCAGGCGGGGGAGCTGCCTGAGCTCACGCCCGGCCTCTGCCAAGGTCGAGCACAGCAGCTCAGGCTGCACCGGCGGGCGCTGGGAGAAGGGTGGGTGGGGCGCAGTGAGTCAGGGGGCAGGGATCGGGCAGCCAAGAACCCCGCCCAAGGGGGAGCCGGCTATGGGATACCCCCGAGTCACGGCTCCGAGCCCTCCGTGTGGGCTCTGTTGCACCATCCAGGTGCCCTTCAGAAGCCCAACTGCACACGGGAAATTATTAAAAAGCTCAAGACGTCAACAGCTGACCGTTAAACCCCCAGCACTGGGTGCTTCTGAGCTCTAGGCCTCGCCCCAGTCCTCAGGCGCATCCCCAAGGAGCAGGGGTGTGCGAGGGTTACATCCACCAGTTAACAGTCTCACTGGTCCCACCATATGCAGCTCTGTGTCTATGAGAAACAAACACACGGGGTGCCTGGGGGGCTCAGTTGGTTAAGCATCTGCCTTTGGCTCAGGTCATGATCCCAGAGTCCTGGGATCACGTCCGCATCAGACTCCCAGCTCAGTGGGGAGTCTGTTTCTCCCTCTGCCCCTCCCCCCCCACTCACGCTCTCTCTGTTTCTCTCTCAAAAATAAATAAATACAATCTTAAAAAAAAAAAAAGGAAGGAAGAAACACACAAGCGAAATATCCAGGTCTGACAAATTTTTGTTGGCTAGCCTGCTTTACAGTTTCAAATGTCAATACGTTAAAACCTTCTACTATGACTATAATTTAATTCTTTATAATTGTGTCATTTTTTGACTTCATATATTTTGACATTAGATGGTCAGGGGTGTAAAAATTATGATTTTAGGGCGCCTGGGTGGCTCAGTTGGTTAAGCGACTGCCTTCGGCTCAGGTCATGATCCTGGAGTCCCGGGATCGAGTCCCGCGTGGGGCTCCCTGCTCAGCGGGGAGCCTGCTTCTCCCTCTCCCGCTCCCCCCTCTTGTGCTCTCTCTCTCTCTCTCTCACTCTCTCTCTCAAATAAATAAATAAAATCTTAAAAAAAATATGATTTTACATCTCCTTGGTAGTGAAATGTGCATTTTAGTATTGTGTAAGACTTATTTTTATTCTAATCTTCCTGATACTATTATTTTATACCAGTTTACATTTGCTTAATATTTATAGGGCATAACTTATCATTCAGTGTTTTGCATGTTTTAATTTTATCTTAAGCTAGATGTTTACAAATCCAATTTGATAGTCTTCTAATAGCTTCATTTAAGATGGTTACATTTATTGTTACTATTGATTGATATATTTCGAAATTATTTCTACTGTCTTAGGTATTTTTCTATTTTTACCTTTTTCTTTTTCAATGCCTTCTTCTGGATTGATAGTTTTCTGTAGTACCTTTATCCCCCTGAAGGTTTTACTTCTATTCTTTTAGAGGGACCTGTATAGTATTGATAGACATAACTATATTTTTTGCTTATGATTACGGTTATTTGGTATTTCCACCTTCCTCCTGACCTCACTCTAACTACTCCTTGAATATTCCTTCCTACCATATTATTGTTGCTTAGAGGTTTATTTTCTGTCTTTTATAGTAAGAAATTGTTTTCTGGGAACAATGTATGAGTATAAGCGTATTCAATTTGTGTGTTCACTATTGTTCTTTAAACCACACCTTCTTACTTGCTGGCCCTCCCACACGTTAACTTATACTCTGCACTAGTTTCTTTGGTGGGGGTGTGAGCCAGGGCGTGGGCAATAGAGAGGTAAACTCCCAACATTAGTACATGTTCGAAAATACCTTTATTTTGCACTTAATTTTTTTTAACTCCATGCTTGAATTTTAGACATTAATGGAAAGTTGAAATAGTTAAAAAATCTTATTTTTTTCTTCTTTTTTTATTGTTATGTTAATCCCCATACATTACATCCTTAGTTTTAGATGTAGTGTTCCATGATTCATTGTTTGTGCATAACACCCAGTGCTCCATGCAGAACGTGCCCTCCTCAATACCCATCACCAGGCTAACCCAACCTCCCAACCCACTCCCCTCTAGAACCCTCAGTTTGTTTTTCAGAGTCCATCGTCTCTCATGGTTCGTCTACCCCTCCGAATTCCCCCCCCTTCATTCTTCCCCTCCTGCTATCTTCTTCTTCTTCTTCTTCTTCTTTTCTTAACATATATTGCATTATTTGTAAAAAATCTTATTTTATGTGTAGCTCCCTTCCTTACGATTGCTATCAGTTATATTACTTTTAAGTGTTCAAAGTTTATAATGTCAGAGTGTCTGTGATATTACCACACATAGTTTGGGTTCTATGTTTAAATAGCTTCACGGTTCCTCAGCAGCAACTCTTTGATGATAGTCCCCCCTGCCCTGTGTTATTTGTATTCCTTTCTTGGTTGCTTGGCTTTCACCTTCATTAGCCATTTCCAGATGCCCTTCGTCTTGCAGCCCGTGCACACAGCTCCAGGCTGACAGGTCTTCAGCTGATGAGGACACTGCTCCGTTTCATACTTACTGGCACCCATTACTCCTAGTGGGAAGTATGTTATTAGTCTAATTGTAGTTCTTTGGAGGTAATTTATTTTTATTTATTGTATCTGGGTGCACCTTCTAAATAAAAATTATATCTTTCTTGAATCCTTCAACAAATTAGAAATTATTTCTTATTCTCTCTCCACTACCCCCTTCATTATCTTCTGGGATTCTTATTAAAGGAATGTTGGAGACATTCTTCAGTTGTTGGAGAAATAGGTTGGAAGGAAACTTATTCTTCCATTTCCCGCAACAGTGTTCATTAAAGGAATAATAAACTATGTGTTTCGCTGTGTGGCTTTCTCAAAAGAGTTCGTCTTACCTTCCATTTCATGAATTCTCTTCAGCTCTCCAGGCTTAGTGATGCCCCTTTGTGGTAGGCAGAATTCTAAGAGTGTGAAATCCTCCCCACATGGAGTTGAAGTGGGTAGAGCCTGTGAGTGTAATGGCATAACTCACCTTGACCGTAGATTATGCATTATACGGCTAAGGGGAGAATATCTGAATGAGCATAATCTAATCACTTCTACCCCTGGAAAGCAGAGGGTTTCCTCTGGTTATCAGCAGAAGAAGTCTGAGGGATTCGGCCCACAGAGGAAGCTGGTGCACCATCTCTGGCTGACAAGGGGGAGGCTACCACGTGGGAAGGGATGCTGGTGGCCGAGACCAGGACAGAGTCGCCCCTGTCAACCAACAAGTCAACCTCAAGGCACTTGGACCTCAGACTGCCAGCGGACCTGGATTCTGGACCTGGATTCTGCCAGCACCTCAATGAATTGGAAATGGGGTCTTTCCCAGGCACATCATTGATTTCTCCTTGCGATAGCCTGGGTAAATAACCAGGAGAGCCCACTCAGCCTCTAACATGTAAATAAAGAGGTGTTATTTTAAGCATCTAAGTTTGCAGTAATTTGTTACACAGCAGTAAAAAACTGATACTCCATCTACTACACTAAAAAAAAAAAAAATCAATGTCTACATTTCCTTTCTTCAAATTTGTAACTGGCTCTTTTATATAGTCACTGGTCCAATCTAGACCTGTTTTGTTTAAGAGTATCTTTGTCTTTCTATCAAAAGTTGAGTTTCTATCCTTTGAATATCCTGCCCTTATTTACCTTAAGGTCATAGTCTTCTGCAGAATTAACTCCATCTACAGAGAAGTCCTCTTCTGATAGTTTTCTTTGTGTTTCTCAATATTAAATTATTGTTCATTTGTTTGGATAATTTGGTTTGTAGTCATTTATAGTATATTTTAATTCTTCTCTCTTTCTCTGTCCCTTTGTGACTGCCCTTCCCTGTCTCCAGAGCTCGCTTGCTTCCACCTGCCCTCTGTGCCAGCCAGAGCAGAATCGTACCTTAGAATTGTCATTTGGGGGCTAGGTCTCAGAGTGCTGTTTGGGGAAGTCACTGATCCAGTTATAATGAGCTGGTGGGAATCCTGGCTCAGCTCTTTGTCAAAAGGCTGTCCTGTGTCCTCTCCTTCTCTAGACACAGTTTTAAAAAGCCACGGGGGTAGTGCCTTGCCTAGGTAGCTCAGTCAGTTAATTAAGCACCTGACTCCTGATTTCAGCTCCTGATCTCAGGGTCGTGAGTTCCAGCCCAGCATCGGGCTCCACTAAGCGGGGAATCTGCTTGAGATGCTCTTCCTCTTCCTGTCCCCCACTCTTACACTCTTTCTTGATCTCTCTCTCCCTAAAATAAATAAATAAATCTTAAAAAAAAAAAAGCCATTGGGGAAGGTGAAATTGACAACTGTTTTTGGTTTTCAGGCCCCTTTTAAGATAAGGAAATACTTTATCTGGCATTAAGGGGCAAGCCTGCTAGGAAATGTTCTATTCCCTTTTACACCTTGGGGGCTTCCCCTTTTCCAAACCTCATGGATGTCAAGCTTCAGCCCCATTTGTCTTTTGGAATGTTAAATCTGGCTCACAAAAATGCAACACCGTGTTTTAGAGTAAGCTCGCCTTGCTATTACTCTCTGCTAATATTTCACCTGTCAGTGTGCCTCGAGCAGAGCCGTTGGTCAGGAGGTGAATCCCTGCACCACCTCAGCGAGAAATCACAGGCACTCCACCTTTGTCCCTGCACTCTTCTCTTCTTCAGAGCAGAAATGATAATACCTGCCCTCCACCTACCTCAGGAGTTTGTCAAGGGTGTCAAATGAGATTAGGTATCCAAAAGTGCTTTGAAAACTGTAGCATTTACTAAAAATATTTAAAAAGTAGCATTGAAAGTCCTCTGTGTTAACTTGTATCCATCACCAAATGCTGGAAATGTCACATGCAAGGCTTGGTAAGAAACTTTTACCTAAGAAGATTCAACTTGGACACTGAGGGAAGCAGGCAGTAAACAGGAAAAGTGTAATGACAGTTCAAGGTCTCAGTCTGTACGATTTGTACTCTCCTTGACACTTGTCAAAGGCAGTATTTTGAGAGCACTCACAAATTTCATGTACTATCGGGTTTTGGTACAAGTCTGTGAAATGTCCGTTGAACATTCAGAATCTATTCAGACAAGCTGGGAAATAGTTTCAGATCGTTTTTAATGGAGAATTACATGAAAGAGCATGTTTACTTCTCATGTGGCTTTGCAGCTGGAGAGGAAAAAAAAATTAAAAGAACTCTCAGAATATATGTTGGATACAAATAGACTTGTTTCCAGACAGCCAAGTGGTAGGTTTTTATTAAGAGGGACCAGATGTTTTTAGGCAGGGAATGAATTTATTCTGTTTCATTTTTCATCCAAATAACACAGAACCTTGAATATGCAATGTTACCAGATGGACCTGACCCAGTATCCTTTATGCAGGAAAAAAAAAAGAAAAAAACCTTATAATGAGCTGGGGCCCATGTCTCAGAAAGGTACTCTGCAGAAATGGAGTCAGCCCCGCCAAAGGAGTCCAGGACACTAAAATCAGGCAGGTCCTAAAGGGAGATGCTGGTGTTTCTTTCCATCAATGATCAAAGTTGTTCCAGCACAACCACACACATAACACAGAGAACGTGGCCACGTGGGAAGGATCACAAGAGCTGGGGGTTGAAAACAGTAGTAGAATATCAGTCCATCCCAAGGACAGAGAACAAGGACAGGGATTTGAGGATGTCACAGAGAAGTGTACATGCCATGCCGTTAATGCACAGAGGTCTGGGGTTTGCGTTAAATTTCTAGAAGCAGAAGTGGGAACTCAGCTATGACATCTGGTTTCGGGGTCGGAACTCATGTATGTTGGAAGTGACCAAAGCAAGCACAGCCTGGAGTCCAAGCCAGGGGACAAAGGAAACTAGCATTTTTTTTTTTTTTTTTGAGATTCTACCTACTCCAAGCACCGTGCAGGGTTTTGCATGTTATTAAACTTAATAATAATTCTGTAATAAAACATCACTATCCTGATTATCAAGGTGGAGGAAATGGAAAAGAAGATTAATTGTAAGGTTAAATGTCTATCTACACAGCCTCGAACAGCACCTAAGACATAATTGGTGTTAGACAATTGTAAATGTGTTGTTTTTACACTGTCTGGGAACCCTGATTTCTGAACTCTCAATCAATTTAGGCTGCTGGCCACAGGCAAAGAAATCTCAGTGAAGAGAGCTCTACTTCCTTTCATTTCTGCTTGAACATTGCTTGATTTTAACCCAAACACATCTCTCTCTTTTATTACATTACGCAAAGCGGTAAGGAACAACCAACACCTATGAGCGCTCTGAGTTTTGCCAGCCTTCTCTAAGAGCAAACTTTTCTGTCTTTCGAGTTACTCCAGATGAAACCTTGATAATTTTTTTTGATATTGGATAAATTGAGTATTTTGATATTTGGTAAATATTTTGCCACAGCGTCACAGGGCACCTCCCTATTCCCTGGCTGCCCACTTTCCAACTAGTAAATCAATAACACTTATGTCAGTTTTCTGATTGTTCCAGAAGCATCCTTTGTGTTTGTCAGGATACTGGCTAAGCTACCATGACAAAGAAATCCAAAGATACAGCAGCTTAACTTCGAGCTGTAGCGCAACATCCTTAGAGCAGAGGGGCTCTGGTAGTGCTCCTGCGTCGCTCCTCCTGCAGGACAGGGGGTAACAGTTCAAGGAAACCATCTTTAAGGTGATGAAATGCAAACTGTACACATGCCTCTCATGTCTCCACCCAAGGACCAAAACACCGCCGCTTGACTGCACCTAGCTTCAGGGAGACTTAGAAATGCAGTCGGGAGCTGGACAGCCACCTGCCAGTGGAAACAAGGAGTTCATTCTACGAAAAGTGAAAATATCAAGAAGAAAAGTGGGGACAGTTTTAAGTGTCTGCCAAGTAGACCTTTTCTCTCCACTTGCCCAGGATTCTGCCATGATAGCATTTAGAATACTTATTATAGTTGTCTATTCACAATTTGTTGTGTCTTCCCACTCTAGATTCCACGAGAGACTGGGCCGTATCTCTGTTTCTCACCACTTAGCAACTGATCTGGTGGGTGGCGTGGACTTTAATCAGCTCTCAGAAGATTGTGTTGAAACCATGTTGTTCAACAAAGTCACAGTTCAATATTACATGTAAGGCGGGTACGTTAGTAACTGGGTGCATGGGAAGAGACTCTTGGCAGGACACATGTGAAACAGATTATTTTAATTCAGGATTGCTGACTTTTACGTACATTTATACTTAAATATATTTAATAACCAAGATGACTGATTCGTAATGTAATATAATATTTCATTGGTGGAGCTATTTTGGCACTTTCTCATTGTGTTATAATCTGTTTTCCTGCCTTGCTTCTGGACCATGAGCTGCTGGAGGCAGGTGCTGAAGGCCAGCCGGGTATCTTCAGTAAGTAGTAAAACTGATGAGACCTAGTAAGTGTTCACTAAGCAAATGCTGAAGGAATGATGGAATAGATCATCAAATCAACTAAACCTGATAGATAGAATGTACCACACACAGATACAGGGCAGAGGGGCAGGTATTCCTAAATTGTGCACATCCCCTTAAGCAGATTGATTTATTCTCTGGTGTACCTGATACATGATTTTTTTTAAACAAGGCAATTTCTTATAGTTCAGCTACTTTCAATTCACCCCACCTAAAATGGCCAAGAATGACAAAGCAGCATCTGTTGATAACTCAGTGAGCTGTAGAAATCACAGAGATGGGACCCTTCCCCTGTGCAACTCACATCTCATATTATGCAGAATGTTACTGTATTTACAATTTATAATTGTCAGAGTGTTACCAGAGTAACAATGTAAAAGACAGAAGATCTCAGTTAAAATTTCAAATGATGTATGTATATGTATTTGTATATATGAATTATATACACACATATATATAAAATGTCTGTACCTGTAACATACATAGTATAGTATAGTATAGAACTATAATTATATATTATATGTAACTATATACAATATGTATTATGGATTTATATTATATATTACACATATTTATATATTATCTGTATTGATATATTCATATATTATTTATTATTATATTTTAATAATAATATGATACATTTTATTATGCACAATTTATATATCATATACATGGACATTGCACACACGTGCACACGCACATCTAAATTTGAGACCTTTGCATCTTAACCTGTTACTCTGGCTCTGTCACCCACAGTTTGACTGCTCCCACCTTTCGTTATGGGGCATGAGGACCGTTGTTTATTCTGGAAGTTGAACGGGTTCACAGTCTGCTGGTAAAACAACGTTGGAGTAAAATTAGAAAGGCTTGTCAGGGCGGCCTGGCAGGGGCAGGCTTCCTGTTGGAGTCAGAATTTGTAAAGGCCCTTCCATGAGGGGAAGGAAGGGCCTGGGGGCCGCAGTGCAGGAGGTCACCAACCTATGTGTGCACACCCCCGCCACCCATACGCGCACGTGCCCGCGCACAGACCGGAACGGACCGGGGGCGCGGGGAGCGGAGTGGGAGTCCCACCAATGCTCTGGGGGAGCCCGACGGGAGAGACAACGCGGCAGAAGAGGAATAGCGTGTTTTTCTTCCACGCTGAGCTGGAAGCCGTCCGAGGGTCTTGCTGTCTGCCCGGTGCGTCACCCGGAGGTGACCTGTCCCGGAGCTGGGACAGCCCCGAGACCGTAGGCGAGGGTGAGCCGCTCTCCTCTAGAGCCCAGGCAAGGACCTCCTTGCAGAGGAAAGGGACACCTTGCCTTCAGAAGTCAGGCAGTTTTACTTTGATTTCTTGAAGGCGGCCCGTGGTGTGGAAAGAACATCTAACTGTGGCCAACAGTCTGGATTCCAAGTTTAGCGGAATTTATTCTGGGACCTTGGACAGACCATGCCTGTTCCTCACCTTCCTCATCCGTCGGGTGGCCTTCAAGAAATACTTCCCTGGCCTGTTCTGCAGGGCTCCTGGGAGGAACAAGGAATAAGGAGACATCGCGTATTGTTAAAAAAAAAAAAACAAAAACACTCTGATCTCTGACTCAGCGTGTTTCTCTGTGTGTATTTCTGTCCCTGGTATTTGGAGGTGTAGGATGTGGGGAACCTACCCCCATCTCGTGTCTCTCCGGGGCATGCACAGCCTCGAGGAGAGGCGGCACTCAGCTCGGTGCTAAGAAACACCTGATCACCTGTTAGAACCTCGCTCCTCGAATTCCTTAAGAACCTACCTATGACACAAAATTTTCTTGTGTCACTTCGGTAGTCAGATTCTTTCCAGATAGGATTTCTAGAAGGTAATGAGTGTTGCAATTTCAATCCCCATTATGCTCTGAAGTTAGTGATTTCTGAGGACATTTACTTTTAATTTTTACTGATTTAAGATAT
This sequence comes from Neomonachus schauinslandi, assembly GCF_002201575.2. Classification (NCBI taxonomy): domain Eukaryota; kingdom Metazoa; phylum Chordata; class Mammalia; order Carnivora; family Phocidae; genus Neomonachus; species Neomonachus schauinslandi. The sequence continues at coordinate 3,486,689 of NC_058412.1, read as the reverse complement.
GTGGCTCTTGCACTTAATCTTAACAGAGCTTAAGACAAAATGATATTCTATTATTTTAATAGGAGCCAAATATTTTTTTAAAAAGTATTTTCAGAACAGATAAGCGAAGAAAGAGTATTGCTGTAAAAAGTTAGGAATCTTGCAATGATTTCAAAGAAGGTATGTAATATAAGTATAATAAAATATATATATATATTTTAAATGACTAAATGAGAAATTCTCTAACCTTTTTCTTTTACTCACACTTATCCTTCTGCTGCAATATAATAATTCTTTTTGGTACAACAAGATTTGGAAGTTTGAATCCCATGCAAGTTTTCTCACATTTGGGGAGCAATATCTAACTCTCCTTATCTTTAAAATCCCTGATGTGATTTCTATGAAACTACGTAAGTATTATCTTCTTTAAAATATTTTGAAGACAAGGGGATCTCGGTGGTATTTATTTATTCATTTACTGCTTTATTTTTGTTTCAACTAAAAGAAACACTCCAGGACCCTCTCTTTCATGCACCCCTCCAGTGTTGTCCTTCCCACAATTAAGTCACATGAATTCGATGAACTCTGTTTCTTGTCTGACGTTAGCATGTCTTTCTGTAACTCGGGCTACCTACAAAATGATAGGGTGGCCTTTTGGGTCAGTGCTTGGAAATACTAGGTAAAGTTTCTGAAACTAACTTTCTGAACGAACTCCAATCCCACTACTTGGGAATCCATGCCAGGATTTGGCGGGCACCAGGCCCACCCAGAAGGAGGTTTGTCCTGCACAAAGCCTGGTGCCAGGGTCCCCAGAGAGGTGTGGTGAGGAGCTGAACAGCCTGCTCTCCGCCTGGGGGTCTCAGGAGGGGAGTCCCATACCTGTCGCTGGCTGGCCAAGGGGGCAGCTTTTCAGCCCAGCGTGAGGACTGGGAGAATGTGTAAAGTGAATTTTTCAAAAATAATCATTAGAGGCTTGTAGTGTGTATCCCGCTCAGGAGCCTCACGCTGTGATTGCTTTTGGAGGGGAGGGAAATGTGGTATTTCCAGAGCCTTTTTCTCCTCCTAACAAACACAAGCACACAAACAGCCTTCTCAAAGGGCTCTCTATCTTAGACAAGAGTTTTTGTTTTTGATGTTGGAATTTTAATGTCTTTGCTTTACTGCATTTGCTACTCCCCTGGGACTCTATTGCGTGAATGCTGGAGATTTAATGTGTGCGGTTTTCTTTCTTTTATGGTGAGGGGGCATTATTTTTGCCTTTATTTTAATTTTACCCAAATAACTATTTCACCTTTTTATGCAGAAAACATTATTTTAAGTTTTATTAACTATGCACATTGCTATATTTAAAGTAGTCTCATATACTTGTTGATGATGTTGATCAAATGTACAAAGTTGTTATTCAGTGCTTACATATTAATAAGGTACATAAATGCTAGTAACATATAAAATCTGCTGATTCTGGACTCAGATCCTCTCCCTGACACTTTCCCCTTATCATATAGTTCATAAAATCATTTGCAGAAACTTCAGATGCATCCTTAATCCTCAGTATACGAGATTCTAATAGATGTTAAAAATAATCTTCTAGTTATAATGATCCTATATTCCAGAGAACTCTAGGTTGACATTTTCTCTGTGTGAATGCTTTCACTTGTGATTGTCAAAGTGTTTGTAACTTTTAGTTAAGGAAATGTTGTTATAATCTGTGTATCAATTGCTTTTCTTAATATGATCAACTGTTTTCTTTTCTTTTTTTTTTTTTTAAATTTTATTTATTTATTTGACACAGAGAGAGAGAGAGAGAGCACAGCATGGGGAACAGCAGCGAGAGGGAGAGGGGGAGTGAGAAGCAGACTCTCCACCGAGCAGGGAGCCCGATGTGGGACCTGATCCCAGGAGCTTGGGATCATGACCTGAGCCGAAGGCAGACGCTTAACCAATGGAGCCACCCAGGCGCCCCAATATGATCAACTTCTTAATAAATCAATATTAATTGAAATGCCTGACATTGAGTATAACTTGGTAAACATGTCTTCAGCCCCTATGCTGGGTGTGATGACCCTCGAGATCTTCAGGGAGGTGGGGATGTGGATGTAGTCCCTGTCATTAAGGAGTAGACTACTTGTTTCAACTCTGCCACCATACTGGAAACAATTTTTTAATTTCTTATTTGGATGCAATTAAGAAGTTGGAGTCAAGTAAGAAAATAGTAATTTATATCCATAGTCCCGTTCTAAATAGATCCTCTTCGCAACCCAGTCAAATCTGAGTAGGATAACACGTTGCTATCAGAGAGGGTATTTATAAAACTAAGACCAAGACATAAAAGGAAATTTCAAAAGTGTTTAAACAATGGGTAATTAAAATTAAAGGAAGGGCATGTTATGGGTATACAGAATTCTTCGTAGGAGGGGTTGGATTACCTCATAGCCTATAACTAAAGGAAACTTGCAATATATTAGGTTCTTCATTCACTCAGCCAGCACGTTTGTTGAGCGTTTATACAAGCTATATTTTTTCTTCTGTGACTCCTTATCTTTCCCACTGAAATGTTGGCCAACGTAATAAGCACGGTGTATTTAAGAACTTGAAGGAAAAGTGCAGAATCCATGGGTCCAACTTTCTGATTTCATTAAGAGGAAACTGAGACCCTGAGAAATAAGTGGGCTTTGAAATTCACAAAGTAGATGATTGGCAAAAGCAGCGCTTTTCTCATTACACTTCTTTCCATTAATCAGTACCTTGTCCTAATCAATACTATCTCTAATGTATACTTTTTTCCTCTGGGGATTTCTGTCTATAGGAATGTTTTGAGTTCGTAAATGTCTCCCCTTGATTCTAGAATGCAAACCAATAAGAAGGTAGCGGGCTAGGTGAAAAAGGGAGACTTTTATAAAAAAGAGCCCCTTGTCATTCTAATAATACGCACACTTGAACTAGTCTTCAGGAGACGATATGCTCCAGTTTTGTGGTTCCTCTCTAAGAGATGATAATGGTGGATTTCTAATGTTGTGATGAAGAGAGAGAGAGAGAGAGTGTGTGTGTGTGTGTGTGTGTGTTTGTGTGTATAATACTATAGCTGTTCCCTACAGTAGGAATTTGAGATAATTACTGCCTCGTAGTGATCATCTCACCCTATTTCGTGGGATGGAACAAGAATGGTGTCCAGCAGGAGGCTTGGAGACCCCATTCGGTTCTGGGCTGGCCTGGTGAGCATGGATCATCGTGTGTCTCTGAGACACAGCATGCTGAGTGAACTTGAACTCTAGCAAACACCGCAGTTTGGTCATTTCTAAATATATGAAGGGGAATAATTTAGAAACCTTACGTGGCACAGGTCTGGAGAGGCAACTTTTAGTTTAATACGGGGAAGACTTTTCTAGTATTTGGAATTTTATAAAAGTCAAGTGAGCTTCCTTGTGAAACCAAGGCTTTGGCTTCTTTAAAGTTTGAAAGGCAAGAAAACTTTGGATTTGGGGATGTGGTAGAAGAGCTTTCTGCCCTGGATGGGATGTTCCATCTGACAACTTCTATGATCCACCTAGGAATAAAGCTGTTCCCCGTCCGCACACAGCAGAGGGAGCCTCCTGTGCGCGGTAGGACACCTGCGGGGGACAGGGACAGGGAGGAACCCGCTGTGGTTGGCGTATTCTCCAAGCAGCTCTGCTCCCAAGCCAGCTGGACAGCTCATCAGCATTCCTTCCAGCTGCAGGGTGACAAACGGCGGGGCAGCGGATCAGAAGGGGCACGTCTGACACACAAGGGTAAGTTCCAACAGAGTCCCGTGGACAGAATGAGAATTGGGAGGGTTCCAGATTTGTCTCTGCTCATCAGGATTCTTCAGGTTCCTGCACGGACAGACCTGTGACACCCCAGAGTCTTAGAATCCTTCCGACTGAGCTTGGCACCGTGCATGATCGGTCCTAACGCCCCAGCAGTCACGCAAATGCACACCATGGCTCCCACAGCCATGCCTGCTGGATCCTCCCCATCCCAGCTCTGAACCGTCACTGCCCCCTGGGCGACCGAGGCTGTGGGAGTTAGGGGTACACCCTTGTCCGGGGCCCACGTGGTTGGTGACTTGACCAGATCCATGTGTACCGGGAGAGGGCCTTCTGCTCTCGGCCTCTCTCCCTGTCTTGTTATCACCTGTTATATTTATATTATAATAATATTAGATGTTATGCGCTATTGTATTTTATCTTTGCACATGTTCTATTATAATATTATATATTAAGTATTTCACCATATCATCTCTACTAAGCAAAGAAAGGGGAAATACCATGAAAATGAGCTAACTGGTGTCTGTGCTGGAGCTCTCGAGGACACAGCGACCTAAGAAAGTCAGCCACCTCTCCCCCGCCAGGAGCGCGTGCGAGGCCACTCCCTGGTCAGTCATGACCAATGACCTGCCGGGAGCAGGACCCCGTGTGAAGGACTGTGGGTCGTGCTAGAGAGGATGGGGGTTCAGAGGAACGTCCTCCAAGGAGCCAGGCTGCTGAGGCTTGAGGTCCTGTTTGGAGACCACATCACCCACCCAAGTTTAAGCGGACGCTGCTTCACGTCTTCATCAGGGACAGACGGAAGGTCGTGGGGGACTGCTGACTTCTAGTCAGTGGTTTGTTTTGGAACTGAAAGACCTGTATCCTCACAACTTTAATTTACATTCCCTTTGCATTTTCTTTCTGCTTCTTCTTTGCCTTCTCCCTTTTCCCCTTCATATCTCGTCTTTCCTGTTTGGTTTTTAAAGATTTTATGTCTTAGAGTGGTTTTAGGTTCAGAGCAGAATGAGGAGGAAGGTTCAGAGATTTCGCACCTCCCCACTGTCGCCCACATGGACACGCGACAAGGCACTGTCATCAGCCCGGGCGCGGTGCACGTCGGGTTCCCTCTCGGCGGGGCTAGCCCTGTGGGTGCAGACCTCCCCTTCTCCTCTGCCCCCCCCCACTTACATGCTCTCCCCCACTCTCTCCCTGTCCCTGGTCTCCCCAGACTCTCGTCTGGCCCTGCCTCAGGCCCCACACCTTTCGGATGCCAGTGTGTCCAGCACGTCAGGAGCCTGAGAGGACCCACTTTCAGCAGAGCCTCCGTGTCTCACGCTGAACAGGGAAATGTTTTCCGGAATGATTCCCTTGATTCTCATGACTCTCGTTGTTTAATGTTATGTGCGTATGAGTCTCCGTCTCGGAACAGCCCGTCACACTCAGACTGTCCCTACTCTGTCACATCTCCAAGCGGCTACAGGGGAGAGAGACCAGCAGAGAGGAAAAGATCGCGAGGGACAAAGAGACGCAGAGAGGGTGAGACAGAGAGACAGAAGAGAGGTTTACTAATAAATTTTTAGTTCATCCTGAATCTGAAGTCTTCTGTGAAGAGTGACAGGAAATGTACTTGGGCGTCTGGGCACTGGGAGACCAGACTGGCAAACAAGATGATATCTCTTTGCCAGGCTGATGCAGCAGGCTGCTGCTTTTCTCTTGAGATGCAATGCCAAATGCCATGCGGCTTGGGATCCAGTCACTGTGACGTGTGCGACTTTAACTCAACAGAGGCTTTAGTCCTCGATTGACAAGTAAGAGAGGGCTTTCCACCACTTTATAAATAGATCCTTCTTTAGGCTGCTTCTTAAAGTACCCGAAAACGCATCTTCCCCAAACAATATGTGAGCAGGTAGGGACAAGTCACTCAGACCTGGCTGAAGATGGAATAATGCAAATTGGAATTCTTTCCTAGCAGATGGGTTTGCAGCTCACTGGAGAAACAGAAGCATCGTGATGGAGGGGCAAGCATCCCGTTTTACAGAAGTCTCCAAAGTGTCTGGGAGGGAAACTTGGCAGAGACGAAACAGGGCAGCAACCACTGTGCCGACAGAAGGGGCGGCGCTTCACGCACATCCGCCCCGCGGTGTCTGCTGACTTCGAGGTCAGGGGCAGCGGGTTCCCCAGCAGCTCGTCCCTGGCCTTCTTAGGGCCGGGATTTTGAGGCTGTTATGCATTGAAGGCACCCATTGAAACACTGCAAAACCTTTAATAAGTACTTCTCTGTGTTTCTTCTACACAGCTTCCCACCTTCATTTTATTCCTTCATGAAATCTACCTAAATAGCATTTTGCAACAAGCCATGTGTTTAATTTCTTCAAAAATAGTTCCTCGGGGGGTATTTGCAAGGGATATAACAAAATTACAGATTTCTTTCAGTTCTTCAGTAACCTCCTGAATTCAGCCCTGCCCCCTGTCTGCTCTACCATGCATTCAATTCCTTTTAAAAGGGAACCTGGCGCTGTATGTTCAGATATACAACTTTATTTTTGGCTTGATAATTTGGGATACAGACTCCAATAGCAAGGTATATGCCTTTTCTTAACACAAACTTCTTTGCTTTGCGGGGGTGGGGGTGGGGGTGGCAGGTGGGGGGTAAAATGAAACCTGTCCAAAGCAGAGCAGAAGCAAAGCAAGCTAACTTGGAAACACATTCCATGCCGAATGGCAGACTGGGGCCCTTGCCCTCTCTCAAATCCTGGCCTCAGGGTTTCTCAGAATTCAGTTGATTGTTTCCTTGGAGAGGAGGAGCCCTGCACATTCCTCCTGAAGCTTTTGGACTCTCCCTTTTAATCCGCTCTCAAATGGCACGAGTCACAAAGCCTCCCTGGTCTGCCTAGGAGGGAGCTCCCCCCGTCACAGGAAGCGCCTCCCTGGGACGGTGGCCGGTGGCTCTGAGGACTGGGGATGAAATGACCTTCGATTTCACAGGACACTTGGATTCCAAACTCAGTGTTCTCTTGGTGAGCAATGTGTCCGGATTTCATGTTTGTGAGATATAGTCTTTAGGGGAGAAATGTACCATTTCAATAAGCTTATTTAAATGTTTGGTTTACACTTCTCCAAATGGTAAAGCCAACGCAGACTTTTTCTCTCTAATGCAGAGGACATGGACTCATCAGAATCCTTCTCTAGAGAGAAGTGAAAAATGTGCGTTATAGATTCACAAAGAAACTCTGTGGATAGATCCAACAGGAAACCCATAATCATGTTGTCACTCTGGGGCAATGGGTACTTTTTCCATGCTGTTTTACTGTCTAAACCAGAAATATCTCATATCTTCTCTGGGCCTTGGTCTTCTCACCTATAAAATAGACTAGATGAGGTAAAATCTAGGCTCCTACATAATTTCATGGTGTGCAAGTGGAAACTAGTCTTTTAAAAAATATTAAGCCCCCTCCTCTGAAGGAGCCCAGCAATAACAGACCGCGCTCTGCACGCACTCCCCAGTGGGCACCCACGCAGGCCAGGGATGCGTCTCTCCATGATGGACGTTCAGGATGACCTCTCCCTACCTTCCCTCCAAATGGTGTCTCAAAGCCCAAGGCCGGCTTCCCCCGGTGAAATGGCTCTTTGGCAAACGGAGGAGGCTTCGTGGCTTGTGCCATTTGAGAAAGGATTGAAAGGGAGAGTTCAAAAACTTCAGGAGGAACACAGAAGGTTCCTCCTGCCCAAGGAGACGAAGATTTTCACACCTGTGAGCCAACAAATTACATTGAATTGAATCCCAGTTAATAGTCTGTAATTTTCATGTTGGAGACTAGTGATTTCAGATTTATGAGAATTTCTATTTGGTTCTGTCCTATGATTCACCTCTGCCGAGGTGAGTGTAAGGACGGAGGCTAGTTAGAGATGTCCACTAGATGTAGGGTGGGAGAAAGCTTCCTTCTCCCCTTTGAGGTCCTTAAAACTGGACCCGTCAAGACTGCCCGCGCGTCCACCAGGGGGCGCTCACGCCCACCGAACGCAGGGCGGCGCGCTCTGAACCACTTGACTGTCCGCAGCCCAATGGAGGGCATCTGCCTCAGCCCCGGGCCCCAGTCTTTCTGACGCGTCACTATTTTGCTTATGTCAGGAGAACAGCATTTTTTAAGAATACAAATACATTTTGCAAATACAACATTTTGGTTTAAACATGGTAACCTATACATGCATAATTTTTCATAGCTACAAAAATAGTCATAGAGTCAAATTCACCATAATTTCATTTCAGACATGCTTATATTAAGCTTCATCAATTGTACAAAGCCTGGAAAGTGGAGAAAACCGTGGCTAAAAAAAGAGGTGTCGATCTTGAGCATTTTTTTAGCCATTTTCTAGTGAAGTCCATCAAATTAACACATGCTGGTGGACAGTACAATCCTGGCTTTTTAAATCTTTTTAATGATAACATGTGATCACAACTATGAAAGACCATAGGCAAATTTAATGCCACTCTCAAAGTCTGCAGATTCTAAATTTGGAATCATAAAAAACTGTGATTTTCCATAACTTTCATTTATGATAAAAGATTTCTATGATGCAAAGAAAAATGAATAATCTACATGGCTTGTGGGCTGAGATAATCAGCACTTTTGATGCAAAATGGCTGAGACAGAAGACGACTTTTTAAAAGCATATAAATGAGAGCTATATCCCTTACTCACAAAAATTGTCCTGAGTTTAAGAATATATATGTATATAGAGAGAGATGGTTTCCCTCTCAGTAAATACTGTAAACAGTGAAGATAAATATCTAAGCACTATCAGGCGAAGATTACTTTGTTACTTTAAAATGCTAGTTTTTCCAGTGATGATCTGTTGCCCTCGCCCCTACCAAAAGTCTTAAGCATGGTTCACATTTAAAAGGATTTGATAGAGGGGTGCCTGGGTGGCTCAGTCCTTAAGCGTCTGCCTTCTGCTCAGGTCGTGATCTCAGGGTCCTGTGATCGAGCTCCGCATCGGGCTCCCTGCTCGGCGGGAAGCCTGCTTCTCCCTCTCCCACTCCCCTTGCTTGTGTTCCCTCTCTCGCTATGTCTCTCTCTGTCAAATAAATGGATAAAATCTTTAAAAAAAAAAGAATTTGATAGAAAGTCTAAACCTTGGTTTGTCGAGAAACCACACAGATATTCCAGAAGGTTTAGATTTGGACATGTGGAAGTTTATTTTTTTTTTTAATTTTAATGTCCAATTGATAGAAATGAAGACACTGTTTTTCAAAGTGATAAAAAAGTAAATACAATGGAAATTTCAAATTGGTTTCCTATCATTCTTTTGTTCTCCAATTTCTGCGATTCGGACATCTCACCCTAACACACCATACAATTGCCTGAGATGCCTTTGATTTTGCCTTTTTAGCCGACTGTGCACTTCCTGTATGAGTATGTGTGTGGGGTGTGAACGTGCGTGAACGTGTGTGTGTCTGTATGGTGTGTGTTGTGGGGAAGGTACAAGGAACAGATTGTATGGCGGAAAAAAAAAAGAAAAGCTGGATTTATTATTGATTCTGGCTTAAATATTTTTTGATCTTTATTTTCCCAATAGAGAATAGGACCGGATATTTCGTGGTGTTTCTTCCAAAGCTCAAAGCCTTTGGATGTGTGAAAATTAATGTTGTTGCATAATTGCGCTTCTTTTCTGTTCCCTTAGAGCTATAGTAGGATGATGTGCCAGGGCCAGCTTAGCTCTGAGTGCACAGACGCCGCCTAGTCCACGTTCTGTCATCTTCCATGTATCTATGTGTATATCTAGCTATAGCATCTATCATCTAGTTCTCTTTTTATCTGCATATTATCTGTAGATCTACATATTCACCATCTATGTTTCTATCTATCCATCTATGTATCTAAACTATTTCTATCATCTTTCTCCCCCTCCTCCTCTTTCCTCTCTCCCCCTCCTCCTCTTCCTCCTCCTTCTTCTTCCTCTTCTTCTTCTTCTTCTTTCTTCTTTCTTCTTCTCCTTCCTCTTCCCCTTCTTCTTCTTCTTCTTCTTCTTCTTCTTCTTCTTCTTCTTCTTCTTCTTCTTCTTCCTCCTTATCATCTAGAAAATACGAATGTTTTCCCCTTGATTCATCTGTTCCATGGGAGATCTTAAGTTTTGATCATTCTTGTTGTCTACTAGCATAATTTCCCATATTCCCAAGCACCATATATGTATGTTAAAATAAAGTTTTTAGTCTGATAGGATATTGAAAGAAAGCAGCACAAGCTGATGAATATAGTGCTTGATTTAGAATCTGGAAAGATGCTGGGAAAAGCTGATATGATTTACTGTGTGAACCTGCAAGAGTCTCTGGAGGCCTCAAATCTCCCAAACAGAATATAGTAACAGTCCTCTTCCCCCTGCACTAACACATACTGACCAAGACAGACTCAGTCCTTCAGGAGAGATTTGCTGTTAAAATAGAAGGCATGATTCTGGATCACTTTCATTATTTCCTTAAAAGGAATGTATCTTCAAAAAATATTAAAAAACAGATAAAATATGGTCCTCAAGATGAAGAGATCTTTTCAGATTGTATCTGTGCTGTGCAGAAAATCTCCTGTGGGGGAAAGACTGTATACAATCAGATACTAAATGTTAACTTAATAATTTTGTCATTCTTTGGAATACCATTTAGATAGCTCAAGTCATAGGACATACACACCATACATTAATATGGCTCTAAAACCCTTTCAGATTTAGTCTTTCCCTTAACATGAAGAAAAAGAAGAAGAGGAAGAAGAAGGAGGAGGAGGAGGAAAGGAAGAAGGGGAAGGGGAAGGAGAAGGTGAAGGAGCTGAAGAAGGAGAAGAAGAAGCTTCCTGTAAATTTGGCCATTTTAAAAACCACACTGTGCCATATTAGTATTTTTCTGTATAGGTACACTGAGACCATGAAATGACATTCACTGGTCTTGCCCTTGTGCTTAGTTTATTACAAAAATCTATCAAACAAAAAAAGAAAACAGATTACCCTGTTTCTTTTGGAACTTGGGAATTCAAGTAAGCCAATGATCTATTCCGTGTGTATTAGATCTAAGGGCAAATGTCTGAGCCAATGATCACAAGGCTGTCTCTGTGGCAGGGGCCACAAGAACAGAAAGAATCCTAAAGGGATAATAAAAGGCAACTTAGGGTGTCAATTTTTTCTTGAATACTGCTCTTTATTTTCTAGCTTCTTTGGATTCCCCACACCCCATTTAACCAGGAAGTTGATTATGAATTTTATTATATCAGAATAAATAGCAGAGATACTGGAAGACTTTTTGGGTGGATATTCCAAAATCCCAAGACTTAGACATAGAGGGTTTGGGGAAGAGGTGAACCACAGAGAAGGGATTTGCAGGTACAGAGGGAGACATTATTTCATGTACAGTCTAAATCCCTTCCCTAGGTTGGAGAGGCCTTACTACAAGATTCTTACCTTGTAGGAAGCAGAGCCCATTTCCTACTATAGTAGGAAAAAAGCAGAATAATCACTTTTCTGACTTTCTCCTCAACAGTCAACAGGTATCTGGGTGTATGACTTCTGCTTAGCGAATCTCATGTTCCGAGCTAGGATTTCTAATTCAGAGCAAGCGAGGTGCAGGAATGGCCAGGGGAAGCTTGGCAAAGGCATCAGCAGCAACAGCTTATGGTCGGGGGTAGCAAAGCCCTCACCGACCTGTTCCAGGCCTGGGCGCCTGCCTGTGTTTCTGTCTGTCTTCCCCCCATCTGCCAGGAACCCACATCCTGGCTCTACAGTACTCCAGGCCGTTCTGTGACCTAACCAAATTCCTTTTATTTTTTTTAAAGATTTTATTTATTTATTTGAGAGAGACAATGAGATAGAGAGAGCATGAGAGGGGGGAGGGTCAGAGAGAGAGGCAGACTCCCTGCCGAGCAGGGAGCCCAAGGTGGGACTCGATCCCGGGACTCCAGGATCATGACCTGAGCCGAAGGCAGTCGCTTAACCAACTGAGCCACCCAGACGCCCCCCAAATTCCTTTTAGACTCAAGTTAGCTGATGTTAATTTTGTGGCTTGCAACTCAAAGCCATGATGCAGACAGAAATTAACAATGGCGTCCCTTAGAGAAGCACATTATGCTTCCATCCTGCCTACCCCTGAAGACATGAGCTGCCTGAGAACAGCACATCAGTCCTTGACTGGGCATTTCCATAATCCATCAGTTTGCAAGTCTTTCCATCTCAAAACCCCTTTGTGTCCTTAAATATTATTCAAGACAGCAAAGAATATTTTCTCATGTGGTTTGCATTTATTTAAACATATTAGTAATTAAAACTGAGAAATTATAGAATATGTATTTACTTGCTTACCAGTAATGATACAATTTCATGACACGTTAGCACAGATAACACATTGTTCTAAAAAATCAGTGAGCATAATGTCAACTGTTTTCCCAAATCTCTTTATTGTCGGGCCAGACAGAAGAGAGCTGGATCCTTATTTCTCCTCTGCACCAGCTTGTTATAGTAAGTTGTTAGGTTAACATAGGTTCAAACAGAGATGAAGAATATTTTAACAGCCTTTCAGATAATTGTGCATGTTCTCCTATGATAGGACATTGAAACTTGAACAGTGTTTGTTTCTTAAAGGTTAACGGCAGTGCGAATTCTGAGCCCAGACCAGTGAACTCCATTGCACTGATCTATCCTTTACTCTGAAGGGACTTTTCACTCATGCATGATTTTGCAACACCATGCTTGTTGGGAAAATCCTGGTTCATGGAGTTATCCAGATTTTCTACGTGTCAACACATTTCATTATATAATAGCGAAAAAAAAATCATGTCTGTTATTATCACCACCCATCCTATTAGAAATATCTCTAAGTATTGAGAAGCTATGACGTTAGCATAATGGATACAAGTTTTCCCTATTTCTGGTTTTCACTTTGAAAATTCCAGTGTTATCATTGGCGACAAATACAGTCGGTTGTTTTTCTTGCAGTGACAGGCTTACGTTGTTCATTTTCCAGAAAGTGTCTACCAGACACCCGGGTCTGAGTAACCAGTTTGTCCCTCAGTCTTTCTTTGGTGTAAAAAAGTGTCCTGTGAAGAAAGCAGCTGACTCAGCTCGCAGCTCAAATGCTTGACAAGTGCGTTCCTTGACGTGAGTACGGCAAGAATCACACACTGGAGGCAACAGAGGGGCTTTCTCCATGCTTGATACGTACGGCACAGAAGAGCAGAGACGTTACATGAGAGCTGAAATTTAATAATATTAATAACATATGCAGCTTCATCAAGGGTATTCTTAAGTGAACCTGCACACACATGTGTGAACACAAGCACACACACATGCACACTCATGCATGCACACGTGTGCACACACACACATGCACTGAACTGCAAGGGAAGGGTATAAAGAGCACTGCTAGTACGTTTTGGAGCTGCTGCCTTGATTTCTGCTTGGGCCAGTCATTTTATCCACCATTGCTTAGCGACTTCAGTGCAAACATCAGCAAGGTGCAAACAGCAAATCACATCTTAATGTTATTTAAAAAACATGTTTGAGCTCACTGATACCCCGCAGATGTCTCAGGCACCCCAAGGGTCCACAAAAGGCTCCTAGAAGCTATGTTACACCTTCCCGGCTCTCCTTACCCTCGGACACCTCCTCTCTCCTCCTCCTTATCTGGTAATCTGGTTCCACTGTAAATTTAGAAGCGATCTGGGAAGATGCTCCATCTGTACTGTGTGGGTCCATCGCATCTCCTAACCTGCCTGTACTGTGCTGTATGCTTGTCCCGGCGGGTAGACTGTCCAGCTTCCTGCCTGAGACCAGTCCCTCCTTTCGGGCCCCCATCCTTGTCCCCCTCCTTGTCCACTCAGGCATATCCCTGCAGCTCTTACCTCCCATTGCCCTGCACTGTTGGTCATTCCCACTGTCCTGATTCATTCCTATCAGAATAAAATCAATAGGAAAGCATCTGCCTTCATCAAACCCGTCTTCCTTTACCTCACATTTGCCTCTGGACGCTGCCCCACTTCACTGCTTCCCTGTATCACAAATGCCTTCCACATTATTCTCATGCACTGTTTCCATCCTCTGCTCCATCTCCTTTGAACCCACGGGAGGCAGGCTTTCTCCACAGCTCCGTCAAACAGATCCTGACAAGGTCACCAGGGACCTCCCCATTGTGAGGTCCCATAGTTCACACTCAGGCCTGAGTTCACTTGATTCTAGAGGAAGAAGGGGGTGTAGTTAGCTAACTGTTCTTCTTCAAAACGATTTTGTCCCTTTTGTCTGGGGATGCAGGTAGCTTTTGGACTGAAGTATGTATTACACACAGCCTGTGGTGTGTATCTGTTAGCTGTTGTGCTCATGATTCTTCCCGTGTCTTACCTAGTACGTTACATATGGCAAATAGTACCTGCGAGTTAAAGGGGATCTACTTGGGGAAGCTTCGGTTTTGTTCCTAATCCTACAAGCTGTACGATATTTGACAAATCACTTGTCCTCTTACACTAGGCTTCTTTCCTCCTCTTATGTTAAAAGTAAATATAACCATTTGTTAACTAACTAAATTAATATTAAGAAGCAAAAATAAGGGGCGCCTGGGTGGCTCAGTTGGTTAAGCATCTGCCTTTGGCTCAGATCATGATCCCAGGGTCCTGGGATCGAGCCCCGCATCAGGCTCCCAGCTCTGCAGGGGACCTGCTTCTCCCTCTGCCTCTGCCTGCCTCTCTCTCTGTCTCTCATGAATAAATAAATAACATCTTTAAAGAAAAGAAGCAAAAATAATAAAATACGTCTCCTGCTGCCAAGAAATGTACTATTTAATTTGATCAGCTAAAGGAGAAAAGAAATCCATGACTTTAAGAACCATTGTAAGTTACTGCTCCACCATTGGGTGAGTAGACACGCACGTGCACACGCACACACACACACATTAGAATATGAGGAATTAAGAATATTAAATAGGGCGCCTGGGTGGCTCAGTTGGTTAAGCGACTGCCTTCGGCTCAGGTCATGATCCTGGAGTCCCGGGATCGAGTCCCACATCGGGCTCCCTGCTCAGCAGGGGGTCTGCTTCTCCCTCTGCCCTCTTCCCTCTCGTGCTCTCTGTCTCTCATTCTCTCTCTCTCAAATAAATAAATAAAATAAAATAAAAAGAATATTAAATAATTGGTGCCTCAGGTAATCTACTCTCTCCCAATTATGACTCTGCAACAGAACCTATTGATTTCACCAGCAAAATCTTCTTCGGGCAGGTAGGTACGTGAAATCATCGAGGTGCGTGGGCAGGGTGGGAGAGTGCTGCTGTCTGCGTGGAGATTTCTGTATTTTGCCTCCTGATTGACTTGGCAGCCAGCTTCCTGTTGGCTATTTTTGGAATCGGTGCCAGTGCCTGTGATTGAGAGAACAAGACCGCGAGAGAGGAGTGCGTCTCTGTGATGGTTTCCTATCACACGATGAGAACCCTGAGATGTTGGCACAAAAATACCTTCTCCTGCTCACCTACCAACTGACAGTTATTTGCGTTAATGAGCTTTTTCGAAGAATACAAATCATTCTCAAATTTTGGGCAGTTGATTTAATTAGATCAGCACTTACTAGAAATTAGTTTCATCAAAATTAATTTTTGGCTTTTCATCCAGGGTAGATAAGGAGGATAAAGATGTAAAGAACTACAGTAATTAGCATTTGCCTAAAACTTTAACACACGCAGAGCCTGTTTACTGAGAGTGGTCTTGAGTCTTCATACAACTTGATGAGGCCACGGATACTATTTTTCCTTCAAATATAGAAAGTAGGTGGCTAATGGCCCTCGTGAGGTTTACACAGTTAACTATACAGCTGAAGGTCAAATTTTGACCTTCTGAGTCCATGCCCAATTTATGTCCTTTCTAAAAGGAGGAGACGGAGTCTCCTGCATTTCCCCACTGTTTGGGGGCAGGTCACAGCCTTGTTCCAAAGCCTTTAAGAATCAGCTCTGGTAAGACAAAGGTCTGTGCTCCTAGATGGTCTCGTTAAAAATGTCATCATACTTTGTGTGCAAACCCCCATGAACTAAGCCTTGTTTTTTTTTTTTTTTTTTTTTTTTTCGGTGAACCATACCCAGAGTTTAGATTGTTACATTTAACTGTTTTTGAAAACATCTCCCTTTAAAAAAAAAAAGTTAGACCCAGCATTCTGTCCGTGTGTAAACACTACATAAACTTCGACTCTATTTGTTCTTATTATGAATGGTTTGCAATATCATTCAGGGAGAAACACATAGAATCACATAGGTTCCAACTTCTGTCGAAAACGCAGACATCTCCACTTGCCACTTATTTTGGGTTTATGTATAGGGCACCTCCTCTCTGTGCTTCTTCTAGAGGTATAATGAAGATATATTTTATGTTCATGCTAAACTCCACCATTTAGATCACCATTGGCACAACATTGCTAATATTCACAGGTAACAAATGAATTTTAGTTGGTAAGGGAAAACGTAACAAATGAGATATTTTACAATAGAAAAATATATGTAAATAAGAAAATAAATATAATAGGGGGTGCCTGGGTGGCTCAGACGGTTAAGTGTCCACCTTCGGTTCAGGTCATGATCTCAAGTCCCTGGGATCGAGCCCCGCATCGGGCTCTCTGCTCTGCGGGGAGTCTGCTTCCCCCTCTGCCCCTCTCCCCATGCTTGCTTTCTCTCCAATAAATAAATAAATAAAATCTTTAAAAAAGAAAATAAATACAATAGAAAATATAAATAAATATGCATTCACTTATATTTCATATGTATTTGTACTTTTGTAACATTTTTAGAGTTATTTATTAACTTGTTAAAAAGACACTCTATGCAATATTGGATATTGATAGAGATCATGATTTAGGCATGTCTGAGTTGAAACTTTCAAGAAAAAGATTTTCAGTTACAATGTATTTACCTTTATAAAAGTAGATCCTCTGAGGTAGAATATTATTTGGAAGAGTCATATTTTCACCAAATTGTTTTTAAAAATGTTTTGGTATACATCACCAATTATTTTTATCCCAAATGGAATTGCTAATCACAGCACAGAGAGACCAGGAAAGGTTGCCTAGAAGGCAATCCATCCCAGCTGCGCAGCTGAGTATCTGTCTGGTGGGCTTCCACTTGTGAACAAAAAAGGGGTGACCGTATGAACTTCAGCTGGGGTCAGACAGGGAAACACACGGGGCTGTTAGCATTGCTGGATTGTTGGGTGCTGGTGAAAATATAACAGAGTGGGTAGATTTGGTCAAGGATGAAATTGAATGCCTTGGGAATCATGATTTGCCCCCAATCACTAATCCTACAATTTTAAAAGATTCTCAACCATCTGGGGCCCCTGGGGGATGTGAGGGCCAATGGAGACCAAGGGGGGCTTTTTACCTTCGGGCTTCTATGCCCTTGAGAGAGTTTCACACATCTGGGAAAATGCTGGCAAAGAACTCCATCTACAGGAGGACAAATTTCCCCCCAAGGGGATTAGAGTTTGCAATAGACTTTGAAACCACCCGGGGTGCACCACTGTTCACCATGTCAAACCACCCTTCTCCTCCCAGGCTTTAATGATCTCGACACCCTGCATGAGCTAGTCAGATAATCCACCTGTCCTTCCACATGATCTATTCATTCTATCCTGTTCTGTCGGTCATTCATTTAGTCATTCAATAGATGTTCGTTAATTTGGGAAAATGTGTTTCCAGTAAGTTTGAACATACAAAGACTTTAGTAGATCAAGTCATCCGTCCTAAGAAGAAGAAAATCAGACTTCATCGCTTAATGGGAAACACCTTTCAATGGTTTATAACAACACGACTGTGTTTGTCTATACAGTATAATTTCTTCTAAAGTTTTGAAATGATGAGTAATATAGATTTTATGGGGAAAAAAAAACACATGAGTAGTTTTCAAAATAAAAGCACAGCGGTAAAATTGAGGCCGCGTGGTATGTAAGTGGACCAGAATCACAAACACGGCCAGGGAACAGCCAAAAAGCCAGACACACAATTATACTTGTCTCTCTAAAATTCTGGGCCTCCTAAGAGCAGAATCACCTGCCCCACACCATCTGCCAGTTGTGGAATGATGGAAAGTAACACGTGCAGGTACTGTAATATACAATCTAATTAGTGTACGAATCCTTAATTTATTGGAGAAATTGTAAATATAAAAACAATTATAATTCAACAAATCTATTCCTCTGCTGCTGTAATGAGCACTCTGCATGTGCTGTGTTATTATGCATGCTTTTCTTTTTTATATTATCTTGCAAGCTACCTTCCTTAATATATCACAGGGACAATGAAATTACACTCTGCTACCTGTCTACACATTTCTTCCACATTTGCAATCATAATCGGAATTCACTTGACAATGGAGCCTCTTCATTGCAAATATGAGCGGAATTGAAAAGTCTTGTGCCAATTTGGCACAGATTCTGAGGACAGCTTGAGGACTCACCAGAGATAAGACTTCTCGATGACTTTTCAGCCCTCGAATAGAACAATTTAAAATCATTTCTGTCCAGTGCCTGCTTTCTCGAGGTTCTTCCTCCTGCTTTCTTCTACTGCCTCTTCTTTTTTTCCGTATTTCCTGTTTATCCCTCTGCCTCTCCGCTCTTCCTCCTTCTCTTCCTCTTCCTCTTCTCTGTGAACCTGGATGGATGGCCATGTCTTCGATGTGAATGAAAGATATATCAAGCAGTGTGGACTGCTGAGTGGACCATCAATACGTCTGCTATCAATTCCTCAAGTTAAAACCACCCCCCAGTTAAGCACAGTGGCTTTAAGGTCTTTTTTTAAAAGATTTTATTTATTTATTTATCAGAGAGAGAGAGAATGCGCACAAGCAGTGGGAGCAGCAAGCAGAGGGAGAAGCAGGCTCCCCACTGGGCAAGGAGCCCGATGTGGGACTCGATCCCAGGACTCTGGGATCATGACCTGAGCCAAAGGCAGACACTTAACCAGCTGAGCCACCCAGACGTCCCAGGGGTGCCTTTAAATGATGACATAAAATCATTCAATACAGAGGTTCAGTATTGGAAAAAATGAGATTACATGGGAGAAATTAAACTGGGTTCTGCATTGTGCATAAGTGGGGACTTTCATGTTGTAAATTCTAAATAGGCTCAAATAAAAGATAGATAGATAGAGAGATGGATAGATAGATAGGTAGATAGATGGATAAAATAGGCTCTAAAACTTGTTATTAGTGAATCAAAACTGACCTTGAATGAGAAACAAGTTTTGTGGGTTGGTCTCTGTTGCTTAAAGACCTTTCTGAGGTTTTTTTCTCTCCTCACGGCTTCATGGACAACCTTACACGTCACTAGAACAGGTGGGAGGCTACGTGATTCAGTGTCATGGTTTCGGGACATCTCTGAATGGACACACAGTGCTTTCTCAGGAACGGCTTGAGCTGGGACTGCTGGCTGAAGCTCTGCGTGTTCCACGGCGAGGGCTCTGACCCTCTGTTGTTTGGTGCCCCTCCTTTCAGGAGGTGGGCTCTTCAGTGTGATGGAGCTGGTGGTGTGTGACTTCTGGGACCAGTTCCTGACCTGAAGGAGCTCTCTGCTGCATCATAGCTCTCTCCCCCCGGAAGCCATGTAGGAGGAATTTCCGTTGGCACTTGAGGCTTTAAAAGGTCCTGCTTCTTCCAAGAAAGAGGTCTTTTCCCTTCTCTCTAACAAATAGGAATTGTAAGTGAGAAGCTTAACACTGGCCACGAGCAGGTTGTCATCAGCTAGCGAGCTTCCACGACACGCAATTCAGTGCTCCTCCTGGACTGCGTTTCGGACTTGTTCTTTTCTGTGATCTCACTTTCCATTCCTGTTTGTTGAAATTGTATTGATTTATTATATATGATTTTTTTTAAGGGGATGCAGTATATATTTATTTCTTCCTCACCTGTCTGAGGGTCTTTAATTTGTCATGTGCAGAGCCAGGCGCCAGACGTACCCATTCTTTTTTTTAGATTTTACTTATTTGACAGAGAGAGACACAGCGAGAGAGGGAACACAAGCAGGGGGAGTGGGAGAGGGAGAAGCAGGCTTCCCGCTGAGCAGGGAGCCCCTTGCGGGGCTCAATCCCAGGACCCTGGGACCATGACCTGAGCTGAAGGCAGACGCTCAACAACTGAGCCACCCAGGCGCCCCAGATGTACCCATTCTGAAGTTCATGCTTCCGACCCTCAAATGGCTTCCTAAAAGCTGGGGAATAGATGCAATCAGACAGTCATGATACTCTGCTACCAGCCACAGTGGAGATCAGTACAGGGAAGAGCAGGGCAATGGGGTGCTGGAGATGGGAGAGTTAGAGGCATCAGAAAGGAAGTCCTGACTAAATTGGAGGAGATAATAGGAATTTCTCAGCGAGAAAATCAAGAAGGGGTGTTGTAGGCAGAAGGTCCCAGAGGCGAAGGCAAGGTGACATGAGAGAGTGTGCTAAGGCCAGAGGATGGCCTAGAGGACAGTTCCGTTGGATTCCAGAGCCAGGGGATTAGGGTCGCTTACTTCGGAGCCGGGGTGTAAAAATGCCAGCAGCAAGTGCAGATTGTAGATTTCATTATGAAGAAAACCACTAAGGAATTTCAGGCATTGGGTGACATCACTGGATTTTCATGTTTGTGCTGTGTAAAAATAAAATAAAATCCATAAATGTCAGCTGAATTAAAGTGCGTTTTAAAATAACCCCACTGACATTTACTGCAGAATTTGAGGGCACACCCGCATTTATTCATACAACGAGGAGCCAAGCCCATGACTCAAGGTGGAGTGATAACCTGCCGCCCCTCCTCAGAGGAGCGACCCAGATAACCTCGTTGTATGCAGCTTGCTTGTATTTGTTTGATGGTCAGTTCCCATGGGTTTGATTTTGCCCATCTTGGCTGAATTTTCCAGAGTCCTTCAGAAGCTATTCTTGCTGTGTCTGGTGGCCAACACATGCAATGGCTTCTGGAGAAGGATAGCATGTTGGTGTGGGCAGATGATGCTCTCCCTGGAATGCGGTGTATTTTGATAGCACATGGAGATGGATTTGATAATCTACAACAACACCCGAGAATGCCCTGCTCATTTTCAAGGGGATAGCCACCTTTTGGCTCAAGTGCGATCCAGCTGCCCAGATGGGCAGCATCAATCAGAATGACATCTACTACAGAGCGGCTTGCTGCCTGGCATGAGAGCATGGAGACGAGCCGTCCTGGCTACCTAGAGCACAGAGCATGTGCAAGTCATTACGCACAAATACCGAATGTGGGCCCTGGCTGTGTTGCTCCTGAGCTTGCATGGCTCGTGAAGTGAGGCATCGAGGTATATTTTGGATGGAAGTCTTTCTGCCTCTCTGCTCAGGCAGCTCACTTTAGATTCAGTAGGTGTTGGCTGCATTGTTTTATTGTACTCAACTTGTTGCTTTCAGCTGAATTCACTGTGTAATCCAGTCCTTTTTTTTTTTTTTTTAGGACTTATTTATTTATTTGAGAGACAGAGCAAGAGGATGCATGGGGGGTAGAGGCAGAGGGAGAAGGTAGAAAGAATCTTAAGCAGACTCCCTCCTGAACGCAGAGCCCGACTACGTGGGGCTCAATCTCAGGACCCTGAGATCACGACCTGAGCCAAAACCAAGAGTTGGATGCTTAACCGACTGTGCCACCCAGGCGTCCCCGTGGTAGAATTCTGAAGGTACCATTGCCCTTTGTGTAAATGCTCTCATATTGGGTGGATAACATATGCATTTTTTATGTTCACTTGCTTCATTTGTTATTTTAGTTGATCAACACACAAATATTTATTGAGAAAATAGACTTTGCCAGGCTCTCTGCTGGGCTCCAGGGATGTAAATATGAATAAGACATAGTCCTGTTTTTGTGGAACCCACAAGCTAGTAAAGACAAACAGGTTAATGGTCACTGTGCAATAGGCTTCAAGGAGTGATGAGAATAGCAAATAAATGAATGACTTTCTTTTTTTTTTTTAAGATTTTATTTATTTATTTGAGAGAGAGAATGAGAGAGAGAGCATGAGAGGGGGGAGGGTCAGAGGGAGAAGCAGACTCCCTGCCGAGCAGGGAGCCCGATGCGGGACTCGATCCTGGGACTCCAGGATCATGACCTGAGCCGAAGGCACTCGCTTAACCAACTGAGCCACCCAGGCGCCCAATGAATAACTTTCGAAGTGCATGTTTCCACAGTCGGGATAGGAGAAGCTGCCTTCACCTGTTTCCATAATATCTGGAAGAGTGATTTCTCACGGAGTGAGAGTTAATCACAGGATCCTCAGGAGTTTTGCCAAGCTCCATGGGCTGCCTTGTGAATCCCTTCACCAAAGAAGGAAGGTTATCTTTGTGAAGCAGTGGTTCTCAGTTGGGGTCATTTTGTCACCCCTCTTCATTTCCATGCAATCAGGGACATCTGGCAATGTCTGGAGACATTTTTGCTTGTCATATTTGGATGGGATTGCTGGGGATGCTGTCAAAACCCTACAGTGCCCAGACCAGCCCCCACAACAAATAATTATCCGGGAACCTAAAATATCAGTATCGCCAACACTTAGCAGCCCTACTGTAAAGTAATTTATAAGATGGTTATGCCAACCATAGTATGTGGCCACATGGCAGTGAGATATGTTTTATAACATGAAAGAAATCTTCATTTAGGTTTGTAATTTTCTCCTGAGTCCAGATCATTTCTTGGGTCCCAGATGAAGGGCTTTTTTTTATACTCAGCCAATGTTTTACTATAGATGGACATTTCTTTTATTTCCCTATGGTTCTTCCTAACCTGATGACAAACTGGGATTTTGTGGCCAGCACTGTGGGCTTCCTGAGCCCTCGTCCACGTTGGTTATTATGGCTTGACTCTCCCTCATCCCCTTTCCCTGGTTGATATCCAGTGAGGGATGGGATATGAATGAAAGCCATCTCTTTTCTTATTTCATCATATAATAAATCATTTCCTAAAATGCTAAATTATAGCTCTGCAAATTATCATGATTATTATAGGAAATAATATGCAAGAACTCTGAATGCATGCACTCATCACTTAAAACCATGTCTAACTAATATGTCATGTCTTTCTTGTGTTTTATAAATGCAGAAAGGGCATTCTGACCTACACACTGATTCTACAACCCGTCCCCCTTCCCCAGCTCCCTTCTTTGTGTCCTTTACATACAACTGTAGTTACAACTTTATTTTATCCCTTGTCATAATATATACATTTTTTCTATATAAAATATTTATTGGAAAAAATACACATCATATTTAGAGATGCTGGATGGATTCATTTTTTTTTTGCTGTTTATGTAAATATTGCACAAAGATGTTTGAGCATTTAGCAATGCCAGTATTTGTATAAAAATAGATTAACTGTGATTAACTTCTGACCCAAAGGCACTAGGCTTACCTTGAATGTGCTCAGCATATTAACAAGAAATTCTGTCTTTGATGATTTAATTGCCCAGGCACCAACTTTAGGACAGAGACAGTAAGCTGGTTTTCTTGATGGGCATGTTTTGAACTTGAGTTCAGACTTTAGAGATGATATGCAGACAGGCTGGACCCTTCCCTGTCTTGGCATTCAGGTGGGGCCCATCAGTATGTGGAGAGTCTTCCTCTGCTAAGCTGGAGTCAGGGCAGGCATGCCCGAGACCCTGCCCATCTCACCAGCCTGGATTATAAAACATGGTGGCACTCGAGTGAAGGACCAAACCATCATAACTCAAAACTCACTGGCCTGGTAACTGGAAATCAAGCTTCCCAACATCTGCTTACTTCCATCAGTTCTGAGGGTCACCTCCCTTTAAAGATGTCAGAAACTGTCACCCCTCCAGGCCCAGCCCGGTCTTCCCTTCCCACACCAGACTCCACTCCTTCACGTCTGCCGAGCACTAGATGTCCTGCTGAAGCCTCCTGTCCATGGGAGAGCCCCGCTGTCCTGGGAGGGTCATTCTCCCACAGGGGTCTACCCTATTTAAAGATCAAATGTGTAGTATTATGTTTAACTGCCCCACTCCCATGCTTACATCACGTGACAACCTATGATATGCAGGTGACGTGTCAGTGGTGTATAAAGGTTCTTGCAATCCTTTATAATTCATACTCCACAATTAGCCAGTTAGCAGGCTGTCGCCCTCCCATTCCCTCCCATTTCCCCGGGTCCTGTGATAGCCAGTTGTCAGCCCTGATCATCCTGGCTTCTTATAGGGTTGGCCAGGGTCTCTGCTGCAATTTCAGGTTGGAGCATATCTTCTCTAGAGTTCATGGGATTGAAAGACAGAATTCCTCCTCCCATGAAAGGCTATGAAGTCCATCCTTCTCTACATCGTTCTAGAACATGCCATCAACTGGGCTGCATTTCTGAATAACAAAATCATTCTACTCTTTGCTGTTCTTACCAGGATATCATTAGAGGCCCACTTTTCTGCAATGTCCTTAAACCGTGTATTTAGTTCACTTAGCTGTGATTTCATCTCCTTACAAAACAATGTAGTCTTTGCTTAGAGACCCTGCCCTCTGTCACCTCCTCCTGAAAGGCTCTACCATCTTCAGTCTCAGCAGAACCTGTAAAGTCCTCGTGAAGACTCTTGGTGCCCCTCGGTTCCTATCTCCCTCCAGCTTAGACCCCTACTATGCTGGAGACTCAACAAGATGCAAGCCAGGGCAGCGATTAGTTAGCTGAAAAGTTAATAAACTGGGAACCAGAAAACTGACAAGATATGTTTTCAGTATTTCACTATTACATCAAAGATATAAATGTGTACTTATTTACTGAAATTCTGATGTAGAGCCAGCAAACTGTCTTTGCGCTTAGACCTGGGGCTGAAGCTATGCTTCTTAACGTAAACCACTAACAGAATAAATCATCTCCAGATTTGATTCTTTAAAATAGAATGCAAAGCAATTTGAGTGCATAATTCTTCGAGTTTCACTGACTCTCCCCCAAGCTTTTCCAGGTGTTTTGCTCACATTTAACTTACAACCTCCTTTTCATTGTCATCTTTAGTTGGTTTCCTTGGTATTCAATTATATTACAGTATAACAAGAACCCCTCAAGTAGGCAGGCTTGTGGATAACTAGTGCTGCCTTTTGGTCAGCTGGTAACTGGAGTGTCGAGAGCAGAAATGCATGTGGGTGCCTGAGAGTCACCAGCAGGCTGGGACAGCAGCGTGC
Organism: Neomonachus schauinslandi; assembly: GCF_002201575.2. NCBI lineage: Eukaryota > Metazoa > Chordata > Mammalia > Carnivora > Phocidae > Neomonachus > Neomonachus schauinslandi. The sequence continues at coordinate 3,461,793 of NC_058412.1, read as the reverse complement.
TCCCGGCACCAGAATGATACAGGTGCAGAGATCCAAGTTCACTGGCAGATCACTTGAAGGTAACTCATGTCAAACCTTGCATGGTACCTAGGATACCCAGGTTACACTATTCTGCCCATTGTTTTCATGCATTTCCTTCATCTGGAATGCTCTATCTCACCTCCTTCATTTGCCAAACCCCTACCTGCTCCTCAAGATGCAGACAAGCAGCACTTTCTCTGCAAAGCCTGCTCTAACACCCTGCCAACCACTCACCTCTTCTTTACCTCCAGAGACCTGGGCAGACCTTTAATCCCTTATGTACATTCCATCTGGATACAATGTGTTGTATTTGATATTCTTCCCCCACTAGACTTCAAACGTCCACGGCCAGTACTTTTTCTCTGCAGTCCAGGACCTAACACAGTGGCTGGCAAGTGCAGTGAATTTGGCTTCCTTGAATCAGTGACTGGATGGATATCCAGCTCAATGGAGTTATTCTCTGATCTTAATGCTATTGTGACCACGTCCTGCACTGTCTGGTATGTTTGCACAAGCCACAAAAGGCTATTAAAACTTTAAATTAAGTCGACATAAAAATAAAATTTCAGTCCCTTGACCGCATGAGTGGCATTTCAGATGCTCACTAGTCCCTTGTGTCTGCTGGTCTCCAGCATGCATACGGAACATGACTATCCCTGCAGCACGTTCTAACGGGCGTTACTGCTTAGTCCTGCTGGCATCTCCACGTTGGGAACAGCCCCTCTGCTACTTGACCTGAGGATTGGTAGCCCCTGGTTTTCTCCACCTCGGCATAATATAACACAGAGTTCCTTTCTTCAAACAACTTTGCTGATAAATTTTGTTTTTCCTATTGGTCTGTGGCTCTGAGCTTTAACACATCTTTATGGAAAGTAGTTTACTTTAACAGCTTTGATGTGGAAGGCTCTTTGAGATAAAGGCTGCAACTTGCTGGTTTAAATCCCGTTCACACAATCTCAATTGCAAACACCCATTTATCCATGGTCATCCGGAATGTAATCACACACAGCTTCACAGCTGATGTCTCTCAGCAAAGGTGGCTCTGGTTTGGGATCACTTAAAGAAATTTAACTGTTCCTGATGCTTCCGTGAGAACCTAAGACAACTGGTCAAAGCGTATTCATAAAAATAGCCAGCTTTTAAGAAATGTTCCCTACATAGCGTCCTACCTGCTTCCCTTACCATCCTCATTCACTGCACCGTCCCCGAAGCCACTGGTCTGAGGAAGTAAAATCCCAGTAGCAGCCACTTCCATCTGCATCATGCCTTGCAGCAGCGGGAAGCACCTTCCAGAACAGAGGGGTGAGTCCTGCTGGTGGGCGTTTCTCATGAGCTGAAAACTGAGCCAGTAGATAGGTCATTCTTTGAGCTGAAGTCACAGAGATTGTCTTTACTCTGCATACGTCAGTCCATATTCGGTAACTTAAACCATATTCAATAATCTCCTGTGTCCTAATTATATTGATTTATGATTGAGCATTCAGTGGTAATAGCTCTGACATAATTCTCATTGTTCTCTTTTTAAGTTTCTCTCTCCCGTCAAGTCTCTCCTCTGTTAAAAAAAAAAAAAAAATTGTAAGTCAATGTTAAAAACCCAAAGATAAACTAAATGTTTAAAAAACCCTATTTTTTAGGGATATGTATTCCTTGTAAGTTTTACTTATCTTTACACCAACTGGTTCTGTAAGATGGGATCTGTAGGTGGTTTCTTGGATTCCTAGAGTAGGAAGAGATGGGGGAGCCTGTAGCTGGCTCGCCTTCCCCTTACCATTCTCACTGGGGACTCACACCACCACCTTCTCCTCCTTTCCTATCCCTCTCCAAATGGGGTCTCCTATGCCCTTTCCCCATCCTTCCTACAGATATGAGTAATATTTCATTGTATGGACATACCACATTTTGCTTATCCATTCATCTGTCAGTGGACAAGTGTGTTGCTTTCATGTTTTGGCTATTTTGAATACTATTGCTGTGAACATGGGTATACAAATATCTGTTCAAGTCCCTGCTTTCAATGCTTTGGGGCATCTACCCTAAAGTGGAATTGCTAGATCAGATGATAGTTCTATGGTGAAATTTTTGAGGAACTGCCTTATTGTTTCCCATAGTAGCTGCATCATTTTACATTCACACCAACAATGCACATCATTTTTTTTTTGTTTGCTTTGATAACTTTCATCCTAATGGGTATGAAATGTTAGCTCATCATGGTTCTGATTTTCATTAATTAATTAATTATGTTTAGAGAGAGAAAGAGAGAGCTCAAGCATGGGTGGGAAGGGCAGAGGGAGAGGGAGAGAGAGAGAGAGACCCCAAGCAGAATCCATGCCTAGCACAGAGCCCGACACAGGGCTTGATCTCACCCCAAGATCATGATTTGAACTGAAATCAAGAGTCAGATGCTTAACTGACTGAGCCACCCGGGTGCCCCGATTTTCATGAATTTTTAAGGACTCCTCATATCTCGAGGACGTTGGTCCTTGGCCTGCTCTTCCCACTTGTCTCTATCTTGTCTCTCGGGCCTCACTGTCTCTTCCTTTCTCTCTGCTCAACCTCTCCAGCTTGACCACCTCTTGGTTCATAGGCTCCTATCTTGATTTTCCATACCTTACTTGTATATTCCTATTCCTTCTGCTGGGGGGTATCTCTGTACCTGTCAATTGATAAGAACAGCCACTCTTGTGCATTGAATAAACCTCCTGTGCACCCACCAGCCCTGCTATTTAATCTGACAGCGAGATCGGTGCTAAAAGTCCCAAACATGACACATATGGAAGGGATATTAGGGTTTTAATCTCAACAACACTGAATACAGTGTCAAACACAGCAAATTGTGCTAGATGCCCACTAAGTTTTCAGTATTTATTAGATAGATAAGTATTTCATTTGTAATGCCCATAAAAATTAGGTCACATTTCACCTATTTTAGAGGAAAAGAGAAAAGAAAATCCTTTTTAATGGTTCTCACTATGAACTGCTGCAGGAAGAATTAGCTATCAATTTGAGTATTATACATAAAACAGCAATAAATATGATATTCACAATGTGAAATGAGCCTCATCAACCCATTTACAAAGAACACCCCGTTTATTTAATGGGGTTGTGTTAATACATTTCTGTGAAGATATGGCTCCAGACTGCTCATTTTAATGAGGGGACTGCCACTGGGTAGACATTCAGTCTACTTTCATGACCCTACTGAGAAGATGGAATATTTTTTTTTTTTTTTTTTCTTCCTTGTATGGAATAAAATAAATAAATAAGTCAGAAGCCTCCTTGCTGAAAGGTGTTGGATATGATTTACTTGGAGAGTCAAATCATGCGTATCTGCCCTTGTTTATTTATGAGACCCAACATATTCTGAACATGCTCACACCCCCGCTTTCCAGGGGACCCAGGACCTGCAGGCGAGGGATCAGTACTTTGAGACCACCAGCCTCCCGAGTCGTGTACCTGTGAGCAGTTTGCTCGAACCACCCTTCTGAGCACTGCATAGACCCTTCCAGAGACTCCGTTTTCATAGATGCCTGACGTTGCCACCAAACTCTGCTTATTCACCAGAAAAATTATCAACTGGGCAGCTCCCCCAACTTATTCTGAAGTGCATTTTAAGGATTCAGGAATCCTTTGGAATCTGATTGATGATAAGGGTTAGGCTTTTCTTTCCCAGAGTTATGCAGGCTGGAGCTTGAAAGGCAGAAAACAGCAGCAGGATCTTGTTGAGAAATCTTTCAATAATCAGTGAAGAATCTGTTCCCTGAACAAAGTTTTGTTTTGACTCACTCTTTGCTCAGCCTCATCTCCATATCATTCTGACTCCAGTGTCTTCCTAGAATGTCATCTCATTATCACGCCAGATTTACTCTGGAGGGAAAAAAAAAAAAAACTAATTAATTCTTTTCAATTTTTGGAGGGACAGCCTTCAGAATGGTGAGAACATATTTCTGTTGCTTATAAACCACACCATCTATGGTATTCTATTATACACACCTCCCAACTGGTCTTCCAATTTCTCATTTCCTCTCTGAGACTCAGAATGATCTTCTTAACGTACAAAGTGTTCACATTATTCCTTTCCAGCTCCCTCCCTCTCCTGTCCAAAGCCCCTCAGTGGCTCCCATTGACCAACAACAAAATCCACACTCCTTCCCATGGCCTCTGAGGGTCTGCAGGACCTTACCCCTTCCCACCTCCCCAGTTTCTTCTCTCTCCCTGACCACCGAAATAAGCTTGTCGCCACCAACCCACCACGCTACCTCAGGACATGTTTTCTCATGAGTGCTCAGTTGAAACTCTCTTGTTCACTTATTTCTTGGTTGCGTCATCCCTGCCTTGAGTGCATTGCTTACAGCTAATGTCCAGAGTAGCACCTGATGCGTGATAGGGAATCAATAAGTATTTGTTACGAATGAATACATGAATTCAAGACTGGCTGGGGATTTAGGGTGGCTTGGCTTGCAGAGTCTCAGTGCCTAGAGAGGAAGCAGGAGCTGATAGATCTCCCAGATGTCCCTTAGTATCTGCCTTTGAAATTAAAGGGCTGACACTCTTGCTTTTTCACTTCTTTGACCTCTGAGTTCAAGGCCTTACACGTACTAGATCTGCAGCATTATTTGACATTAATTTGCAATTTGTGCTCCAAACCACATCCAATGACTTAGGGCTCAGAGGAGGTGTTTCTACCTGCCCTTTCCTCAGACCTTATCACGGAGGTGCTGAGGAAAGGACGGTCAACTCCTCGCTGGTTGCACATCAGCGTCCCGTGTGGTACTCTGATCCCTGCAGTGACACCTGCCCACTAACAGGTGTGGGGGATGCTGGAAAAGGAACCAGGCTCCAGCAGCTTTGACAGACCTCAAGCACAGCCTCACCCCGGACCATCTTAGGTCTCATCTGCTCACATGGCATCACTTCTCTGCTTGGGAAAGATATTTTTTTTCCCGTAAGTTTGGAAGAAGGCAGGATTGTAAAAATAGTAAGTTTTATAAAATCTGTGTTGAGCACAAGCATGCCAGCAGTAAGGGAGGCCAAGAAGAGGCAGAGAGCGGTGGCTGGAGCCTGCGCCTCCCTGAGGGGTGACCGACAGCAGGAGTGACACCAACAGCCCCCCTGGCTGGGGGACATCTCCGAAAGTGGCCCAGCTTTCCTGGGCTCTGGGCAGAATACATGGAGCAAAATCACAGGATGGACATGTGACCGGTTCACAAAGCATTGCTTCTTTATAGTAAGGAAAAATATTCCTCCTCATACTAGCTTTCCAAGCCCTTTGCCCATGTCCTCTGTTACTCCAGAGTTCATTTCTACAAATGTAGATGGGAAAACTCAGGTTCTCATAGACCAACATAAGATACTACAGACCAGCATAAAATACCTAGTTCTATTATCCATAACTTTCTTGTACTTGATAGAGGACGTCCATTATTGTCTACTTCCCTGTATTTCCATCGGCTGAAACTCAAGACGTTTCCACACTAGCTCGCAGAGCAGATATGGATGTGGTTGATGGGGTGGCTGATACGACACGCTGTCTGGGTCTGGGACCTGTCTCTCCAGAAAGAGCTATCGTTTTCCCTGTAACAGCTCATGTTGTCTCTCACGTTGCTGCATGCTTTTTGTTTTGTTTTGTTTCTAATTTTATTTTGAGTTTCTTGGAAATTTGAAACATGCTAGAGCACTCTGACCATGGGGGCTCTCAAAGCAGGTATGCGAGAGGGGCAGAACTGTAGTTTAGTGAGTCACGAGTTGGGGATTTGGGCTGACTGATTTGTCACCCAGATTGGGACCCGTATAGGATCACAGAGACAATATTCAGGATTCACTAGACCATGTTGAGCAAATCGGGATATATGGCTGCCCTATAACCATAGACTGGTCAGTCTACAGTGGGGCAAGTGACTGCAAAGATTTCAGATGTGAACAGAGAATTGTAATGGAAGGGAAACAGTTTAGGACCACTGCATTTGATAACAACTTTATTATCATTTTCAAGTGGTATTTCTTGCCTTTGTTTTAAATAAACTGCCTTTTTCTGGGCGTCTGTACTTAGAAGCAAACCCTTTGGAGAATGATTCCTTAGGGGTGGGTGGCTTTTCAGAAAACTATATGTTTGGGTCCGGCTGCCTCAGGCTCTACTCTCTGGGACCACTTTACAAATTGTGCCTTTATTTTGAACTCCGGGGCCAGAGTCATACAGCTGGTGACATCCCTGACTCACACGTCAGGACGAGGATTTGAATGGAACAACCCTTCTCTGTGTTAGAGAAGCTCAGTGCCCAGCCCGTGTTGAGAGTTTCAGAAACACCAGCGCCTTGTCTGTTCCTCCCCGTGCCCGACACTTTTCCGCACCATAAGACGGCTCACCCAGTGTGCCCCTATCTGGCCGGCCTCTGGAGAACGCACTCGGGTGTCACCGACCCGCGTTATTTCCCTGGCGCTGATTTGTTTCTAGCCTTCGGTTTGACCCTCTCAAATCCAGTGTAGCTGCTATCACGGTTCAACACCCTAAAATTCAAGCCCTATTGTCTCTCACTTGTGTAAATGCCCCCATTTGCTTTCAGCCACCGCCGTGAAGATGTGAAGTTAGCGAGGCGTGGAGACCGCTCCCGCTGGCTCCGTCTGCCCACGTAGCCCAAGTGGGGCCCTCGTTCTCAGTCTGACCAGGCCGCCCTGTTTGTTCTTTGGGTTCCAGGTGAAGACACATATATCCTGCGAGGTAAGACTTGGGTTCTCTTTCTTCTGCACCCTCCTTGCCTTCCCCCACCCCCCAAGTCTACCTGGCAAGCACTATTCTCTCTCTTACCTACGTGGTGGGCTCCTTGATGGTGAGGACAATTCTTCTTCTTTTTTTCTCTCCTGACCTGAGCAGACACCATTCAAAAACATACATAGATCACTGAGGGAGTTGATGAATGAACGATTCAGGGTGATTTCCGTAGCACTGAAATATCAGTGCCTTGACACCGCAGAGCTTTCTTTCTTGTTCATATCACAGTCCGATGAACAAACAAAGACCAAACCTGTGAGTCACTGACAACTTTTGCTCGCTTCCCATTGGCCTGACCCTAGTTCCATGGACCCAACCTAAATGAAAGAGTCCCGGGAAGCCAAGAGCACGTGGCTATTTGGTGAGCACTAACAGTAATACCACACTAAGGTGTTGTGGATTTCTTTAAGAAGAAATTATTAAGTACGTGTTCTGTAGGCTATGATAGACAATACCAGATTCTAGTGGGAGCAAGATACAAAATTAAAGAGAAGAAGGGAGAACTTCTTCTTTTTTTAATCTTTGTTTTTTAATTACGTTATGTTATTCACCATACGTTACATCATTAGTTTTTGATGTAGTGTTCCATGATTCATTGTTTGCATATAACACCCAGTGCTCCATGCAGAATGTGCCCTCCTCAATACCCATCACCAGGCTAACCCAACCTCCCAACCCCCTCCCCTCTAGAACCCTCAGTTTGTTTTTCAGAGTCCATCGTCTCTCATGGTTCGTCTCCCCCTTGATTCCCCCCCCTTCATTCTTCCCTTCAGAAGGTAGAACTTCTGTCTCAGCCTCTGCCACTAAGCAGTGGGCATGGTAGATGGGCCCTATGATGGTTTGGGCTTTCCATTTTCTCATCAGTAAAGAGATGATGTTGGATTTAATGAGCTGTAGGGTCCATTTTCACTTTAAAATTCTCCTTTCTAGGAGCTGGCAATTCAACTGGAAATGTAAGATGAAAGAAAGCAATACTCTGTTAAGACGTTTAGAATTCCTAAATGAAGATATGATCAGAACAGAACTGGTTTCACCAGCTCGTGGGGCACCATTTATTATAAGCAAAAGGGCTCTCTGCTTCCTACAAGCAAATCACAATGGTGACTTATACATGCTAACAGTATTTCCTGGTCTCATGTTCCAGTTTTTATATGTTCCCATAGTTTGACTTCTTTTATACTTGCACATAGAATGACATTCTTCATTTGGAATGCATGCAATTTCTTTCAAACAAGTAAGTTTAAGTTAGGAGGGGAGTCAGCAAGTCTGTGTGTATGTGTATGTGTGTGTGTGTGTGTGTGTGTGTGTGTGTGTGTGTGTGACAGAGAGAGAGAGAAGGAGAAAATGCCAGACAGTAAATATTTGAATGAAAGCTCTAGGATTTGCACTGTATAAATCTCTGTTCAACTACTCATCTTTGTAGTTTTTGTGCAAACACAGCCATAGACAACATGTAAATAATTGATCATGGCTGTGTTCCAATAAATCTTTATTTACAAAAACAGGATATGGGTTGGATTTGACCACAGTTTGCAGACTTCTGAACTAGGGTCATGGATATTAGAGTGAACTTTTCCACTTTTATCTATCTAGCTAATACTAAGCTATTTCCACCCTAGTTCTGTGTCTTACTAGTGAAATAGTTCTTTTTAGGATGATCCTCACATAGTGTATTAGAAGTTCTTTAGAGTGATTTGTTAATGACTTTATCTTCTATTGCTCTGCAACAAAATAGGGGCTTAAAACAATGCACATTTATTACCTTACAGCTTCTGTGGTCAGGAAATGCAGTGAGTCTTGGTTTGACCTCAGGGTTCGGGGTCCCCAATAAGATGCAATCCAAGTGTCTTCTCAGGGTTCACCTGGGGTGGGCTTGGCTTCTGAGCTCTGTCAGTGGTTGCTGGCCGGATTCAGTCCCTAGAGGACTTCTGGGACAGAGTCTGCGGCGCCATGCCCCTGGGGCCTCTCCACGGAGCAGCTTGCTTCCACCTGAGAACGGGCCTTATCTCCGTGAGCAAGTCTTGCTCAGCGGGGGGGGGGGCATCTCGCCACTCTTGCCATCATGTGGTCGCTGGGGGCCGTACTCGAGGGGAGATGTGAGCACAAGTAGCCAAGGATCGTTGGGCACTTTCAGCAGCTTCCCTGCCAAGAGGACTGACCTTTTCAAGGCAGTTAAAAGGTAGGGCTCTTCTGCGGAACTAATGATTTCTGTGCCAGGTTTATGGAACTCCTAAAAGTAGGAAAAACCTGTCATTTGCGTAATTGAATTTCTGTTTGTTAGGATTTTTTGAATACGCAAATTAACATGACTAAGTATGTATTTATAATAAAAATCACTTGATTGAATGCTTCCCCAGAAAGGTATAAATAAACTTTTTTTCATAGAGTTGATTTTTCTGCAGACAGTTTTCTAGAATTAGTTACCTGGAAAACAACTATATGTACAAGGGGAATGGTGTTACATGCAACTTCCCATTACCTCAGCTGATCAATTTCAACAGTGTGACAGGTGGAACTTGGGCCGAGTGAAAGAATGATTCTGTACTATCTTTTTTATAATAAGGGACACTCTGTCCTTATATGAATAAACACAAGAACATCAGAAAATAAAGCCAAGGAAGGGGGGAAAAAAACAAAACAAACCAAACCAAAACGGCAACAGAAATCTTGTGGCCAGATTGTGAGATAAAACCAATCTTAAACAGTTTGCAAAACAGGGGCATTTCATCATCTTTTATTTATGGAATTCACGACAATAGGATGCTAAAATGCCATGCACTAAAAGAAAGCCTGTAATTGGCCCTCAGGAACATCTGGGCCATGGACCAGAAGGTAGGAGGTGAATTAGCTGCCTCAGCTCAAGCCTTAGCACTCTGGGTGCTAACTGGCTGGGGGTGTGTGGTAGTAATTTTCCATTCACCTCCAGATCCTGCCGGGACCTATCCAGGATGCAGGAGACATGAGGCAGTATGAATAGGAGTCCTTATTTCTGCTATTCGTGCATACTAATGTGGAAACGATGCTTATTTTCATTAGACCCTGAAGGAACACATTTTCTCAGACAGTGCGGAGGCACCTGTTAAATCATTCAGCATCAGAAAGGTTAAATATTCATCTCTGGTTTGCCTTGTAATAATATGCCCCCCAGAGTCAGTTTCTCCAGGTGGAATTGGCTCCCACACACTGAGTGATGGAGGCTTTGGAAATCTGGAAGTCCTTGCCACGACAGCAACATTTTCTTTGGCCACAGATCTGCAGACTGGACACAGAGGCCCTTTCGTGGTGGTGGTCCGAGTCTGTTGCATGTCACAGGGAGGGTGCAGGCTCCCTCGGGGTCTGAGGTCACACGGTGCTCTTGGCACCCAGGGACTGGGCATTTCACTTCAGCAAAATGGAGAAGAAAGTCAGGAAACAAGTACCACAGGAACTCAGGGCCTTCGGTAGCAGCTTGTTGTCAGAATACTCTGTCCAACTTTGCACTGTCTGGCCCCTGTGTAGCTTCCCCCTGTGTAGCTTCCCCCAGGGTCAGTGGGTGCTTCTCTCCCTCACTTTTTATGATCCAGGAACAGGGCGCTCGTTTTATTTCTTCTCACACACTCTGGGATTTCTCAGCTCCTGGTCTCTGCCAGGAATGTACTCCCGTTCTCTCTTGAAAACAGTCAACTTATAGTCAGCACTGAGAAGTTGGCTTGGATCTCGTTTCCTGCAGAAAGTCTTTCCCTATGTATTTTCTCTTCCCAGGTCTCCTAAAACATGCCCTTCTCCCGCTGTCCTTCCATATGATTCCTAAGCATTTATGTACACGTCTAACCCAGTAGACTTGCTTCTAGGGGCAAGAACTTTTCTATTTGCCTCTGTCCACCAATCCCGGAACAGAGTAGAACAAAGGAATCATTGAGTGAATGAATGAATGAATACAGTCAGTAGAAAAGCCACAAAAGACTAACATGCACCAGTAGCATTAATAGCAACGATGATGATGATGATGATGATGATGATGATGGTATTGAATAACAGTGGTGAAAATGTGTGAGAAATTTCATTAGCAATACGGGACCACATACATCTGTGTTGTAATCTTGCTGCAGAAAGAGAGTTTGCCTCTGTGATAGCTAATGAAGTTCTTCATCAGTGCACCAATGAGATTAACTGCAGTACGTCGGGCTCCGTCTTCGTGTGACTGAGGGGACAAGATGAGGAATGACTCATCATAAAAGAGAAGGTGCCTCAGGGCAGAGCTCTTGACACTTAGACCTTCTTAGACCTTGCCTCTGCTCATCACTCTGGATGCAGGAAGAGCTGCTGGTGGGGAAGTGGGAATGGCCAGACAGCCAGGGGTACCCTCATGGGTTGTCAGGAGCATTTAAGTGAGCTGCTTATGGAACCCTTGTCCTCGGAACAGCTAAGCGGTCTGCCCCTGGTCACACTCTGTGAGTGCTCGCCATCCCCACCGTCTGCAAACAAACATGCCTAAATTTAAGCTCTGGTGGTTTTGGTGATGGCAGAGGTCAGGAGGGTCACAGCAGATGGGCAGGACGAAGGCTCCTTCATGGAGCTTAGAGCTCACTCCATAGAGCGTCTAAGGATAGATCACTCATTTAGGAGCATTCTCAAATATCATTGCCGTATCTTTGGAAATGCATCTGCATAGAGATACATGATAGTTAATGTATTGGTTCATCTTAGAAAGGTTTCACTTTGCTTTTATTTTGTACTGAACATACACCATGGTGTCTGGGAACACTGGAACCCATTCTAGTTTTAAAGCATGTACTTACACATGGCATTATTTGGGGGACAAATGTCATGACTATCAAACCTGATAAAAAGATAATAAAAAAGGTATTTTCTTTTACTATGCATAAAAACCACACTCACCCTGAAATATACCCTTAGCAACATTATTTTTTTTTTAGATTTTATCCATTTATTCATGAGAGACAGAGAGAGAGAGAGAGAAGCAGAGGGAGAAGCAGGCTCCCCTCTGAGCAGGGAGCCCGATGTGGGACTTGATCCTAGGACCCTGGGATCATGACCTGAGCCGAAGGCAGACGCTTAACCATCTGAGCCACCAAGGCGCCCAACATACCACATTATTGAGTCTAATAACTTCACAGAAAATATTCATTCAAAACAGAAGGGAATAGGGAATACATGTTTAAAATTTACAGGAAAAAATCCTTTCACTAAAAGAATTGAACTTTCCCCTACCTCTTTTCAACTGCCTGCTTTCATTAAACTACTCACGCGAATGCAAACATACCCACCTGCCTGCACGTGCATGCACACTCCATAAGCAGTCGAAGGAAGTGGGCAGTCCAAAAAAAACTTTCAGGCCGTTATGTCAGGGAGAACAAACATGGTTTCTGAAGTGAACACAGCAAGAGATATTCTCCAGTCCATCTGCTACTGACCGTTCATTCTTAGTTGCCAAATCCATCCCTCTTCCTGACTGGGATCAATGGCCTGTGACAAAAATTAAATGCTGTCTTCAGCTTCCAGATTGAGTGATTTCAGGTCTTTTCCTCTAGAGAGCACCTGCAGGACTGCTCCCTGACCTTGAATTTCCGGGTTCCAGGCTTGTCAGTGGGGCAGCCCAAGGGGAGAATGAATCGCCATCTTGCTCTGGCATCCCCTGAGTTCCCTTCCCCACAGCCCCCTCCCAGCTAGAGAAGTACCTCAGAAGATATGGAAAATATCATGTCAGAAAGCTGCCTGGCTCATCTTATCCTGTGATGTCATTTCTGTCTTAGATTCTTGGGTTTCCATTCTCATTCTATCATCAGCTACGATAGTCTGGGAAAAAAAAATAACTTTGCTCTAATATGAGATCATTATATTAAATTAGTCAGATCGGATTAGGGTCCAACTCAATTCTGAATTACAAACCTTTAACCTTTTTTGTTAATGCTTAAAAAAACCTCCAATATATTGCACAACAAATGTGTTCAATGACAATCATTATTTCTCAGGCTAGGAAATGAATACATCTAAGCTTCCATGGATTCAAAAATGTGTTAAATAATTTATGTCCTTGGGTTAAAGAAATCTAGAGACACAGAAAAGCACTTGCCCTGTTTCAGTTGTTTCTTTACACTGATGCCCAAACAGCCGACCCTCAGCTCTGTACAGAAGGAGATGCTGCTGGAGTTCCAGAATGTGATTGACCTTCAATTTACCACTAGGCAACAGTCAAGGTCACCTAAGTTATGGAAGTGCTACGTATTTTTTATGCCAATTTCAACTTTAGGGACATTTCAGACACAATATTAATCTTGCCAACAGTCTATAATAATATTTATTAAGAAAACAGCCTGGGGGCACCTGGGTGGCTCAGCCATTGAGCAACTGCCTTCAGCTCAGGTCACGATCCCAGGGTCCTGGGATCGAGCCCTGAGTCGGACTCCCTGCTCCGCGGGAAGCCTGCTTCTCCCTGTCCCACTCCCCCTGCTTGTGTTCCCTCTCTTGCTGTGTCTCTCTCTGCCAAATAAATAAATAAAATCTTAAAAAAAAAAACCAGCCTGAAATTAGATTTACTCATTTAAATCACCTGGTTTTGACTAATTTCACCTAGTTTTACATATCAGTATCTGTAATATTATTGCATAAACACATGAAAATCATTCCCAGTTCTACTATGGGAGAAGAGTACGTTTTATTGTAAGTTCTTGTATAAACAAGGGGATAACATGCAAGAGAGTATCCATTTCCCTGCTAAAACTTCAGGACAGAAATATCAGTGGCTCACAGAGCTAAGGTCAAAAATCAGTAGACCAAGCAAAACCTTAATTTTATTTCTAGTGGGTTCTTTAATCAATGGCATGGATTCAATTTTCAAGCCGCATTTTCAAAGGCCCATTTTTACCTAAGGCCTGGTTCAAATGCTCAATCAATAATCATTTAAATGTGCAGCTAATCTCAACAAGATAGTGATCTCACTTTTGAGTCAGCATTTGGGTGATGGGAACAACTGATAGTTGTAATTGGTTTGCAATTTGAAAAATTAATGTTTGTTGAAAGTTTTTTTTTTTTTTTTAATATTGAAAGGAATTAAATGGACTTTTTTCTTCCAGCAGGACTGAGAGTCTCCTTCATATAAATTTCAGCTATCTTGGATATCTATCACACAAACTATTATTTTACATTCATAGGACACTGGGAAAGTACTCAGACAAACAGATTCTTGCTATTATCACACCTGAACACAGCCATGGAGGCCCTTTTCTCTGGCCACCCCACTTGACTCCGATTACTGTTAATGTGTATTTCAAATACACATAACGAAATGTGCCATGGGGACAGGGAAGGGCAAGGAGACCCAGAATGTATAAACCATTCAAACACTAATCCTGACAATTTCATGTAGAAAAAATAAATATTTTTTACCGTATGAGTCCTCTAAAATACCTACAGAAAAGTCAAGACTTGTGAAAGCTAATATTAAAGCATTATTTGTTTAATGAATATAGAAGGATATACAATACAGTGGGTGAGGTGATAGCATGGGTGGGAAGTAGCACCCAAAGCCCTACAGTTGAATTTTACCCCACTGCTGATTAGCTCTGAGGACTGGCCCAAATGTCTGAGGTCCACGCTTGAATTTGCCTTGTGTATCACTGCATATTCCAGACCTAGGAGAGTCTCCAACATGCAGGATGCGCTCAATAAATACCGTCTTCATTGAAGATGGAAATGAATGAGTAAGGCAAATCAGATTCCTTCTCTGAGCCTCACCTTTCTGACATGGGAGAAGCGTTGAGGCTAAACAAGTGGAAATGCAGTACTTTGAGAAACTACAGAAGCATTTGGCCTTAACATCAGAAATTTATTTCAGTAGGAAGTTACAACCTCAGTACCAATGTAATGTCTCCAGGTCTGAGGAGGGACCATGCTGGGAAAGGATACATGTGGGTTTGCAAGAAATAAGAAGTCTTGGCAAAATATCTTTGTCTAAGTTTCACAGAATTTTTTTTCCCTGGCACTTCATGTCTGAGGACTCTGGCCTAATTGTTGTTTGATTTCCAACTCCTTTGGCTTCTGTCGATGTTCAGCCAACTTTGATTCCTGAGCCTATTTTGCCCTATGACTCCCTCAATATGTTATTAACCTTTCACCAGCCTGTGATCCATCCATGACTCAGGTTGAGCTCCTCTGGTCTTTCAATGGTTTCACCTTGACCCACTGTCACCAAAATCACAGTGTGACACCAGAGCTGCTAAAATAAAATAAAATAAAATAATTTGTGATTTGTGCCACTTTTCTAAATAACTTTGTTTCTGTATAGACCTTCATCAACCTGAAGACTCTGAATCTATCACTCCCATTTTTCCCTTTCTATAATGGACAACCTCGCTTCCTTGATGTTGGGTTGCTAATAGGGTACGGCAGGCACTGACTGTCTGGATGAAAGTATGGCTCAGGGATAGTATCTAGGTTTCTTTCCTCAAGAAAATGGTTTGAGTTGAGTGGGGAAGGACGTACTCAGAAGGTGGTTCATAGAACCATAGATTTACATGATATTCTGTATTTAACTGGTTATCAGTACTTACTGTCTACCAGGCACTGTGCTAGACTGCAGGGACAAGAGAGTGCAGAATCTCCTGTCATGGAACCTGTAGCCTCATGGGATACAGCTGTAAGCAGGGCTGCAAGAAGCATACGGATGTCTGGAGGAGCAAGGAGGGATGTCAATTATCTGGGAGGTCAGAGAAGGCTTCCTCAGCCATGAGTAGGCTGAGATCTGATGAAGAGAAGGACGTGGATAGAGGAAGATGTCATGGGGTGGGGGATGTCCAGGCAGGGGGAAGTGGTCAGCAGCATGAAGGCAATGGGCACGTTTGTGAAGAAGATAACAAAGCACAGCCATGGGCAGGGTAGGGCAGGGCAGGGGAGAAATGATGTAATAGGTACTATTTATCAGTCATATAGGTATTATCTAACTTAATTCCACAACAGTTTCTGATGTAACCCTTGTCCCAATTCTAGAGGTCATGAACTTGACAACTGCTCCCTACTGGAGAATCCAGACCCAGACACCCAGACCCTTCTGCCTCTTACCTGCCGTGCCAAGCCTTAGATAAGAACGGAGCGCAGGTCTGGAGGAGACGTAATCATGCATTTGCTCAGAAGGATTTGTGTGGAAAGAGTGAGAAGGGTACAGAGGAAAGAGACAGAAGAGAGGGAGGTGTAGAGTACATCTAAGAAATTTAAGATAAACTGTGTAAATCCTGGGCCTCTGCACATCCTCATGTGTGTGTGAGAGATTCCCAGAGGGATCAAGGTAAACCACATGGGTAACTTCCAAGCTCTACCTCTGCTTTTCTTTCTTGTTTTGTTTTTCTTAATAGAAATACAGGCCTAAGGGGAAAAATGTTACTTGTTTGCAGGAAAATCTAGATTTTTTTTTCTTTAATAAATGAAGGCTAATAAAAACTTCTGAATTTCTTTCTCTCTTGAGTCCTCTTGGTTCAAGCTTGCTATCACTTTTCCATAAGTAGTTAGATTGCTACAACTAGGTTAGATACCATTCTGATTATTACCTGCTGGACTCTTCTTAGCTTACAAACTATGCTTTTGATATTATTGGGCGTTACTATATATATCCATTGAAAATGGTTTGGATGGAGCTTACATATCATTCTATTCAGATATGCTTCTGCTTCTGATGTTTCCTTCTAAGTGAGAAGGTGCATCATTTCTCACCAGCAAGCACAGTGTCATGGTGGGTACAACATATTCTAAAAGTAATCAAAACATGCTCTTCCAAAGAGTTCTTAAAACATCATCTCCGGATTAAAACAACAACGACAAGGACAACAAAGACTTGGTAACTAGCCTGTAATTATACCTCAGGAAAAATGGAATTAGAAGATAGTATTCTTCATAACCAGTAATCAGATCCCTGTTCTTGATGCTGGGTGCTCACAGTTGCCTTCCCATTGGCGTCTTTTTAAAGATCAAGTAACCCTGATGGGAGATTTCCAAAGAAAACCCAGCTGTTGCCTCCGGTGACTTGGGGAGCGGTCTTCTCTCAGTGACCCACTGATAACCAAACTCACACGCTCTTCTGCATGAAATGGGTACTGCAAGTTCCCCATTACGAGCTATTTAAGATTTGATTCTTAAGATTTGATTTGAAAATTCCCACCACACCTATCAAGAAAGATTGATGGGAGATGGGAGTGAGTAACTACCCTTGCACAATTTAAGTCACGTAGAGACAGCTGAGAAGTCCTTTAAAGCTGTTAACATTTTCCAAGGCTCAACAAACATCACCTTTCTATAAATAAATACACACTTCTGTATTTAGCATGTTGAAATAGGAAGAAGGTAAGTATAGGCAGGCATTGCCCAAAATATATTCTAAGAAACACTAGCCTGGAGACATGCCCAGGGAAAAAAACCTTCCTTATGCGTGTGAAATTGAGTAAGGCTATGTGTATTATCTTTCTCTTAGAGATTCACAGTAAACTTTAGTATGAAGAAGGCTTAAAGGATTGCAACCCAAAGAATCCTGTTTCAACATTTTAGCCCAACATTTCCCCAATAATTGCTTAAGATAAACAATTTTCGTGACAATGGCTATTCCATGGAGCATCTTTTAAATAATGTTTTTAGAGATGAAAATTGTCAGCCATTGTCTTCTTATATATATCTATAATATATACATATACATTATATATGTATATATATTTATTATATATATATTTATACATATATGTATTATATATACAAATGTATTTTTATGCACATATGTATGTATTTATTACTGGTACTATTTACTTGTCTTTTCATAACAAAATATAAAGCTAAAAGAGACTTTAAAGGTAGCCCCTGATCTGATACCTCTAATATGGACTAGAGCACCAGTCCATCCCCTTGCAAATTCACAATGTGTTAATTTCCTTTTGTCACTTCTGGTTACAATTACAGGATCAGAGAATGCATATTGTTACCCTTGTGTGTAAACTATAACAATTGTCTTTCCATAAGATTTTCCCATTTATGTCTCCCTTTCTGTGCTCTGTGTTAATCCGTATCCTTTCTGTTTTCAAGGTCCATAATAGACCCCATCTCACTTTAAATGCTTTCCTGAAGATTTGGTTCCATGTGGTTTGGTTCAATAAACATTTATTATTTGCTTAATTCATGTCTGACTCTGAGCTGTGAGCCAGAGTCCAGCAGGGAAGACAGCCCCATCAGCAGTAAAGCATGAGCATGCCATGGGCAATGCTGGAAGAATGTCAGTATAAGGAGCAGCAACTGAGGAGGACATAGTTATGGCTATTTAGGGCAGAGGTTCTTGCATTGTTGTGTGTCTTGGATCTGCTTAGATTATTGGGTGTAACTCTAGTACCTCTTCTTAGAATATACATACACACACATAAACACATACATAAAATAGAATTTCAAAGGAAACCAAATATATTATTTTGAAATACAAGTCTGAAAATAGTTTCAGAAATTTGTGATAACAAATAAATAAATGGGCTTCTTTATTAATGCATTAAATAATTAACTAATAAGATTTGGTGTTGTTGCTAATAACTGCCATAATTTTGAAGACAAGGAACATTTTAAGATCAGCAACAATGGTAATATGGTGTGACAATATCTCTTATCCAACCTGTGGACAGAGTCACAAGAACCTGTAAATGCCTGTGGTCTGTCGATGATATTCACTGAATGTAAATTTCAGTTGGAGGCTAATGAACATAAAAAAAGCATTATTTTCTATTCAAATTTATAGATCCCTCCCGAAATTTATACAAGGACTCCCTAAGGTTAAAAACCCTGCATATTGGAACTACCAGGTGAGCAGAACCTTCGCCAGAATCAAGGGACAGTTTGTGAGAGATGAGGAACCGCTGTGCTGGCAGACAGAGGAATTCAGAGCGTTCGACAAGGCTGAAAGAACAGGGTCGGTAGAGCAAATACCTGTGACTGTGTATTGTTGACGTATGACTTACAAAAGAAGCGAGGTGCTTAGTGATATTTAGAAATAGATAAGGAACAGAATATGAGGGCTTTTTCTGCCATTGGTGAGTTTTTTTGTTATCGCTGATCTAATTTTTTTTCTAATTTAAAGAAAAAGCATACGTGTGTGTGTGTGTATATATGACATGAATGAAAACATATCATATATATATGCTATAATATGTATGCATATGTAGTACATAGAGAAATGTGTAAATTTCCCTGATTAGGTCATAAATTACCAAAAGCAAGTTTGTGTCTCACATTTTGTTTCTGTTTCTCAGTGCAATGTTCTGCAAGTCACAGATGTCCAATAAATCCTGCTTTAGTTAAAATCCCCCTGAACAACTTTACTGATGACTCACTCTAGGAACTATGTTTCAAATATTAATCCTTGATGCTAATTCTAAATCAAACTCTGTATAAAGAAATATTCAGACATAAAGGTGAAGATCTATGCACTAAGATGTTCAGCGGGCCAATGAAGCATTGGAAACCAAATACAAAGGACAAAGCACAATAGGGAATTGTTTGAAGAAATGATGATGTAGGCATATGATGGGATATGGAATATTATGTAGTCATTAAAATCATGAGAAAGGATTTGGAAAACACGGGGACATATAATATTTTTAACTTGAGAAAGTAGTTGTGTAGTAAATACAACATGAGGCCCAATTTGTAGACTTACACACAAATTTAAAGTGTAAACTGAGGTAACTCACCATGAATTCTTGAGTGGAAGCCCAACTGCTCTGGAGAGGACAAGCCAGTGCCCAAAGTAGCATACTCATCCTCGGTCTTCACCACAATTCAAGATGTCTGTTTCCTAAACCAACCAGTGCTGAGAAATAAGGTTATTTGCAGAGTGCCAGATTTAGAAGAGGAGTTTGCAGCTAAATAAATGTAGAAAAAAAAAAGACCTAAATTAAGAAAAAAAATATGTATATATAACTTTTTCATGTCATGCAGAGAGCCTCCAAAATGGATCCCACATCACACCCTGTTCTCTCGTTTTCATGCTGTCAGCCTTAGGTGTGATGCACTAGGCAGTCACCTGGATGGAGGGGAGGGGCAGAGACCCCTCCGACTTTTTACTGGTGCCCAAAACTGTTGCAAAAAGAAAAAAAATGTGAGTTCGAATGCCTTCACCATAAGATTTAATGGTTGGGCGCCTGGGTGGCTCAGTTGGTTAAGCGACTGCCTTCGGCTCAGGTCATGATCCTGGAGTCCTGGGATCGAGTCCCACATCAGGCTCCCTGCTCAGCAGGGAGTCTGCTTCTCCCTCTGACCCTCCTCCCTCTCATGCTCTCTGTCTCTCATTCTCTCTCTCGCAAATAAATAAAATCTTAAAAAAAAAAAAAAAAAGATTTAATGGTTAATAACCAGATCTTACCTGAGAGGTGTCTACAAGAACTGGGAAGGACGGGTACATTGGAAAATGCATCAGGGAGGCAGGAGGAAATCCAGAAAAGGACACTGCGGGCACCTTCCAAGGTTCTCCCTCTCCTTCCACCACAAAGCTGAGCCATACCCAGAGGATGTACCCTGTGGGGAAATCGAGAGGCAGAAATGAGTTTGCTTTCTCGGGTGTACAACCAGTTCTGCCTTCTACCAATGGGCTATTCTTCACATTCTAAATGAGAATACAAAGAAGCAAGGAAGAAGCATTAATTATACTTTTGAGCTCAGGGTCTAAATATATTAAGAAAAATGTCCACTACCGTGATACTTGCCAGTTTAATAAGAACTGGCATACGAAACAAGGTAAAGTAAAATTTGAGTACCAGAAAAAAGACAATTGACTTGACCCATCTGCTTTTCTGTTATTAATCTTGTGAAGATTTGCTGGGGCGCCTGGGTGGCTCAGTTGGTTAAGCGACTGCCTTCGGCTCAGGTCATGATCCTGGAGTCCCGGGATCGAGTCCCGCATCGGGCTCCCTGCTCTGCAGGGAGTCTGCTTCTCCCTCTGACCCTCCCCCCCTCTCATGTGCTCGCTCTCATTCTCTCTCTCTCAAATAAATAAATAAAATAAAATCTTAAAAAAAAAATCTCGTGAAGATTTGCAAAGTGTGGAAAAGCTCCTGGGCGTGCCCAGGGTCTCTGGCCCTCTGGACCCATGCACGCTGCTCCCTCCCCAGGCAGGGTTCAAATTTCTCTTCCAGTGTCTCCTTGTCACAGGTGCAGGCTCATGCTCATCACGGATAGACCTCACTCTAGCTGGGGACTCGTTCTCAAGTCCTCGAGACTGAATCAGGTGTCCCTTTGGGTTTCCCACACTGTCTCTTGTGCCTCCCCACCAAAGAACTTAACTGTGATGCATTAGGTTCTTCTGTTCCCTCTGTGAGGCCACAGTATGCCTACATCAGTCCACCCGAGACCCCTCAGGCTGCCCCAGCTCAGCTCTGACGGTGTGCACGCCGCACGCCTCACACCTCCTCCGGGGCTGCTGACGCCGTGCCATTCATACGTGTGGGGCCACTGACACCCACACGAGCCCGATGTTTGACGAATGGCAGACCGGAGCCAGGGGGAAAATCTGTTTTCTCTTTCTCCGCCTGATGGAGTGTCCTGAGAAGCAGTCACTTACATCACTTCTTTCAAGGTTTTCTGCTTTATGCACAAATAAATTATGCATGCATGTGAGTAAAAAGGCAGAAGTCTCTAAGGAAAGGTAGGCACCAGAGGGAACAGAAGACGTAAAGAGCAAAGCAACTGATACTTAGGTGTGCCCACCACCATGCGGTGCAAGAGACACACAACCCTGCTTGTTTCTAGCTCGGGATTTCTTCCCAGCTCCTGAAGATGTAGACAGATTGGAAGGGGTCCAAACAGCAAAGATAGTGATTAGGGAGATGGAGGGACTGGGTCGGGGTGTGTGTGGGGGGCAGGAGAACCAATGGCTAAGCTTGGCTGGGGTCCGGCTATGGGAGGGCTTGCCACTGACATATCATATAGCAAGGGTAGGAGTTCCACGGTGTGCAAAGAGCTAATTTGCTCTTAAATAAGAGGTATGACCGAAAAGAATAGGAATAAAGAGGAAAATATCCCAGAGTGCTCAGAGATGGGCTGACAGCTCTACCTTATTGGCAGTTAACTCACCAAAGACGGAGAAATCATGAATCTAAAGAACAGAACTCAGGTGGACAGAGGAAGTCATCAAGATTGTTCTTTGCTTCTTAATTCTAGGATCCCACCCCCGAGGCCCGAAGCTGTCATCTGAGCTTAGTGCTTCAATAGGACTAGATAAGACGAGATCCAGGGGCATTTGTTCATGGAAGGACTGCGATTGTGAGTTTAATCTACAGGTGATTTGTACTAGAAAACCCAGCAGAGTGGGCTTTGCTAGAAAGAGGCCTCCCAGACCTGCAGGGCAGATTTTGGACATGCTCAACCCCATGCACGATCTTGACGAAATCACATCATTTTTCTGATCCCAGAACAAAAGAGGGCATTTTCTAAAAAGTCCACCCTATAGTCTCAAAGGGCCTTTCTAGGTCTAAAATTTTACTTCTCCCTCTTATGATCTCTGAAAAATAAAAGCAGCCAAACCCCACACTCTCCTTTAGTCAGAAGTGAGCTATATTTTTCTCATGTTCACATGAAGCTTGGTCTAATAGATCTCACTGGCTTATACAAGAGCTCTTTTCTTTTTTTGTTTTTGCTAAATTTTGAGATCTTAAAGAAGAGGGACTCTTTTTTTTAAGACCTTATTTATTTATTTATTTTTGAGAGAGCAACTACATGAGCAGGAGGGAAGGGAGAGGGAGAAGGAGACTCCCTGCTGAGTAGGGAGCTCGATCTCAGGACCCCGGGATCATGATGGAGCCAAAGGCAGACGCTTAACCAACTGAGCCATCCAGGCGCCCCAAGAGACTTTTTATAATAACGGGAGAACCTAATATATACAGATTGAATCCAGCAAAACGACCACATCTTTGCAGGGTCTGCAACGCCTTGCAGGGTCCAGGCCGACTCTGAGGGCTCAAGCCCTACTTTTTTCCCACCTGTTCTTGAAGCTCCAGCCACAGTGCCTTGCTTGGACTAACTCTCCAACCACAAGGCTCATTCCTACAAGGTCACCTGCTCAGAAGGTCCTGTCCCTACAATGCCACCTCATCCCCAGTCTCCGTCAGTTGAAATCACGACGCAAAGTTCAACACCCTTCATAGATTCGGGCTGTGTGACCCTGCGGCCAGGCCCGACATGTCCTCCCCACAGGCTCTGGTTGGTTTGCTTCTTCTCTGGAGCCTCACGGTGGCGAGTCCAAAGCACCCCTTTGCAGAAGTGAGCTGGGCTGGCTGTGTGGGGCTCCTCCGAGGAGCTGGCATAGAGTAGGTTGACCCTTGCTGCCTCCTCCCAGAGGCTTGATGAGCAGGACCAGGGAAGCTGAGACTTTGCTTTTCACCTGGCTTTCCAGGTGTGTGGTCAGGGCAGTGTGGGAGAAACATGGCTTAACGTCCAGGCTGTTTTTTTGGTTTCTTTATCTCCATGCACTTACCTCATGGAGCCTGTCAGCCTGGGGGACCCCTGAGACACCCTGGCCTTACATGTCTCTCCCCAGTGAGACAAGTAGAGAACCTGCCACTCTGGATGTTTGTTTAGTAAATGCTTCAGGCACACAGAGGAAAGCAGTTTGAAGGGATGTTACAGGTAATCAGTTGCTTGTTCTTTGTGTTTCTGTTTTCGCAAATGAAGGCAGCAGACATCAGCTGAGCTGATTGAAAACAAGGCTGTGTTCTCCTCAGCCTGGGTCGGGAAGCAAAGACGTCCAACACAGCCAGCCTCTCAGTGGGCATGGATGTCTTCCATTGGCCGCAGAAGATCGACTGTTAGAGCCACCAACCGTCATGGTGGCTCGGGCCGTCACCCAGATCACTGCTGTCTCACCGAGAGAGAAGCCTGAGAAGGAATGTCTGCAGGACCACAGGCTCTGAGCCCAAGGGACAATAGTGATGTTTCCCAGGAAAATGAGCATTTTCAAAATCAACCACTGGAATCCACTGCAGTCCACACTGCCTTTGCTGACCTTGTCCTGATGTCTGAGCCTCTCTCCAGTGGACATGCTCTGCCCTGCCTTAGAGGGAAACAGACATTAAAAGGAAAAAGGTAAGGAAACTTTACCAAAACCTACTGTGGTCAAGAAAACTCAGGAAAGGAAATAAGTATTTCTTAAAAAACCAAGAGAATTGGTTTTTTAGACCCGGGGATCCCAGATCCCTGCTCATGGCCTCCCCTCCCCCATTTCTCCGTAACACATGTGCACAGGGACACAAGTTTCTAGGGAATAGTCTCATTTCACTTGTGCCAAAAGAATTACTTAAAAATGTCCAGAACAGGGGCACCTGGGTGGCTTAGTCAGTTAAGCACTTAACTCTTGGTTTCGGCTCAGGTCATGATCTCAGGGTCGTGGGATCGAGCCCCACATCAGGCTTCATGCTCAGTGGGGAGTCTGCTTGGGATTCTCCATTTTGCTTCTATGGAGCAAAAGCAGTTGGTGCAAATCTCCCCGAAACTGTGCGGCTGAGTGGCAGATGTTGTGAATGCCTGGCAATGGTATTAAAATCTTAGGACAAGTCGTAGGAGGTTTTCAATTTCATCCTGGGCCGTTTGTCCCCCAGGCCCCACGGAGCCTCCCTCATGAGGCGACCCCTGGGTCTGAGCTGAGCTCGGAGGCCTCGCCGAGGGCAGAGTCCCGGGAGAAAGGCACTGAGCAGGCACAGATGGGGCTTGATGGATCCTAAAAGGAAGCATTACCTGCCGGAGTCACTGAGCAAGCACAATTATTGCAGGTCTCTGAGTTCATTGTCAATTAGAGTGGCAGTTAAAGCAAGCGGCAGCTGTGACAGATGGCTTGTCTCCAGCTAGTCGTGCTAATGGGATCAGAGCCAGCTCACATCTTTTCTTCCCTCTGGAAAGGGGGAAAAAAAAGACCCACATAGTTGTCAATTAGTCAATATAAAAGGGGAGAAAGCATCGTTTCTACAAAGGGGTCATTTATCTGTTTCCTTCTAATCCCCACGTCTTGCTTTTTGAAGGAGAGATTTTGTTTATTGCTTACTTCAAACATGTTTTAGTGGAATGTTCAACCTAGAAGACATTTGGTGCCGAATCTTTGTTCCGTGTGAACTCACAATATGGTCTTCCCATAATGGCACCATTTCAGTCAAGTGGTTAGCATTTTAATTGGCCAACTCCTTTTTCTGGCTGGAATTTGGAGGCCATTCTTCTATTTACATAGCGCACGGGATCAAAACACGAAAGGGCTGTGTCTGCGTGGAGGGGCTCACCCCAAATAAAATCCAGCCCCGGGAATCTGCCTAATACGCATCAATAAAAAGAGCCATTGAACACAAGCAAACTGCAAAGCCTAAGGAACGTGTGTGCAAGTCCGATACGGGTTGGGGATGCTGTGTCGGGGGGCAGGTAGGAGTCCCCCTGCCCTGGCAGGGATGCCCCCGTGTCACAGGAGCTCCCCCGCAATGCCGTGGCAAGGTGGCAGATAACTGTTTGAACCAGTAGCTGTTTGTCCTACAGAAACAGAACCCTTGGAAGGCAAGGCCATGGAGTTTTTGTTTTCTCTAATGTTAACCTCTTCATGACCCTTGGCTTTGGATGTGCAGAAGAGCAGAAGAGAATGCTCCCTACTCATGGCCTCCCTTCCCCCATTTCTCCATAACACATGTGCACAGGGACACGAGTTTCTAGGGAATAGTCTCATTTCACTTGTGCCAAAAGAATTACTTAAAAATGTCCAGAACAGGGGCACCTGGGTGGCTTAGTCAGTTAAGCACCTAACTCTTGGTTTCGGCTCAGGTCATGATCTCAGGGTCGTGGGATCGAGCCCCACATCAGGCTTCATGCTCAGTGGGGAGTCTGCTTGGGATTCTCTCCCCCTCTGCACCCCACCCCTGCAAGTTCTCTGTCTCTAAAATCAATCAATCAATCTTTAAAAAGAATGTCCAGGATAAGAGTTGGAGATAAAGACAAAAGAGTTGGTCAAAAGGCAACAAATACAAAGAAATTAAATAGTTTCAGTTCCAAATAAACCAATTTGGGAGCAAAACAATTTTTTTTTCTATTTAAGGAAGGTATAGTTAACCTGTGGAATTTGAGTTAAGAAAACATCAAGTAGGAAGCCTCGGTGGCTCAGTCAGTTGAGTGTCTGCCTTCAGCTCAGATCATGATCCCAGGGTGCTGGGATCGAGTCCCTCACTGGGCTCCTTGCTCAGCGGGGAGCCTGCTTCTCCTTCTGCCCCTCCCTCTGCCCCCCACCCCCCACTTGTGCCCTCTCTCTCTCTCTTTCTGACAAATAAATAAATAAAATCTTAAAAAAGA
Organism: Neomonachus schauinslandi; assembly: GCF_002201575.2. Classification (NCBI taxonomy): domain Eukaryota; kingdom Metazoa; phylum Chordata; class Mammalia; order Carnivora; family Phocidae; genus Neomonachus; species Neomonachus schauinslandi. The sequence goes on along the minus strand of NC_058412.1, from coordinate 3,435,695 downwards.
ACAACCAAGGAAACACATAAAGTATATATTCTATATACCAATTTATTTTTCCCATTGCCAAATTCACATATAACATTATGGAAGGTTTAGAAAGCACAGCAAAATTTAAGGACAAAAGAAGTCTACACACACATACTGGAAGGAAATGACATTTTTAATCTAAAACCAAATATATAGACCTTTCTTGGCTCTTCACTGCAAGAGCCTAGAGGGGCTCCTGAGGATGCAGTCCCCACCCCAGGACCCCAGGGGATACTCACTGTCCTGCTGGTCCATTCTCAGTCCGCAACTGTTGGTGGTGACAAGGATTCGACGGTCCCTACCAGGTGGAGGCTCCAGCAGCTTCTGCTCCAGTCCTGGACTCAGCCCGGCAGGGGGACTCTGCCACTCGGGAGCATGACATGGCAGGGCCGACAGCTTCCTCATCACCTACTCCGTCACTGACAAGGCCCGCTTTGAGCGCATGGACCACTTCCGCCAACTCATTCTGTGCGTCAGAGGCAACAGCTCATTCCTAAAGATTCTTGTGCCAATGAGGAAAATTCCATCTGATGGACTTGAGGAAAATCACCAAGGAATAAGCAGAAGAAATGGCAAACACAATATCCTGTACTTGGAAACCAGAGCCATGAACCCACCTCTCAAAATCAACAAAGCTTTTTATGATCCCGGGTGCCTGGGTGGCTCAGTTGGTTAAGCGACTGCCTTCGGCTCAGGTCATGATCCTGGAGTCCCGGGATCGAGTCCCGCATCGGGCTCCTTGCTTAGCGGGGGGTCTGCTTCTCCCTCTGACCCTCCCCCCCTCATGCTCTCTCTCTTTCTCTCATTCTCTCTCTCTCAAATAAATAAATAAAATCTTTAAAAAAAAAAAGCTTTTTATGATCCCAATTCAGTAATTAGATACTGGATTGCTGGAAAAAAAAAAGAAGAAGAAGAAGAAGAAGGGAATCAAACAGGGAGAGACCAGGCTACAGACATCCATCAATTTCAGGGCATGATGTTTAGTGCGGTGACCATGGGTCACCCAGCCCTCCAGACCCCTCCATGACTAACTGTGTGGAAACCCAGGCCCAAGGACTTGGCTCAGTAAGGTAGAATGAGAGAGCGGGCAGGCAGGAGACAGGGCCCGGTTTGCCCAGAAGTCACGGCCCTCCATTCTTTCCCGGAAACGAGGGCAGGAACTGTGACAGTGGCCGTCTGAGCCCCTCATGTGTGTGAGCAGCCCAAACCTGCCCCCCTCTTAGCGGGGTGTCCTGTCTTCCAACCACCGCTGTTGAAAGCCCACTGGGTGTGGAAGTGTGTCCGTATACACAGTACAAAATAAGCCATGAACATTCTTCTGCCCATGCTCCCCACTCCAGTGTCTGAGCTTCAATGCCTTTTCGGCAGAGATACGGCAGATATGAAAGAGAACCATATGGATCATCGAGATAGGAAACTATCGTGTTTGAGATAAAAATACACTGGGTGGGATTAGCAGCAAATTAGGCATTTCAGACAAAATAAATATTGACGTTGAAGACATAGCAAAAGCCACTACCCAAATTAAGCAACAACAGAAAAAAAAGGAACACTGAAAACATGAAATTAGCACCTGGGAGCAGTGGGCAAAGTTAAGTGGTCCAATAGGCGTGGAATCGGTGTTACTGAAGGAGAGGCAAGAGGGAGAGGACAGACAAAAATATTTGAATAGTTAAAGACTAAACATTCTGAAATTTGATGAAAACTATATACCTGCAGATTCAAGAAATCCAATGAACCCCAGGACAGGATACATAAAGAAAACCAAGCTGAGAGATGTTATAATCAAATTGCTCAAAAAGCAGCAAGATAAGCAGTATCTTAAAAAGCAGTCAGAGGAAAAAATATATATGCATTTCAAACAGAGAAGAAAGTACAGATGATGGCAAATTTCCTATTAGAAATAATGAAGGGGGATACAGTGGAGCGAAATCTTTAAAGTACTGGAAGGAAGATACTCTCAACCAAAACGGTTCTATACTCAGCAAGCACACATAATGGAAGTCCCAGAAAGAGAGGAGAGTGAATGAGGTAGGAAGGATGTTTGAAGAAACACATCATTTTGTTCAATAAAACCCCCTCGGCTTGTTATAAGCCTTTTGTTAATGTCCAGAGCTCTGAGAAAGTTGATATTGACAATTTTTGCCATAATTTCATATTGCTTTTATAGAGAAGCCAATTTTGGAATATTGTTACTGCACCGGGGGGGGGGGGGGCCGGCACACTACATCCTTCCCACACTGCCTACCTAAAATCTCTAATTTTTCAAAAAAAAAAAACTATTACAATAACTAAATGTGCATTTGAAATAATAAAATGTCCTTTAAAACAGACTGTCCATAGGGAGAAAAAATTTTCATTCTTAAACTATGTATCTTGTGAATAATATATTCACAGATAGGCAACCTGTGGTAACTCTCAAGTTAAAGAATTTCTGGGAAAGAAGTCCATTTGAGATTTGACTTTCACTCTCATTTTGAGCTAGGCTGCCTCACTTTTTTTTTTTTAAGATTTTTTATTTATTTACTTGAGAGAGAGAATGAGAGAGAGAGCACATGAGAGGGGGGAGGGTCAGAGGGAGAAGCAGACTCCCCACTGAGCAGGGAGCCCGATGCGGGACTCGATCCAGGGACTCCAGGATCATGACCTGAGCCAAAGGCAGTCGCTTAACCAATTGAGCCACCCAGGCGCCCTAGACTGCCTCACTTTTAATGTGCGTGCGTGTGTGTGTGTGTGTGTGTTTATTACCTGGTATTCAAATTCCCATAACGTGTGATTTCTTTTGCTTATTAGTGATACTTAAAGTGAACTATTTTACACAGTGACAGTACTATAGTTTACAAGTGGTAGATCATTGACAATATACAGTGATCTTATATGTGAAATATAAAGAATTGTGACTTTGCCAAGGTCACATAACTTATTAACTTACTAGGAGAACTGGCACTGTTGTCTGAGTTGTCATATCTGGCCAGGGGACTTAGATGAGGTTAAGATGGTGTTATCACTGTGTACTTCACTCTGAACATAAAGCGGATTTCACCAATGAAAAAATACTCAAAGTGGCAGTAACAGATGATAGGATTTGAGAAAAATGATTGCTTTTATCAGACTTTGGAGTTTCTAATTTCTTAGTATAGTTTTTAGCATCTATTTTCAAAAAGCCCCATGCTTTCAAAAACAGCAACAAAGTTTGAGCTGAAACATCGCCCTTGTTGCCTTTGTCCCTTGTCTCGGGGAAGTCTTAAATGACTTTAGAAGTGTCCTCAAAGCTCAGGACAGGTGGTGCCTCTTTCCTCAGGAGATCCTGGGATCCAGACGGCTGCTTAGAGGTGTGAACACAGGGTAGAGGTTTTATACCTGAATTCAGGGACCTGGGGTAGATTTCCATCTTGAAAATCCGCAGAGACATCAAGACATCTTTTCAGAGCATTTGCCCTTGAACTGGTCTGTGCGCTCTGACGTGGTCCGCTCCCCTGGGGCAAAGGCAGCCCCATTCTGGATGTTGAGAAGTCTTATTGCCTTGAGTAAATCACAGACAAGTACATCTTTGTCTTGCTTATTTATTTTCAGATATTCTAAAGGGGGGGGGGAATAGAGATTAACAAAATTTAGAAGCCAAATATCAGCAGCTCCATCGCCATCCCATAAGACAGATAATAAATTTTATAAACTTAAGGAGAAATGCCATTTCTTCTTCTTCTTTTTTTTTTAAGATTTCTATTTATTTATGAGAGAGAGAGAATGAGCGGGGAGGAGGGACAGAGGCAGAGGGAGAAGCAGACTCTGCCCTGAGCAGGGAGCCTGATCTGGGACTCGATCCCAGGACCCTGGGATCATGACCTGAGCTGAAGGCAAACACTTAATGACTGAGCCACCCAGGCGCCCCAAGAAATGTTATTTCTTAGGAAGACTCTAAGAAAGGCTTTTTGTCAGGATCCAAATGACACTAAAAAACCCAGTTCTCAAGATTGTAAGGAGAAGGATAATGATACCCCAGGTGGCGTACTACTTGGTGGGAGCCCCCGAATCTTGTGTGGGTCCTTTTAGGTATAGCCCCGGAGGAAGTTCCCTCTTTGTGGAGGTCTGGAGGGACACTGTCCCCCTTGGCCACGCCTCATCATGTCTGGTGGGGAAACACCCATGTGCCCGACTCCACACACGGGGCTCGAGTGCAGTGGGTCTGGGCGCGGCCCTGCCGCCCCGTGAGACAGCCTCACAAGGGATGAGGAAGGGCCACCAGGCTGAGACCCGAAGCCAGCGTTTACTGGGAAAGGCAGTGATAATGGCAGTGAGACTAGTCCGCCAGATGAGGATCCCAGCCCTAGCTCATGATTTCTTGCACAAATGACAGGTACTCAGGAAGTACGGGGTGTGTGCGTGTGGGAGGGACTGTGAGGACGGTGTCCACGAACAGGGCAGCATGGTCCTGACTCACAGACCTAGACTCTCACTGGCACAGCCGTGCAGCCTCTTGGAGCAGGTCAGCGATTATGGAGACAACGTCCTCATCAGGAGTGGGGATCGAGCGGCCCGCTGTGCGCTAAGTGCCTGGTGTAAAAGGGGCTCTGTGAATACCGGCCTTCCCGACACACGTGCACACAGGTGCACACTCGCTGCTTCTGTCCCGATACACACACAGCCGCCTATGCAGGTAGGTCTGCTCAGAATGCACACCGGAGACCCACTACGGTTTACCAGGTAGAAACATAGTAACTAGGAAAGATGTGAAGCTAGGAGTCTGGACGCTCAGATTGTAGTTCCAGTGGGTCATAAATAAAAGTAACAATAGCAACATCACTGCATCAAATGCAAATATTGTGAAAGGTGCTTTACCTACATTAAGTCTTAATGCTCAAGATGACATCACGGTTTGGATGGCCGAGGGGCAGGGATTTCCCTTTGCAAGTGAATGGACTTGAATTTGTAATCTCTGTTTTTTAAGACTTGGAGCTGGATGGCACTCAACTGCTGGGGATTCCCCCGCTGGGGACAGAAAGGAGCCTGAACGTGACAACCAGAAACGGCTCCAGGATGTGCATCTTGAGTGGGAATTCTCCTGTGTTGTTAATGGGCAGTTATTGCCTTTTCCTGTTGCCTATCGGGACCTGCAGACAAGAAATCTTCTGAAGCACACACATGAATCTGGGTTCTGAATTTCAGCATTCTCCTTCTAAACCCCAAACAACACTACTCCAGAATTCCATATTAAAAATAATTTCCAAATATGGAGTCTTACTAAATGGAAATATGCATGGGTTTTAAACCCAGGGCTTTAAAGGAGGAAAAAAAAAAAAGTTTGATTTATCCCGTGGAAATCAAGAGGGGTTCCTGCTGATGTGCCGGAAACTCTGGGCCAGGGAAATAACCCCCTGGGCCTGAGTAGAGAGACCTGGAGACACTCAGTGCCATGGAACCCAGATGGGAGGGAGTAAAACAGCGTGGACACCTGCATTCCTTTCCAAGGGCACCTTTACAGACCCAGCCCAGAGGTCAGGAGCCGGGGCCAGGCCTCTGTCCTAGCAGGAGGCTGCCCAGCAGAGGGTTCTGAAGGTCATTTTGAGAGGTTGTAAGCATGAGCTTGCTTTGGTCAGAAGGCCATGGGATTTGACCTCACTCTGAATACAGTCTGGAAGTTATGATTCCCCAAGCGGTCGACTCAGCCCCCCCTGAGGAGCAAATGCCCAAGGAGAAGGGATGCTCAGCCACCCTCCCCTTCTCTCCCTTACTTGCCTGTACTTAAGGCTCCCTCCATGCCTACAATCCCAGCTAATGCTCATTGTTCCAGCATTTTCTGGAATGGAGATTAGGGAAACAGTAACATTTTCGGTCTTAATGTTTTGTCTTTTTCTTATGAGAATGTGCACCTATACTGAGGAGCTTTAAAGAATCCAAGTAAAATCATAGGGGTAGCTCTATTTTTAATTTTTTGAGGCACTTCCACACTGTTTTCCAAAGTGGCTGTACCAACTTGCATTCCCACGACAGTGTAAGAGGGTTCCCCTTTCTCCACAACCTCTCCAACATTTGTTGTTTCTCTCCCTGTCCATTTTTACCATTCTAACTGGTGGAAGGTGGTCTCTCAATGTGGTTTTGATTTGAATTTCCCTGATGGCTAATGATGATGAACATTTTTTCATGTGTCTGTTAGCCATTTGTATGTCTTCTTCAGAGAAGTGTCTTTTCATGTCTTCTGCCCATTTTTTGACTTGATTATGTCTTTTTTGGATGTTGAGTTTGAGAAGTTCTCTATGGATCTTGAAAATCAGCGCTTTGTCTGTAGTGTCCTTTGCAAATATCTTCTCCCATTCTGTCGGTTGCCTCTTTGTTTTGTTGACTGTTTCCTTTGCTCTGCAGAAGCTTTTTATCTTGATGAAGTCCCAAAAGTTCATTTTTGCTTTTGTTTCACTTGCCTTTGGAGATGTATCTTGAAAGAAGTTGCTATGGCCAATGTCGAAGAGGTTACTGCCTATGTTCTCCTCTAGGATTTGGATGGATTCCTGTCTCACATTGTGGTCTTTCATCCATTTTGAGTTTATCTTTGTGAATGGTGTTAGAGAATGGTCGAGTTTCATTCTTCTGCATGTGGCTGTCCAATTTTCCCAGCACCATTTATTGAAGACACTGTCTTTTTTCCATTACATATTTTTTCCTGCTTTGTCGAAGATTATTTGTCCATGGAGTTGAGGGTCCATATCTGGGCTCTCTATTCTGTTCCATTGGTCTATATGTCTGTTTTTGTGCAGTACCATGCTGTCTTGGTGATCACTTTGTAATATAGCTTGAAATCGGGCAACTTGATGCCCCCAGCTTTGTTTTTCTTTTTCAACCTTTCCTTGGCGATTCGGGGTCTTTTCTGATCCCATACAAATTTTAGGATTGTTTGTTCTAGCACTTTGAAAAATGTCATTGGAATTTTGATCAGGATGGCAGTGAAGGTATAGATTGCTCTGGGTAGCAGAGACATTTTAACAATGTTTATTCTTCCGATCCATGAGCATGGAATGTTTTTCCATCTTTTTGTGTCTTCTTCAATTTCTTTCATGAGTGTTCTGTAGTTCCTAGAGTATAGATCCTTTACCTCTTTGGTTAGGTTTATTCTGAGGTATCTTATGGTTTTTGGTGCTATTGTAAACGGAATCGTTTCTCTAGTTTCTCTTTCTACAGTTGCATTGTTAGTGTATAAGAAAGCAACTGATTTCTATGCAACTGCACTCCTGGGTATTTACCCCAAAGACACAGATGTAGTGAAAAGAAGGGCCATATGCACCCCAATGTTCACAGCAGCAATGTCCGCAATAGCCAAACTGTGGAAAGAGCTGAAATGCCCTTCAACAGATGAATGGATAAAGAAGATGTGGTCCATATATACAATGGAATATTACTCAGCCATCAGGAAGGATGCATACCCAACTTTTACATCAACATGGATGGGACTGGAGGAGATTATGCTAAGTGAAATAAGTCAAGCAGAGAAAGTCAATTATCATACGGTTTCACTTATTTGTGGAACATAAGGAATAGCATGGAGGACATTAGGAGAAGGAAGGGAAAAATGAAGGGGGGGATATCGGAGGGGGAGATGAACCATGAGAGACTATGGACTCTGAGAAACAAACTGAGGGTTATAAAGAGGAGGGGGGTGGGGGGATGGGTTAGCCCAGTGATGGGTATTAAGGAGGGCACGTGCTGTGTGGAACACTGGGTGTTATATGAAAACAATGAATCATGGATCACTACATCAAAAACTAATGATGTATTGTATGGTGACTAACATAATAAAATAAAATTAAAAAAAAAGAATCCGAGTAAGACTGAGAAATAGTGGGATTTGGGGTATTTATGAACACTATCTAGAATCTCTGTGGATGGATGTGATACATATTGGTTATATGAAGTCTTTGAGAACAATGCAATTTTTAAAAAAGACTCATAGCAGGTCCCTTTGCCTTCCAACTGGTTTGTCTACATCAGACATATATTATGGTTTATACCCATCTCCAGCCTGGATGTATGGATCTCATCGGCTTGACCATCTGCTCTTCTGAGAAGTAACTGAGGCAAAATACTTTGTTTTTAGGGTGGTAGTCAGGAGTCAATGAGTAATTGTCAGGAGAGCACATTGTTGATATAGGCTCCCTGTGAAATGGTTTTTGAATGAAGCCACGCTCCTAATTCTTGAAAGACCTAGCAATCAGAAAGTTTCTCATTTTCTAGTATGACTGGGCATCTTTCTCCAACCTGGCAAACAGCAGGGTATTGCTGACCAGCTCCCTCCCCCTGTGTGGAGGTGCAGGGAATCCTGTGGGATTTCTTCAAAGACGAAGTAGACAGGAAATTCTCTCACCCGACATTATTTATCTCACCTCCTATCTGTGGGCTCAGAAGGGGACATTAATTTGTGGGACAGTGAAGGAACGCAGTCCAGTGGTGAAGAGAACATTCAAAATAGTGGCCCAAATGAGGCAACCTAGGAAGACAGAGCCATGTGCTTCGATGTCATTGGTTTGGAGAAGAAAGAAAGCTGAGGTTCTGTCGGCCTCCCGGCGTCCGTTTGGTAATGTGTCCCATTTCGGGGAGCTGTCACTACTTTGGTTTTCTGTGATGTAGAAAGGCCATAGTAGTTTTGAAGTTCATGCTGGAGGGCCAGGAGTGTGGCAGCGTGAGGACGAGGACCTGGGGTAGCAGCAGGTGGGGCCCATGCCCAGTGAGATGCCGAGGGGAATCGAAGGGAACTCCCTCACGTGTCCCCAGATGCCAGCAGGGCTGTCTTGGGGTGGGCCTAAGCTTTTACATCACTATACCCGCGTCAGTGTGGACAACTGTATTTGCAAGGCTCAGGATGGACCAACGCAATTCCTCATATATAAAGAAATCTTCAAGGGCCCTAGAAATCCAAGGGCTTCACTTGCATTATTTTTCTCAGAAGTGTGTTTGCTTTTCACCAATGCCTTAAGCTGTACTCCTTAGAGTCACAGTTTGGGGTGTGCACATAGGGGTGCAGGAGAGATGGATTTGTCCTCTCTAAGTCCTTGGGGGCAGCCAGGTCCCCTGGTGACTTGGTGCTCCAGGCAAATACTTTAATTTTTCCATGGGTACCAGGATGTTCAGAGTTTGGGAAGCTCTGGCTTTGGGGACCAGCAGAGGTGGCATCGGGACACGCAGGCCCTGCGGGTGGGTCATCTGTGGCTACGGGAAAGAGAGAAGTGGATTCCGAGTGTTTGCCAAAGGCCGAATGGCGGGGTCTTCCACACACAAGCTCCTCATCAGAGACGATGCTGTGTATAATCCATCCATAGGGCAGAAAAATGATCTCTATCCTCCACATCTTTGCCAACAATATGTTATTTTATCTCTGCCATTCTAGAGGCTTACGTCCCTCTTTGAGCTAACTTCTCTGCAGGTTGACTTCCTTTGCTTATAAATGTCAGAAAATTTGAGTAAGCTTTCATCTGCGAATCCCATTCACAGAGCTGATCTGTGCAAGGTTTATCTTCTGAAATGGATCAGTATGAATTAGATGTGGGTGGGAGACGCTGATAAGGAAATTCTCGCAGCTGGGGAAGCCGGGGTGCTAAGCGGCTTCCATGCCGACTGGCTCCATAAGGCAGCTCTGTGTCAGCCCGGCATCTGGGACCAACACCTCTGCTTTCAGCCAAAGACATACATATTCAGGAACACAGCAGCGTGGAGGATACGATCGACATTTAAAATTCATGCTGGAAACGAATAGTTCAATCTCGATAGAAAGGACAGAGACAGAGCAGCTTAAAATACACATTCTGAGGACAGAGAAATCATCAGTGTGAAGCTGCTCTCGGCCTTTCATCGGGGCCTCCCATACGGGACGTGGGGCGTAGCGTGCGGACACTCTCCACACAGTTACTCCGAGCGGTTCTGAAAACTCCTCAGAATGAATCGTGTTCCAAGTGGGGGTGATTTGGAACACAATTTGGGATTATTTTATAAATATCCCACATGAAGTTATCTGCTCTTTGTCATAAAAAAGAGGTTTTAACTAATTTTTATATTGCTACTATTAGATTCCAGAATGTTTGCTGTGCAAATACAGAGCGGGCAGATCACACATGTGCCTTTAAAGCATTTTAAAATGATGCAGATTAAAGACAAGTCATCCGTCTGTTTCTGTTGGAAGTAATAATGAAAATCATCTCCTCAAATTAAATCTATCATCAGAAAGAAGGCTTTCAAGGAAAGCATCTAGATGTGTCGATTTACAGTTCTAGAAACTGAAGACCAAAGTCCAGCCCGTGTTGCCCGGAACTGGCCGCAGCAGGGCTAGGCGAGCTCTGCGTGAAGGTCACAGGCTGCCCCCCCCCCCCAGCCCCGCGCTGAGCCCCTTTCCTCGTTCATTCCTCTTTGTCGTTACCTTTCTTGGGCCCACCTGAAGATCCATCAGTTTAGGTTTATCAGTGAAGAAGTATGAGGACACTGAATGAGCCAGGTGCTCCGTCCCCTGCCGGCGCTGAGCACAGGTCGACCTGGGGTGAGCAGGGGGGCAGCTGAGGGCAGCAGGGCAGTCAGGCCATGGCAGGAGGGACTCGGCACCTTACAGAGGGGCATCTGCTTTCTGAGCATTTGGGGTAAAAATAAGATAACAGTTCTTGTTGGTGGAAGATTCAGAGAGCCGAGGGCACAGAAATATTTGAGCTCAACATACAGAAAAGACAAAGGACGACACTCTTCTCTTTAGGACTGAGCTCCGCTGGAGAGGGGGGGCTAGGGTGCAAGATCTGCAGCGTCTGGGGACATGTCCCGACACAGGCAATGTACAGTAGCCGAGGGAAGAGACAGGTGTGAGGAGGAGCCCTAGGCTGGACATACAAAGGAGGGGTTTTGGGCCATGCTGGGTGACCACAGACAGAACCCCGATGCTCCCAGGCCTCCAAGTCCACGCTTCCAGAAAGAGAAGAGTAGACCCTGTATCATTGAAGATTCTGTGAGGTCTGAGAATTCACAATGTTCTTTAAAAAACAGACAGAACTGCTGTATCAAAGACTTTTAAAAATTTAATAAAATAAATTATGGAAATGAGTGTATCTGTTTTAATTTAATTGTTAAATTGTTTTCAGTGCTGTATTTTTAATAAAGGTTTTTTTTTTAGAGCATTTCTAGATTCACAGCAAAGTCGGGAGGAAGGCAGAGATTTCTCACGCGTCCCCTGCTCCCCACACGTGCAGGCTCCCCACTGTCAATACCCTCATCAGAGTGGGGCTGTTTTCACGATCAGTGGGCCTTCATCCATGCATTGTAAACACTCCAGAGTTCATGGTTTATTTTGCACATTCTGTGGGTTTGGATGAACGTCTAATGACATGCATTCACCATTGTAATACCCAGAGTAGTTTCACTGCCCTAAAAATGCCCTGGGCCCCACCTATTCACTCAGTTTTTAGCAAACCTGTTTGGAGGACATACTACTGGCCAGACAGTGTGCTAGGTGTGGGCTGTGAGCTCAGCTTACAATATCCCCTGCCTTTCGCTGCCAGAGACGAGTGTGTGAACAGCTCAGTGGATTGGAGCAGCACAGGTGTTACAGTGAAGTTCTGTAAAAGGTACCACGCTCATCTTTATGTTCTTTCCTTTCATTATTCTAGGTTCTCTACACAGCGTTCCCTAAGAAATCCTTCTTGCCGTGGAGGCTGATGAAGAACATCAAAGATTAAAGAACAGTAACAAACATAGCGAGGAAATATTTCAGTTCAATGTAACCAGTGACATCCCCCTTCAAATTTCTGATTACTTTTCATCTTCCCAGCTCTCTGGGTATAAGTTAAAATACCCCAGTTAGTGTCTTCGGAGTCATCAGATATGTAACCCCCTTGCAGGCATTTTGCTGACTTTTCCCTTTTTTGGACAGGCCGCATTTTAATACTGTCTGAACGTGTGTGAAGCCCCCATAAATTCTGTTCTCTGTATATGTTTAAGACCCAACCAAAGTGGGCTTTTGTTTTTAAAGCTTGCTATATTTGTACTTTTAATTTAACATTAGTGGGACATCTGCCAAGCTAATATAGACACTTCTCTGTGCACTGGAAAACCCAATTAGGACTTGTTCTGAGTTTGATTATCAGTCAGAAACATGCATGCAGAAATATTCATTACAGAGCTGCTGGGAGCTGAGATAAAGCAGCAGATGGCCGAGTAACAGAGTTGCTGTCACTCTCCCCCAACACAGTTTCATATTTGCTTCATAAAAGACAGGTGACCAAATATCATCAGGGGGACGCAGTGCCCGCGGGAGGCTCACCACGCGCTGACGGCGTCGTCCTCTCTTTAGGATGTACTGAGCGTTTCCTGCCACGGCCAAAGACCCAGAGGAGAGCCCCAGGGACCACAGCCCATTCCCTGCTGGGCTGGTTTGCAGCTCCGCTGTGGGTGTGCTTTCAACTTTAATTGGGGATTTTTGAAGACCGTGTATAGGGTACCTGAAGGCAGGTGTGGGGGTGGGGATGTTGCCTAAATGCTTCCTCAGTGAGGCACCTCGATGTGGCAGCTGCCCACCTTCTGAACATGGGATTGCCATTGTGCCCAGCATTTCTCCTATAGAGTTATCTGGTACTGGTCGTCACGTGTGGATTTGATGTGATCCATGAAGTAGTGCCAGACATTCAAGAGGACTTGGAGAGACTCAGAACTGGGCCCAGGACTCCTCGATAGGGATGAGGAGCAGGAAGATGCAGAGGGCTTGAAGGATCGGGGTGCTGCCCGGGATGGGGTTCAGTACAGAGCGCACGGAGGGGTGCTGGGCAGCCACGCCCAAGCGTGAGGACTGAGGGGGCAGGGAGCAGAGGGAGCCCGAGGAGGGAGGGCAGCAGGTGCCTTGGGCTTTCTTTCTTGAGACTGCTGTTGGGTCTAGGTTTTGAGGTTGCTCAGAGTGCTTTTCTAAAATGAGATTATTTTGCATCAATCAATAGAATTTTGTGAACTCAGCAAACTAAATTAATATCACCATCCAAAATGGTAGATGGGCAACTTTGTCTACCTCCATGAAGGCTGGGCTTATGAAGTAACCTGAGTATTCCTTTTGGAGCTTCTTAATTGTCCCGTGCTCCCAGTCTGGCTCAGGTCAACTGTGCATGTGACTTTCTGGCATAAGCTGCTTCCACACGGTCAGGGCCGAGCGCCCAAGCTCTCGTGGAGTTGTCAGCTGATAGGATCAAAGACTTTGAGCAGTTTACTTGAAAAGCATTTGAGTAATTTAGCTCCTAATGGCTTCAGTATGTTTGCTATTTCAAACATTAAATCTATTACTTTGAAATGAAAGAAAGGAAAAAATAACGTTCTTATTGGTTGTTCCATTAAGCAATGTCCATTTCCTGCATTAACTAAGGAACCAAATCAAAGAATACAACCTTCAAGGCCCCACAAAAGTGTGTCTGAAAATGATTAACCTTATTTGGAAGGAAAAAAAAAAGGAGGCAGAATTTGTGTTTTTCTAAAGTAGGTAGGCTGTTTTCTGTCTATCCGTGTAACACTCCCCAAATGATGAATAGAAATAATGGACGTCTTGTAAGACGAGAGATCTCAAGATACTCAGGATTGGGACAGGCCCATGTTCCTAAACTTTAAGTATCTTCATAGGATTTGAGGTGTTTGGTGATAATTCAAGTGCTAACCCACTCTGCTGGCATATATAGTAATGGTAAACACTTGACTCTGGACGGGTAACGACATTTTTTTTTTTAATTTTATGATGTTATGTTAATCACCATACATTACATCATTAGTTTTTGGTGTAGTGTTCCATGATTCATTGTGTATAACACCCAGTGCTCCATGCAGAACGTGCCCTCTTTAATACCCATCACCAGGCTAACCCATCTTCCCACCCCCCTCCCCTCTAGAACCTTCAGTTTGTTTCTCAGAGTCCATAGTCTCTCATGGTTCGTCTCCCCCTCCAGAAGACATTTGGAAACCATGCTGTACTCTGTTCATGTAGCAGCAGTGAGTGCTCTGCCTAACGGGGACTAGCTTTATAGTTCCTTCTGGAAAGGCCAAGAAGATGAACTAGCATTTACAACTTTGTTTTGCCAGGATGGCAGCACAGGGTTACAGGGCTTCCAGGGAGAGTCTCCTCCTCATCCCGTCACTGTCTGGGACATGCTTTTGAAGGAATGAGGGCCTTGTCCTATCATATCCATGGGTATCAGTCCCACTGGAGTCCCAGAGGTAAAGGCCAGGTAAGGTGAGATTTCTAATAGCAAGGTAGAATTTCCTGGCATCGATCAGTGGCGAGTATGAAAATTCTTTACCAAAAATGACAATTTGAAATTGACTTTAGTGGGACAAGAAGCACTCTCTCACCCTGGTTCTTGATTAAGCATTTGGGGTGTGTCTAGGTGGTTTTGAGGGTGCTCCTATGGGGACATGTGGCCTTTAGTCCAAAGATTAGGCTGAGAATTCTAGAGGAAATCTCTTTCCCTGAACTTACAGGGAAATTCAAGATAAAGTTGTATAAACCATACACATTTTTACGCGTATTGACACAATTTTGTGTTGCTCTTGTTGACTGCTATAATTCTGTTCTCTCCAAACCTGTAGTAATATCTCAGTATTCCAACCCAGTTCGCCTGGGCATTAAGGGAAAAGGTATGAGTTCCTGCTGGTCTAGGGCAGTGGGTCCCACATGGTGGAAGAGGGCACGCTGACAATGTCTAGAGGCATTGTTTTCTTGACGTGGATGGATGAGGGATGCTACAGGCATCTAGCGGATAGAGGGCGGGGTTACTGCTAAACATTTTACACCGCACTGGACAACCCCCCAAAACAAAGAAGTACCCAGCCCGACATGTCAAGAGCACCACAATTGAGAAGCTGTGGTCTAGAGTTTTAAACGGAAGGCAGTGTTTGCTAAAGTAGCTTGGTTTTGGTTAACAGCAGTAATTAGTTAGGAATCACCAAAGAAGAAAGTACATTTCAAGACATAAAAATGCAAACTTTTGTTGTGTGAGTATCTTCCCCCAGGGGTTTTGCTGCAAAACCTGGATATTTAAGGTTGGTTTAGTTTTGTTTTTGTTTGTATAAGGTGATAAGTTTCTTCAAAAACAGGCTGGACATATAGACATCTTGAGCCTGGTTAGTAGTAGGGACTGTACCAGCTTTCAGAGTCGATTCCAGGTCATTGGACAGGTGGAAACTTGATTAGTACAATTGTTTTTCCTGAGATTCAACATTGCTCTGTGCCAGGGTCTGTGCTAAGCTCTTCACATGTAATCTCATGCACACCGCCCAGCAAGCCTTCTAAATAAGGAGGAATTTTCCTTATTATTAAGAGGAAGAAGCAAAGGCTCAGTTTAATGAAGTTTTCCAGGATCTTAAGTTAGTGAGTATACATCTGAGATGCTCCATTCTCTTCCAGTTTTACCAGAATCCCACTATCACCTTTGTCATTAGCTCTAGTTGTGAGCCACACAGAATGTCTACCATTCCTCCAATTTCTGCACTTACAGGACTGCTCCGACCTCACCTCAAGGTTGTGCACTCCCAGCTAACTTTAGGAGCACTGTCTCCTAACTCACGGCAAGACAGTCAATTCTTTACCCAGTTTGAGTTTCCTCTTCGTGAAACTCCCTCTGACCATGACCCTCCCCTAACAGGAGGCATCCCTGTTCCACCTGCGGTCAGAGTGGGGAGGCTGGCAGGAAAGCCGTGTCCCTCGATGAGCGAACACTGTATCTCTTTTATCAGACTGACTCCAGGCACCTTGTATAAGGGGCTCCTGGTCTTTAATTATCTCCAAACATCTAAAGTGCTGCAGGATGAGGTCGTCATACACACACACAAATACATAACATAAAAATAAAAGTTGTATGCACTTGTAAATATATGTATATTTGATTTATTTGATCTCTAAAATAATATTTATTTTAAACATTAGGTATAGGTACCCTTACAGATGTAGTTGATACAGATGCAGATGCAGATATACATATAAATGATCTAGATCTAAACTGACTTTAGGCAGGAAGAACAGCCTGGATAAAAGCACAGAGAACTTCTGGGGAATTCTGCTTCTTATGTATTTGGCATGCAGTTGTTGGGGTGGAGGTGATACGGATCTTCAATTATGGTACCCGTGTTTGCTATTTATTTCCTTATCATTTAAAAATTGCATTTGGGTTTAGCCTCCTGTTCTCATTCCAACCTCTTAAATTACAGTCTCCGCTCATCAATTATTGGTCCTTTTATAAGGAAAACATTCATAATTACACACCTCCTACAATCAGCCTCTCAGCTGCATTCCAGAAGTCCCATATGTAGTATTGTCATCATCATGCTTGTGATATTTTACATCTTCCTGTTATTTCTTCTTTGACCCATGAATTATTAAGAAATGTGTTTTTCAATCGACAACGATATGTTTTTCAGAGTCTGCTTTCTATTATTGATTTTTAATTTAATTTCTTTTTTCAGGTGATTTATTCGGATGGTATTCATGTGCCTATCTTAAATGTTCCTGTTGCCTAGTATTTGAATTCCATTATGTTTATCCATAAAGTTACTAATTATTATTATTTTAAATGTTGTAAAGTCAGCGCTTGTTTATATTCACCCACATTTACCAGGTTTTTTGCTCTCGGTTTCTTCTGACATCACTGTCTCCCTTGTAGGATCAATTTTTATTTTTCCCTTTAAGTGTTGCTGTAGTGAGAGTTTGGAGCAAATCCTTTTAGAGATCTGAATTTTGGTGTATGGGTTTCATATATACACAAATGTATGTAAATATGCGTATATATGTGTGTCCTCTCAGAATGCTCAGTCCTTATGAGCTCGGAGCCCGCGTCCTGGGCCGGCGCAGGCAGGCACTGTTCTGAAGATCCGGAGGTGCAGTGTAGTCCCGACCCTCAAGAAATTCACAGCGCCGCGCAGAACGATCCAGGAGAGAGGCATTTGCATGGCGGTCTGAGAACCACATGACAGTTTCCTGAGCCGGAAGAGAAGAGAGCAACAATGACAGCCCCTGGGAAGGGGAGGCTGGAGCTGAGCACTAACGCAGATCTGGGGAAATGAAGAGGGATTAATGTGCGCCCAGGCGCAGGGTGTGGGGGGCGTGCTCCGCAGCGGGGCTCGCCGGGGAACCCCGAGATGTCTCCAGGGAGGTGGGGGCGCCCCACGGCCACTGCACCTGCCAACAATGCTGAGACAAGTTCCACCAACGCCCCTCGTCTGAGGGCCACCTCTGCAACCAGAATGGTGATATCTCGACTTCAAACTCTTGTGGCAGACGCCGATTGCGCGGAGCTTGTCCTGCAGCTGGTGCTTACTCAACATGCGCTGGTTCCCCCTCCACCGGCCTCACTACACCTTCTGAGGAAATGTCCAGATTCGCCAGCCTTTTCACAGTGTTTTCAGCAGTGGTTCTCAAAACTACCATGGGATTTTGATGCGCAACCCAGAGATTCTGATTTTTTTGGTTTGGGGCTTGGCCTGGACAACTGTACTTTTTTTTTTTTAAGTTTGCCAGACGACTCTAATGTGCATCAGTGTTAAGAACCACCGGCTTACAGTCTCTGATGCTTCCATCAGCTTTTCTCAACAGGGTTCTACACTTGATCTTAGCCAAAAGGCCGAGAAGCGATCAACAGGGTTCTACAAAACAATTAAGCCCCACAGAAAATTATTTGATTGGTTATCTTCTCCATTTTTCCAAAGAGGGTGTGGAGGTAGTAACATTCTAGTGCATGGGAGATGAATCAGTTCGTTACCACAGACGATGCCTGGGGCATTAGGCTGGATTCTCTAGTGGACAGAGGTGATGTTTATGATGTTCAAAAGCTATATTCAACAGCTAATGGGTTAGCAAACTGATTCTCTACAGGACGAAGAAAAGCCCTGATTGGTTGCATCTGCCACGTTCTGTGGTGGAAATACTCCTACCATGGATTTCACCTTGCAAAATTCCTGAAGAGTTAAAAAATAACTTCCACGTCTTGGTCGCACAAATTGGCGGGACCTGCCTATGGGACACACTTCATTTCTTGAGAAATTGGTCTATTTAGCCATGAAGCTGTTTTGGAGGCCATATGGTGGTGGTTGTTCTTGGATTTCATCAAAGCAGCTCAAGTGTACATTTCATACCAATGTGGCCTGGAAGATAAGAGCTGGATTCACACTCACGCTCTCTCCCAGGCCTGTCCTGCTCTTTCCTTTAAGCTTCTTTGTTCTAATTGTTTTTATATTGGGTATAACCCAATATTTTCCTTAAAAGTAGTTTTTTGTTTTTCGTTGGTTTTTTTTTTATTCTTATGTTAATCCCCATACATTACATCATTAGTTTTAGATGAAGTGTTCCATGATTCATTGTTTGTGCATAACACCCAGTGCTCCATGCAGAATGTGCCCTCCTCAATACCCACCACCAGGCTAACCCATCCTCCCACACACCTCCCCTCTAGAACCCTGTTTGTTTTTCAGAGTCCATCCTATCTCATGGTTCATCTACCCCTCCGATTTCCCCCGCTTCATTCTTCCCCTCCCGCTACCTTCTTCTTCTTTTTTTTTTCTTAACATATATTGCATTATTTGTTTCAGAGGTACAGATCTGAGATTCAACAGTCTTGCACAATTCATAGCGCTTACCAGAGCACCTACCCTCCCCAGTGTCTATCACCCAGTCACCCCATCCCTCCCACCCCACCCCCCCACTCCAGCAACCCTCAGTTTGTTTCCTGAGATTAAGAATTCCTCATATCAGTGAGATCATATGATACATGTCTTTCTCTGTTTGACTTATTTCACTCAACATAACACCCTCCAGTTCCATCCACGTCGTTGCAAATGGCAAGATCTCATTCCTTTTGATGGCTGCATAATATTCCATTGTATATATATACCACCTCTTCTTTATCCATTCATCTGTCCATGGACATCTTGGCTCTTTCCACAGTTTGGCTATTGTGGACATTGCTGCTATAAACATCGGGGTGCACATACCCCTTCGGATCCCTACATTTGTATCTTTGGGGTAAATACCCAGTAGTGCAATTGCTGGATCATATGGTAGCTCTATTTTCAACTTTTTGAGGAACCTCCATACAGTTTTCCAGAGTGGCTGCACCAGCTTGCATTCCCACCAACAGTGTAGGAGGGTTCCCCTTTCTCTGCATCCCCGCCAACATCTGTCGTTTCCTGACTTGTTAATTTTAGCCATTCTGACTGGTGTGAGGTGGTATCTCATTGAGGTTTTGATTTGGATTTCCCTGATGCCGAGCGATATTGAGCACTTTTTCATGTGTCTGTTGGCCATTTGGATGTCTTCTTTGGAAAAATGTCTGTTCATGTCTTCTGCCCATTTCTTGATTGGATTCTTTGTTCTTTGGGTGTTGAGTTTGATGAGTTCTTTATAGATTTTGGATACTAGCCCTTTATCTGATATGTCATTTGCAAATATCTTCTCCCATTCTGTTGGTTGTCTTTTGGTTTTGTTGACCGTTTCCTTTGCTTTGCAAAAGCTTTTTATCTTGATGAAGTCCCAATAGTTCATTTTTGCCCTTGCCTCCCTTGCCTTTGGCGATGTTTCTAGGAAGAAGTTGCTTCGGCTGAGGTCAAAGAGGTTGCTGCCTGTGTTCTTTAGGATTTTGATGGACTCCTGTCTCACATTGAGGTCTTTCAACCATTTGGAGTCTATTTTTGTGTGTGGTGTAAGGAAATGGTCCAGTTTCATTCTTCTGCATGTGGCTATCCAATTTTCCCAACACCATTTGTTGAAGAGACTGTCTTTGTTCCATTGGACATTCTTTCCTGCTTTGTCAAAGATGAGTTGACCATAGAGTTGAGGGTCCATTTCTGGGCTCTCTGTTCTGTTCCATTGATCTATGTGTCTGTTTTTGTGCCAGTACCATGCTGTCTTAATGATGACAGCTTTGTAATAGAGCTGGAAGTCTGGAATTGTGATGCCGCCGGCTTTGCTTTTCTTTTTCAACATTCCTCTGGCTATGCGGGGTCTTTTCTGGTTCCATACAAATTTTAGGATTATTTGTTCCATTTCTTTGAAAAAAGTGGATGGTATTTTGATGGGGATTGCATTGAATGTGTAGATTGCTCTAGGTAGCATTGACATCATCACAATATTTGCTCTTCCAATCCATGAGCATGGAACGTTTTTCCATTTCTTTGTGTCTTCCTCAATTTCTTTCATGAGTATTTTATAGTTTTCTGAGTACAGATCCTTTGTCTCTTTGGTTAGATTTATTCCTAGGTATCTTATGGTTTTGGGTGCAGTTGTAAATGGGATCGACTCCTTAATTTCTCTTTCTTCTGTCTTGTTGTTGGTGTATAGGAATGCCACTGACTTCTGTGCATTGATTTTATATCCTGCCACTTGACTGAATTCCTGTATGAGTTCTAGCAGTTTTGGGGTGGAGTCTTTTGGGTTTTCCACATAAAGTATCATATCATCTGCAAAGAGTGAGAGTTTGACTTCTTCCTTGCCAATTTGGATGCCTTTGATTTCTTTTTGTTGTCTGATTGCTGTGGCTAGGACTTCCAATACTATGTTGAATAGCAGTGGTGATAGTGGACATCCCTGCCGCGTTCCTGACCTTAGGGGGAAAGCTCTCAGTTCTTCCCCATTGAGAATGATATTCGCTGTAGGTTTTTCATAGATGGCTTTTATGATATTGAGGTATGTACCCTCTATCCCTATACTCTGAAGAGTTTTGATCAAGAAAGGATGCTGTACTTTGTCAAATGCTTTTTCTGCATCTATTGAGAGGATCATATGATTCTTGTTCTTTCTTTTGTTAATGTATTGTATCACATTGATTGATTTGCGGATGTTGAACCAACCTTGCAGCCCAGGGATAAATCCCACTTGGTCATGGTGAATAATCCTTTTAATGTACTGTTGGATCCTATTGGCTAGTATTTTGGTGAGAATTTTTGCATCCATGTTCATCAGGGATATTGGTCTGTAATTCTCCTTTTTGATGGGGTCTTTGTCTGGTTTTGGGATCAAGGTAATGCTGGCCTCATAAAATGAGTTTGGAAGTTTTCCTTCCATTTCTATTTTTTGGAACACTTTCAGAAGAATAGGTATTAATTCTTCTTGAAATGTTTGGTAGAATTCCCCTGGGAAGCCATCTGGCCCTGGGCTTTTGTTTGTTGGGAGATTTTTGATGACTGCTTCAATTTCCTTAGTGGTTATAGGTCTGTTCAGGTTTTCTATTTCATCCTGGTTCAGTTTTGGTAGTTGGTACATCTCTAGGAATGCATCCATTTCTTCCAGGTTATTTAATTTGCTGGCATAGAGTTGCTCATAATATGTTCTTATAATTGTTTGTATTTCTTTGGTGTTGGTTGTGATCTCTCCTCTTTCATTCATGATTTTGTTGATGTGGGTCATTTCTCTTCTCTTTTTGATAAGTCTGGCCAGGGGTTTATCAATCTTGTTAATTCTTTCAAAGAACCAGCTCCTAGTTTCGTTGATCTGTTCTACTGTTCTTTTAGGTTCTATTTCATTGATTTCTGCTCTGATCTTTATTATTTCTCTTCTCCTGTTGGGTTTAGGCTTTATTTGCTGTTCTTTCTCCAGCTCCTTTAGGTGTAGGGTTAGGTTGTATACTTGGGACCTTTCTTGCTTCTTGAGAAAGGCTTGTATTGCTATATACTTTCCTCTTAGGACTGCCTTTGCTGCATCCCAAAGATTTTGAATAGTTGTGTTTTCATTTTCATTGGTTTCCATGTATTTTTTTAATTCTTCTTTAATTTCCTGGTTGACCCATTCATTCTTCCGTAGGATGCTCTTTAGCCTCCATGTATTTGAGTTCTTTCTGACTTTTGTCTTGTGATTGAGCTCTAGTTTCAAAGCATTGTGGTCTGAAAATAGGCAGGGGATGATTCCAATCTTTTGGTACCGGTTGAGACCTGATTTATGACCTAGGATGTGATCTATTCTGGAGAATGTTCCATGGGTACTAGAGAAGAATGTGTATTCCGTTGCTTTGGGGTGGAATGTTCTGAATATGTCTGTAAAGTCCATTTGGTCCAGTGTGTCATTTAAGGTCTTTATTTCCTTGTTGATCTTTTGCTTAGATGATCTGTCCATTTCAGTGAGGGGGGTGTTAAAGTCCCCCAGTATTATTGTATTGTTGTCGATGTGTTTCTTTGCTTTTGTTATTAATTGGCTTATATAATTGGCTGCTCCCATGTTAGGGGCATAGATATTTACAATTGTTAGATCTTCTTGTTGGATAGATCCTTTAAGTATGATATAGTGTCCTTCCTCATCTCTTATTACAGTCTTTGGTTTAAAATCTAATTTGTCTGATATAAGGATTGCCACCCCAGCTTTCTTTTGGTGTCCATTAGCATGGTAAATGGTTTTCCACCCCCTCACTTTCAATCTGGGGCTGTCTTTGCGTCGAAAATGAGTCTCTTGCAGACAGCATATCGATGGGTCTTGTTTTTTAATCCAGTCTGATAGCCTGTGTCTTTTGATTGGGGCATTGAGCCCATTTACATTCAGGGTAACTATTGAAAGATAGGAATTTAGTGCCATTGTATTGCCTGTAAGGTGACTGTTACCGTATATTGTCTGTGTTCCTTTCTGGTCTATGTTGCTTTTAGGCTCTCTCTTTGCTTAGAGGACCCCTTTCAAGATTTCCTGTAGGGCTGGTTTTGTGTTTGCAAATTCCTTTAGTTTTTGTTTGTCCTGGAAGCTTTTTATCTCTCCTTCAATTTTCAATGACAGCCTAGCTGATAGAGTATTCTTGGCTGCATATTTTTCTCATTTAGTGCTCTGAATATATCCTGCCAGTCCTTTCTGGCCTGCCAGGTCTCTGTGGATAGGTCTGTTGCCAATCTAATGTTTCTACCCTTGTAGGTTACATATCTCTTCTCCCGAGCTGCTTTCAGGATTTTCTCTTTGTCTATGAGACTCGTAAGTTTTACCCTTAGATGTCAGGGTGTTGACCTATTTTTATTGATTTTGAGAGGGGTTCTCTGTGCTTCCTGGATTTTCATGTCTGTTTCCTTCACCAAATTAGGGAAGTTCTCTGCTATAATTTGCTCCATTATACCTTCTGCCCCTCTCTCTCTTTCTTCTTCTTCTGGGATCCCAATTATTCTAATGTTGTTTCGTCTTATGGTATCGCTTATCTCTCGAATTCTGCCCTCGTGATCCAGTAGTTGTTTATCTCTCTTTTTCTCAGCTTCTTTATTTTCCATCATTTCATCTTCTATATTACTGATTCTCTCTTCTGCCTCATTTATTCTAGCAGTTAGCGCCCCCATTTTTGATTGCACTTCATTAATAGCCTTTTTGATTTCTGCTTGGTTGGATTTTAGTTCTTTTACTTCTCCAGAAAGGGTTTCTCTAATAACTTCCATATTTTTTTCAAGCCCAGCTAGTAT
Organism: Neomonachus schauinslandi; assembly: GCF_002201575.2. Classification (NCBI taxonomy): domain Eukaryota; kingdom Metazoa; phylum Chordata; class Mammalia; order Carnivora; family Phocidae; genus Neomonachus; species Neomonachus schauinslandi. The sequence continues at coordinate 3,412,298 of NC_058412.1, read as the reverse complement.
CTTTAAAGTGATGATTCTGAACTCTAGATCTGAGATTGTACTAATGTCCGTATTGAGTAGGTCCCTGGCGGTCGGTACTACCTCTTGTTCTTTTTGTTGAGGTGATTTTTTCCATCTCGTCATTTTGTGCAGAGGAGAATAGATTAATGAGAGAACAAAATGCTAGCAGAGTAACAACGTCCCCAGAAAATATACTCTAAACAAATCAGAAAAAACCTGAAGCAGTGGGAAAAGAAAGGGAAAGAGAGAAAAAAGAAAAAGAAAAAAAAGAAAAAGATAAAGATAAAAACAAAAACAAACAAAACAAAACAACAACAACAACAAAACCAGAATGTGATCAAATATGATCAGTGCCACACACTAGATTTGGGGTGTATTTTGGTCTTTTAGAAGAAAGTGCCTCCCAAAATTTTAAAGAAAGAAAAACTTATATATGTACAAACATAAGGGTTGATATGATGAAGGGATGGAATATGACTGTAAAGATGGAAATTATAAAAAATTTTATAAAAGGAATTGATAAGAAGTTGTTTGAAAAAAGAAAGAAGAGGATTTAAAAAAAGGAAAAAAAAGGGAGAGGATGTGATCAGGCAGGGGAATAGAAAACACCATATACTAGAGATTTAGGGTATATTTTAATCTGTTAGAAGAAACTATCTCAAAATTTTAAAGAGAGAACAACTTAAGCCAAAAATACGGGTAACTACTATGAAGGGATAGAATATGACTCTAAAAATGAAAAAGAAAAAAATTTAAAAAAAAAAAAAAAGGGATTGATAAGATGTTGGTTGAAAAAGGGAAAAAGAAAAATTCAAAAAGAAAAAAAAAGAAAAAAAGACAGTTAAAAAAAATTAACTTTGAAAGACTACAGAATCATGGTAAAAAAGCCATGAATTTTATGTGCAGTAGTCCCCTAGAGCTGGAGTTCTGCCGTTCTCATTGATGGGTAAACTTGGTCTTGGCTGGCTGTTCTCGCTGATCTTCTGGGGAGGGGCCTGTTGCCGTGGTTTCCAAATGTCTTTGCCTTGCCCCGCCCTTGCCCCCTCCCGGCTAAGTAATCTGCTGGGGTTTGCTCTCCGGGGCTTTTGTTCCTGCGAGCTTTCCGTACAGCTTTGGAGGCGGAGAGTGAAAATGGCGGCCTCCCAATCTCCGCCGCGGAGGAGCCGAGAACTCGGGGCCCCGCTTCTCAGTGAGCCCCCAGAGAAAAGCCGTCAGTCACTCCCGTCTCCCCGGTCTCCGGCCGCACTCTGTGCTCACCCGGCCTGTGACCGCGCGTTTCTATCTCTGGCATCCGATGCCGAGTGGAGTCTCCAAACCCAGCAGATCCCTGCGGCGCACTCCCGCGCGGCTCCTCCCGGGGGAGGAAGGTGAGTCTCCCCGGATCTGCCGCTTGTTGGGTCCCTGCTGGAGGAGCAGGGGCCCGACTGTGCCGCGGATCACGGTTGATGGCCACCCCGAGCTGAGAGCCCGCGCCTGGGCTCCGCCTCTGCAGCCGGCTTCCCTGCTCCGATACCTGGGAGCTCTGCCACACTCGGGCACCCCCGGTCTTTCTGTGACCCCGAGGGTCCTGAGACCACACTGTCCCGGAGGGTTCCACCCCCCGCTTAGCCACCAGAGTGACGTCCCTCGGCGGAGCAGACTTCTAAAAGTTCCGATTCTGTGCTCCGCGGCTCTATCACTTGCCAGAAGCGGCCGCCGGAGGCCCCTCCCCCGCCGTCTCTCCTCCCGAATCTCGCCTCGGATTCACTTCTCCGCACGTCCTACCTTCCAGAAAGTGGTCGCTTTTCTGTTCAGAGAGTTGTTGCTATTCCTTTCTTCGATCTCCTCTTGGGTTTGTAGGTGTTCAGAATGGTTTGATCCCTATCCAGCTGAATTCCTGGGACCAGACGAAATCCAGGTCTCCTCCTCCTCCGCCATCTTGCTCCACCCCCCCTCGTTGGTTTTTTTTTTAACCAAAAAACAAGGTGATTTTTTTTTCTTCTTCGATTATCCACTCCCAGAATGTACTGTACAAACAGAGCATCCCACAGCTGACAAAGACAACCTCTACAGCTTCCCAGTAAAAAATGAGAAAGTCGGCGTTGAGACTTTCTGTATCCTGCACTGAGTTAGGGACAGATCCGAGACTAGTGCATCTGTCCACCTCATTCTGAAATGGTTGGGTTTCAACATTTATTGGACTTTGGCATGTTTCTAGATGTTATCTCCTAAAAATGGATAATATCAAAACTTTGACCTAATTTTACTTAGAGCCTAATCAAACGGAGAAATATGTGAATAAGTCATTCCGACATGTTATATTTAGTACAAAAAAAGGGGTACGTTTTTCCTAGGGAAGGACCAGGAAGGACAGAATTCAGTGGAGGAGAGGGCCGGGGGTACACAGAGGAATCCTCCTGGAGGTCAGGACCCATTGCCGATGGCCCATGGGCAAGTCACGGGGTATATGTGGTGGCTGGGAGAAGGGAGAACAAGGGATATTCCTGGCCAAGGACTCAAGAGCTTTGTCAAGTAAACTCTTGTAAAAATAAATTATTTTAAATTTAAATTGAATTATTCTTCAGAGTTAAAAAACAATGTTTCTCTCTCTCCCCCTCTCTCCCTCTTTTTAAATATCACTTTACATTTGCCTGGATTTTTTTTTTTCTTTGATTTTTATAGTGGAAGATAAATGACAGGAAAGAAATTTGATCTGTCTGACCAGGCTTCAGTAAACGTCTCTGTACAATGCTATTGTGGTGACAAGCAAACTTTTCAAAAGAAGGAAGCTCACATGGGAAACTCCAAAAAATAATTAAAAATAATAATTAAAAACTCTTCTCTGTACAGTCATTTTGGAGAAAAGCTTGGTAATTTCTTGTAAAACTAACCATATTCTTGCCATATGAGCCAGCAGTCATGCTCTTTGGTATTTACTCAAAGGAGGTAAAAAACTTATGTCCACACAAAAACCTACACACGATGTGTACAGCAGCTTTATTGATAGTTGACATTTGAAAGCAACCAAGATGTTCCTCAGTAGGTGAATAAATAAAATGTGAAACATCCAGACAATGGAATATTATTCAGCGCTAAAAAGCAATGAGCTACAAGCCATGAAAAGACATGGAGGAAAATTAAATGCATATTCCTAAGTGAAATAACGAAATCTGAAAAGGCTATAGGCTGTGTGCTTTCAACTATATGATATTTTAGAAGAGTCAAAATTATCGACTCAGTAAAAAGATCAGTGGTTGCCAGGGGCTGGTTGGGAGGGTTGAATAGAAGAGCCCAGAGAATTTTTAGTCAGTGAAAATACTCCATATGATATTATAATGGTGGGGACGTGTCATTAAATATTTGTTCAAACTCATAAAATGTTCAACACCCAAATGAAATCCTTATGTAAGTGACAGTCTTTTAGGTGATAAGGGTGTGTCCTTGTGGGTCCACCAGTTGTGAAAAGTGTGTGCTCTGGTGAGGGATGCTGGTTGCAGAAGAGGCTGTGAGTCTGTGGGGCATAGCAACTCTGTACCTTCTCCTTAACATTGCTGTGAACAAAAAACTCCTCTAAGTAATAAAGTCTATTAAAAAAATAAAACTCTCCCTTCAGCTCCATTGTAGCCCAGAAAGAACAGTACCTAAATGAGCATTTTTATGCTCAACGAGGAATTTATAGAACTTCTGAGAGGTCAAGTAACAATACTAAAAAAGAAACTCTTTGGAAAGTTTGAGAGAAAAAAAAAAAACAACAAAATAGACTGTTGCAATTGCACAACTGATATATTTGACTGAAACCCTGTGTGAAAGTTAATTTCTATGTCAAAAAATAAATGACATATAAATCAAAGAGTTGAAGAAGGGGGGAGTATTTGTGCATATAAGTTATTCTCTCCTATCTCTTTTAAGATGAAATGTAAATTATATCCTACATTTAAAAATTGAGCAGCATGATTTGCATTTCTCATCAATGATTTTGTCATCACAACTTGCTTTGCCAAGAATTTTATCTAAGTGCCATTTGGATATACTTCCTTTCCCTAGTACTTAGTCAACACTACATTGCCTACTTTATCTTTATTAATACTGATACTTTTTTATGGCATAGCATCAAACCTCAAAACCTTTATGGTTTATCATAACAAACATTCCGTGTCTGCTCAAGGATCTGGAGGTCTGCAGAACGTCTCCTGATCTTGCCTGGGGTGAACTGGTCTTGGTTCCAGGCTCTGGATTGGGTTCAGGTTTGCTGGACATCCCCATGTTTCTTTGGTCCAGCTTCTAGAAGGGGTAGCTTCCTAATGGCAGGTGCATGGTTGAAGTTGCTATTCGAAACAATCTGCCACCACTGCATAAGTCACAGCCCAGCATCAAGGTGGGAGGAACATGCTGTACTGATGCAGTATCCTCAAAGTCACAGAGCGGAGAGAGGGACTGATTACCTCAGAGCACCAATCCGATCAATTAAAAATGGAATCTCTATAAATTTTCCTGCACTTTTCTTTGCTACTGCTACAAACCCACTTCCGTTAGAATTGCATTTATTAATCCATCTACGACACAGTCTCTTATTCTCATATATTTATTGCTACGAAATCTTTCATATGTCATTGTTCATTACACTTCTGCTAAAAAGTCATCAGGATTATAAGGCAACTTTTCCAAAGACAGAGACCCAGTTCCCTGCATTTCTTCCCTCTGCTCTGATTTCCTCTGAAGTCGAATAAACTCCAACACAACCAGTCACAAAGGTGGTACCTAACATCCTCTCTGACCCCTTCTGACCCACGCAACTCACTAAACTCATTCGAATGTTTTAACTTGCTCTTCTCACCTTGTCCATTCATTGTCCATCACTCCACCCACTGAAGTCTGACTTTCTCCCTCCTCCCGGATGCTTTTACTGAACCTGCTCTCATTCAGGCATTGCGTGGTTCTCTGTCTTTATGTCATGAAATAGCTAAGATTCAGCTGGTACATTGTGCATCCCCTCATTTTGAAATGCTCTGCTTACTTCTTGCAGAAAGCCACACTCTCCTGGTCCCTGCTGTAGGATGGCACCCTCCTACCCTGCCTCCTCTGCTGGCCTTCCCGCCTCCAGAATTCCTTCAGAGTGCATGTCCATTAGAGCCCTGGCGTAGAGCCTGCTCATCTGCATGGGATCTTGTCCTTCGCTGATCAGAGCTCCTGTCCTCCTTCCCGGCTACTGCATCCCACAAGGCATGGCAGGCTGAATTCCTTCCAAACACTTCAGAGTTTGTCCCAAACTAAAGGTCATCATCTTTCTCCATACACTTCTTTCTTTCCTTAAGTCTTTATCCTGGCCATTTGTATGGTCTCAAACAAGCTTGGGTAGTCCTTGCTGGCCCGGAGCTGTCTCGAAGTCCCCACGTTCCATCAATCACCAAGTCTCAAGGGCTTTGTCTCCCCAGTACTTTTTTTTTTTTTTGCAAATCCTTTCCTCTTTCCTGTACCCAGTGCTCTACTAATAACAACTACCTGTGTTACTCACTTTCTAAGACCCCATCACTATGCTAGCACTTTGCTTTTCATGCCATGTTTTTCTTCTAAGGCAAGTATTAATCTTTCTATACCATAGATGGGAAGATGGTCTCAGATTTGGAGGATGAGAAAAATCAGGCTCCAAGAAATTATGTAACTTGTTTGGGGGTTGTGATTTGTCAAGCTGACTGAACTCAAAGTCTAAGTGGGCTTTTAGTTCTGTCTTCACACTTTTTGTAGTTAAATAGTTACATAGTTTGCATTTGGTTTGAATATGGTGCTTCATCTCCAAATCTCTTGCTTCTATGAAGTTGATAGAAGTGATATTTGCTCAATGCTTACTATGTGCTGGGAGCTATGTCGGGTGCTAGAGACAGAAACGTGAGGAAGACCTTGTTCTGCCTTCAGCAGCTCACACATTCCCCACCACTGACTACTAAAGACAAAGTTAGAATAAAGAAAAAGTTAGTAAATAACAATCTCTCAATTTTGTTATTCTAGAAATTTGGTGACAAAGTAATTTGTATTATTATTAAACCCTTGAAATATTACCTTTGGGGGCATTTATACAAGTTATCCAGATGATTCCGGCCAGGAACCATGTTGAACAGAAACCTCTAGGTATCCACTGATGGCGTCTTTACCTCCATTATCAGGACAACTTGCATCTGTTGCTTCAGACTTAGTTAATATGTCCCATTTATGACTTAACACTGAGAAAAAAAATCCAACAAGGCTCAAAACTGAAGTCAGACAGCTCAGGATGAGAGGAATTTTGCCAACCTGTCATCCTCTCAACAACACCCCGATCAATGCACTTCAAGGAAATTCACGTGTTAAACACATTCCCTCTCCCCCGCCTTGTGAGATGTGGCCATATAGACTCTGGTTTTAAGTGGTAATCAGCAATAATGTATTGCTTGTTCCTTAATGTCAGTATTGGTGATTTAGTGATTAATTATCTGACTGCTGTGTAGTGCTTAAAATAATCCAAATGCATGAAGTAAATTAGTTGATCAGGAGGAAATTCTGTCATGCAAATTCATGCAATACAGACCCTCACTGTCACACTCATCGCTGACAACATAAGGGGGTCACCAGAGTGGCTGGCCCCTGTTAATTTATTTTCTCAGACACACCATACATATTCATGATATCCTGCTGTTTGTCTGTCACCTCAAAGAAGCCCAATCTTCGGAATCACAATTAACAGAAAATATGCACATTTAGCCAATGAGAAAGAGGAGGCTAGAAGAGTTGTGAATCTGATTTTATTTTATGTTTTTTTTTTTTCCGGATTTTACTACAGATTGGAAGCAACAGCTATTTGTCCATATGGTCTTAAATTGTTAGTTCATGGACAATGAGGTACAAGACTCCTAGGCAAAAAAGTATTTGTGAAAGGGAAATATTTATTCATTCATTTTAAGGTCCCACAGTTTGCTAAACCGCTAAACCGTCTACTCTAATCGACATTAAATGCCTGCCGATTGTGCCAGATAAGGAAATTGAACTAAGTGCCCAGGCACAACCCAGTGTGTGAGTGCCCACATCCCATCCTTCAGGCTAATGGATGGTGACAGGATCCTGATATCTCTGCCACTGTAATAACAGAGCCAGGGCAAGGGCATCTGTCAGATGCTGTGTGTTCACTTGGGCATTTCCTTCTCTCCAGAAATACAATGTGTTTCATTAGCAAAAAGATAGAAGACGGGATAATTACTTACTCCAGCAGAGATGCACCTTGCTCATCTAGATAGCTTCAACAGGGAGACACAGACAGAGGAAAAGAGACACATTCTGGATAACATACATTCTTTTCGAAGGTTGCATTCATCAAACATGGTTTTTTTGCAAGAATGAGACATTTCCTGAATGGACACTTGTTGCTTCATGGTAACATTGTAACCTTCATTGTTTTTAACTTCACATCAAAATCTCTGAAACAACATCTCCCATCTGTGAAGGAAAAAAATAGCTTTAAAAAATGGAATTTGTCCATTTTTTTTAGGATTTTATTTATTTATTTATTTGATAGAGAGAGACACAGAGAGAGAGGTAACACAAGCAGGGGGAGTAGGAGAGGGAGGGAGAAGCAGGCTTCCCGCTGAGCAGGGAGCGCCATGTGGGGCTCGATCCCAGGACCCTGGGACCATCACCTGAGCCGAAGGCAGATGCTTAATGACTGAGCCACCAAGGCGCCCCCATCCATGATTTCTGAGTAAAGAAATAGGGTAAGGAGCAGAGTCATGTTATCTTCCTTCTAAAAAGACATGGAATATTAAACGGTGAAAAGTACATCACAAGTTTCCCCAAAGCCTTCATGTATCCTTTTAGACATGTACAAAGCACAGGATTAATTCCACTGGTAATATTTGTGTCAGGGCCTCACTGATTAATTTAATATTCTGATTGGACAAGCAGCAGAGTTTTAACGGCTGTTAACTTTTTGGCAAGTAGCTCTGGGAAGGCGGTAATGAGATTAACATTCAGAGGACAAATTTGTTTTTTGCTGTATTTAATTACAACTTTGACACCAAATAGTGTTCACTCTGAATTCTCTAGATAGGACACTCTTATCTGTATTTGTGTCACATGGTGGGGCCTGCTTTGAAAAAACTGTGGAAAATGGGGTCTTTATAAACTGCCCTCTGCAAGGTCAGGGGACGTTTATGAAGAAGGTCAGGAGTAGATGCTTGAAATTAAATTTAGATTCCTACAGTCAATCCTTGGTGGAATATAGATACAGTACTTAATCCTCATCCATACTTTAACTATTTACAAAGTATTTTACAGTCATCATGTCATTTGATTATTCCGCAGAACTCTTTGAAGTAAGTTGCCTCATGGCTATTTTATAATTGAGCATGGTTGTAGATGCTGGGCTGAGGTCACGTACGTTTTGTTCGGAAAGCCTGAGCTGAAGCTCAGGTATCATTGCATTGCATCCTGGAGTTTGGCAGTATAGAAAGGATGTGACTTTAGAAGCCTAGGGTCAGGGGCATCTGGGTGTCTCAGTCGGTTAAGTGTCTGCCTTCATCTCAGGTCATGATCTCATGGTCCTGAGATCAAACCCCGCATCGGGCTCCTTGCTCAGTGGGAAGTCTGCTTCTCCTTCTCTCTCTGCTTACCGCTTCCCGTGCTTGTGCTCTCTCTCATTGTCAAATAAAGAAATAAAATCTTAAAAGAAGCCTAGAGTCATTTATTCATTTATGGTCGCCCCACTGTCAGGATTTGTAAATAGGCACTCTACTTTTCTCAGACAAGTTAGGAAGTAAAGGGAAAAATTGCCTTGTTTAAACTTCTGGAGGAAAATGAGTATTTTCTAAAGAATTAGAGGAAACTTCTAATTCAGAAAATACTGAGGAAACGGAATCAGTTATGTGTCTGGTCCTATATTTGGCACCAAATGCCTTAGGGGATGGAGAACACAGCACACCTTGTCTTCTTTGTTCTCACCAGTATCAATGTAAGATCCCTCAAAGCCTTTTTCAAAATAAATAATCTATAATCTATATATTCTCAAGCATCTCTATATTTTAAGTTAATATACAACTACATACAAATAAGAAGTTATAATCATTCTTCAACTTTTTATTTTATTTATTTTATTAAGTTTTTCTTTTTAATTTCAATTCCAGTATAGTTAACATACAGTGCTGTATTACTTTCAGGTGTAAAATACAGTGATTCAACAATTCTATATATTACTCAATGCTCATCATGATAAGTGTACCCTCAATCCCCTTTATCTATTTCTTCAATCCCCCCCACCACCAGCTACCTCCCCTCTGGTAGCCATAAGTGTTAGTTAAAAGTCTGTGTCTCTCTCTCTTTTTCCTTTGTTCATTTGTTTTGTTTCTTAAATTCCTCATATGAATGAAATCATATGGCATTTGTCTTTCTCTGACTGGCTTAACTTTGCTTAGCATTATACTTTCTAGCTCTATCCATGTCGTTGCAAATGGCAAGATTTCATTCTTTTCTATGACTAATATTCAATAGTATATAAACACCACATCTTCTTTATCCATTCATCTATGGATGGACACTTGGGCTATTTCTGTAGTTCAGCTATTGTAAATAATGCTGCATGTATCCTTTCAAATTAGTGTTTTTGTATTCTTTGGGTAAAGACCCAATAGTGCAAATCCTGGAACCTCGGGTAGTTCTATTTTTGACTTGTTGAGAACCCTCCAGACTGACTTGCACAGTGGCTGCCCTGGTTTGCCTTCCCACCAACAGTGCGCAAGGGCCCTGTTCTCTCCACATTTTCACCAATACTTGTTGTTTCTTGTGCATTCTTTAACTTTTTAAATTTCTTCACACTGTCTTATGAATGTGATAACATTTATTTTTTGGTTAATAAGGTATTTGAATGGCAGTTGTATGTTCCAATGACTAAGTCTAGACAAGATATGGTGGACGGTACATACAACCTCATCACTACTCTGAATGCAAGTCTTTCCAGCTTTTCCTTCCATCCATCCATCCATCCATCCATCAACAGTACTTATTGATCCTCTTATGTACCAGTTACTGAGATGACAAAATCCTTCAGGAAACTGATAGTCTAAATGTGTGGTCTATGGATAACTTCCGTTTGTTTTTGCTTTTGTTTTTGTTTTATAAAAGTCAGTGTGATCAGTAAAGATTAATCAATTCCAGAAACACTGGAATGTAATTTATTCATTCAGCAACTAGTTCATTCCACAGAGAGAATATATTAGCTATCATGCTTGAAATGGGTGAGGAAATTTAATTAGATAAGAACAAGAATATGTTTTTTAAAATATTAAATAAAATGTCAAGCATATAGGACAATATTGGGTAATTTCATTGGCTCTGTTTCTTCTTCACATGAAAAATACTTTTTTAATATTGGTGTTTGAACAGAGAGGAAAGCTGATTAAAACAATCACATGATTGTGAGTAATTTCAGAAGTATTTGGCTGGTGCTTTTTGGGGCATGTTGATGTTCTGTGTGTTCATACAATTGGCATGTATTTCACAGTTTGAGTGTGCAGTGTTGTTCTGTAAGTGGTATCTACCCTTGGCTAACTGTCACTGATGTGTTGCCGTGTCGAGAGCATGATGGACACCCAGGTATCTGTTGAGGTATGACGTGTACACTCACTGCCCTGTTTGGTGGCTTGTGCAGAAAATTCACAGTGTGAACTGGTGGTCCCTTAGGCATGCCTACGGTGCCAGCTCTGTCCCAGCCTCTGATTGACTTCCACCAGTGGGATGCAATGGCCAGTGAGGCTCACCTGGGTTCAGGTATTATTACTTTAGATAATTACTAAGTAGAGTTCCCAGATTGGCATTTCAGAGACAAAGCAATTATCAAAGAATAATTAAATCACAGCATGAGCGAAGCAACTTTACATCTCACTAAGTAGTTTACTTTAGGCATTTTAACTAATTCCAGCTATCTCTGTAGACACAGGTGTCCAGATCTCATATATTCCTGTCGTGCTCCTAATCTGGCACCTGGTGGCTGGCTCTCTTCCTTCACACACACACACACACACACACACACACACACACACACACACACACACACACACATCGGAGCACACTCACACGTTGAACTCACCACGTACATCACTACCAGCAAGTTGACTCAGCCTCTTCTGCTAACTGCTGTTCTTACCAGATTCTGGTCACTCCTTTCTCTTTTTTTTGCTCTGCTGTTCGTGCGCCCAGTTCATCCATGAACTCTGCAATCATTTTCTCAGGGGCTCTTTTTCTCCTGATGATGATCTTGGAGTTTCCTCTTAATCTGAGTAACCCTAGTCACAAAGTGAAAGCTCTCACCCACCGTATCCTCCTTCTATCATCACAACTGCTCTGCGGCCGCCCCAGCCTTCGTTTGACTTGAGTCTGACTGGCCAGGGCCCCAGAGACTGTCTGCTCTGATACCACGTGGCCGTTCGGGTTCTCTCATGATAAAGGCAGGAATGACAAATAAGTCAAAGGAAAGGAAGATGAGCTCAGGAAGGAGCCTCCTGTGCGATCCTGCTTTTTGACTCAAAAATTCTCCTGGCAAGTTCTTCCCAGCCAAAGATAAACCTCACAATCAAAACTAAGTTTTTGGTCATCCATTTTTCCTGGAAAGGAACAGAGGAACAGCTCAGCATTTGAAACTTTGCAGTGTGTCAGTTGCCAAAGCAAAAGAGAAATGGGACTTTACAACAATTCATTATTAAATATAATACACATAGAAGAAAAATGCCTGATTTTTTTAAATTCTTTTTTTTTTTTTTTTGAGAGAGAGAGCAAGTGTGCATGCGTGCACAAGCAGGGACAGTAAGGAAGGGGAGGAGGGAGAGGGAGAGAGAATCTCAAGCAGACTCCCCACTGAACATGGAGCCTGACATGGAGCTCTATCCCAGGACCCTGAGATCATGACCTGAGCTGAAATCAAGAGTCGGATGCTTAACCAACTGAGCCACCCAGGTGCCCCAATTTTTTTTAATGCTTACGCTAGGCTTTTAATGCATCAATATTAGTTTAGAATAAAACTTTAAAGAGAAACCTGTAGGGACAACATGATTTGGGGGATTTAATAAGATAAGGAAAGAAAAGTCCATAACTCTATCTATATACATGTACACACACACATTTGTGTATTTCCATTACGTATATTTAAATTTATGCATATTTATATAAAATGAAGCATAATCAAATACATAATATTTTATAATATATAAATACATAAAATCATAAAATATATAATCAGTATATATAATCCTGGCATAGTCAAAAAAGACATTTTAAAAAATTCTATATGACTAGATATCTATTTGAGGCAGTCACATTGAAGCAAGCAAACTCTGACAATCTAGGGGCCAGCTGGATGGAGGGAATTGTCCTTCTATACTTCCCAGTAGGCATTCTCCCCGGAACTTTAGACTCCTTCCTGGCTTCACAGAGTCACAACCCAGAGAGCTGGAATAGGTCCAGAGATGAGTTAACAGGCTATAAGTTCACCTTGAAGAATGGAAGGTTCAAGGACTCCCAAGAGCTGTCTTCAAATGTATGAAAGCTGAAACAGGCATGGGACTAGCCATGTTTTCACAGACCCCAGAGGTTGGTGCCCTGACCAGTGGGAGAAAGATTTTGTCCCAATGAAATGAATTTTCTAATAGTAAGAGCTTCTCAGATGGGACCAGTCTTTCAGGAGGAAATAAATTTCCCTTCATTTCAGATGCTCAGAATAAGCTGGTTCATGCATGACATGGAGGTGCAAGGTGGAGGGTTGAGTATCATGTGTCTGTTTGAGAATGTAGGTGGGGGTGTGGCCATGTATGGGTTATTCAGAAAATGGGGGTTTAAATGGATGACCTCCTAGGGTTCCTGTGGCCCTAGGTGGCTGTAATAAATTGCCACGGGCAGATTATTTCTCTAAGTCCTCCTTTTTGACGTATCTAGTACAGCCAATCCAGTGCATCTATGGATTCACTTTATTTTATTTTTTAACAACCAGTGAGTGCATATGGGTGGAAAGAGGCTAGCCTCGGGTTAAATGTGGGTTTATCTTAATCACTGCCCTTACTAGTGGTGTGACCTCTGGCAACTCTAAAACTCCTTTAGGCCATTATATCCTGCGTTTATAAAATACAATCTTAGGATAACCCAGATCTAAAATTCTCTCCTTATCTAAAATGTTATGACTATATAAGCTACTCATAAATGAGCCTAGACATTTTATGCATTTATTACTTTTGGCCAGTGCAAAAAAAACTGGAAAAATATCCACACCTAGTATCATGACGCAGTTTCATACCTGAAGGACTGTTGAATGTAGACACGGACCTACAAACAGGAGCTGCTTATTCTCCAAACAGCATCTTCTACTTCCTGGAAGAATCTTGGGTGAGCATTTGAAGAAGAAATAACACGTATGCTTACTTAAAGCAATGATTTTATTACCACCAATGGTGCACATAAGAACTGGATGCTTGTATTTGAATCGTCACATTTGTTTGCGGTGAGATTTCTCCTGGCAGCTTCTGGTCATTACTCATCTGCCTCTCAAGCAGCACCCCCTTTTCTTCCCCTGACTTCACTCCCATCCGAGTTCCAAGGCTTCCTGATTATTAAACTGCAGAGAGTTCAAATTTGCTATCACACAATTGGAACTAATTGTCTGAGACGATTTACATCCATCAGTGCAAGGTTTATGGCTTTTTAGACTGAGTGGAAGATGAATAAATAACAGAGCTTGAGTCATTACTCTGTTTTATTACTTGTGATGTGCTGGGTAATCTGAAAATAATTTGGGCACTATAACTTTGTCAAATAGTGGACATCTGTCAAGTTACAGGTTCTGATGGTATTTTGCATTCTGTCCACTCACACCCTTTACAGTCGCTACCCTAAAACCAAGGAATGGAGCTTTTCTTTTCTTTTCTTTTTTTTTTTTTAAGTAAGAAATTCTGTTGGAGAAGCGAGAGTAACTTTCACTCAGTGGATTACCCTTCTGGTCATGTGGGCTTCCTTTCTCAGTCCCTATAATCACTGCCCTGCTCCGCTCACACGCTCCACCCTTTTTCTGCTTACAGAATGGACACAGAGGGAGACAGCATCACCCTTCCCGTCTCTCTGCTTGGATGAGAACGTGCCCTGCCAACCAACCAACGCTGGCCTCCATTCCCTTTCTTCCGTGTGGATGGGTGGGCTGGCTCACCAACTCGGGCTTTCACAAGCGCACTTTATTTATTTATTTTTTAAGATTTTATTTATTTGACAGAGAGAGACACAGCGAGAGAGGGAACACAAGCAGAGCGAGTGGGAGAGGGAGAAGCAGGCTTCCCGCGGAGCAGGGAGCCCGATGCGGGGCTCGATCCCAGGACCCTGGGATCATGACCTGAGCCGAAGGCAGACGCTTAACGACTGAGCCACCCAGGCGCCCCACAAGCGCACTTTAAAGTACCTTAAAATATCTACCAAAAATGGTATCTTTCACCTGCTTTTAGGGAAGTGTTTTCCTAGTTAAATAGTTTTCACTGTTTGGAAATTTCCCCCTGATTCCTATTTGTTTTTATACTTATTTTTACAAAGCCCTTTCAGCTTTATAATTTTTCTGGCTTTATATTACCCATAGAGCTAGTGGACTGTTGTTTGGTCCATTTATTGAAATTGATCCATAAAGATTTTTTGGTCAATTCCTAGCTGCCTCTGGAGAAATTCTTGGACGTGTGTCACCATGTATAGAGGACAAAATCTACACTGAGCTTCACACAGGCTTAGAGGAAAAAAAAGGTGAGAACGTGGCTAAATTTATCTGAGAGAAGTAACGTACAAGGACATGAGGTTCAGATAAACGTGAGCCTGTGCGGCAGACTGCACTATGATTTTATGCTGCAAGCCATTAATCCTGAGAACATAGGACATCATGGAACTCGGATTTTAGGAAGAATGCAGCAGGCAGAGACACAGTGCGGATGTGACATTGAATAAATGTCACATCAATACAAAGTTATTGACTGACTCAGTGCCTGGGTGCATGGAGGGCGGAGGACAGTCTAGTCAGGTCTCAGGGAACGTGCAGTCAGCAGGACAAATGGACACGGCACAAGGGGGCATGGTGCCAAGCGGGGTCACTCAGGGATGCTCAGGGTGCACAGGAGCATCCATTTCTTTCTTTCTTTCTTTCTTTCTTTCTTTCTTTCTTTCTTTCTTTCTTTCTTTCTTTTCTTTCTTTCTTTCTTCCTTCCTTCCTTCCTTCCTTCCTTCCTTCCTTCCTTCCTTCCTTCCTTCCTTCCTTCCTTTCTTCTTTCTTTCTTTCTATCTTTCTTTCTTTCATTTATTAATTTGATAGAGATAGAAAGCAGAGAGATCACAAGCAGGGGGAGCAGCAGAGGGAGAGGGAGAAGCAGACTCCCCACTGAGCAGGGAGCCCGATGCAGGGCTTGATCCCAGGACCCTGGGATCATGACCTGAGCCGAAGGCAGACGCTTAACGACTGAGCCACCCAGGTGCCCCTGGTATTCAGTTCTTACAATGTTTTCCTAGGTTGTGGATTAAAAACATGTTATGCTCACAACAACAAGTAATAAACAATGGTTTATGAATTGTGCATCATGCGGAGACGCTAAGGAGGTCGGGATGGTGTTACTGGGTACTTACCCTGTGACAGCAGCTAAAACAGTAGTGACAAGAATAAGTCATCTTCTCTCTGTCCTCCCCACCAGGCTGTGAGGTAGCCTTTTTATAGCAGGGTTCAAAGAACGTTGATATTTAGGTGGATTACCACCTTGCCTTACATTTACCTTGCATCAAATATGTGCCTGAGACAAACAGCTCCTTGAAAACCTCTGACTCTGTCACACTGTAAACACAAGATTTGTGAAATGGGTTGAATGGCTTCACTGGAGGTAGGTCCCTCTACCTTTCTAAGTGTCTAGGTTACTCTTGCATCAGACCCATCCACCGGGATGTTACGCACTTCAACACTATTAACTTAGTCCTTCAGAAAGTGCCTTTGCTGAATTCTGTTTTGGAAGATTGCTATGAACATTGGTGCTGTGATATTCACTCTTGCATTCTATGAAATAGCATTTTGGGGACAAAGACAAACATACCCCTCAAGTCCTCTATCAAGTTTAGTGGGACAAACTTCTTGAGCGAAATCAAAGTAAGTGGGTTATGGTTGATTAAAAACCAGCACATATGTAATAACATGGTAAGATGATAGCCCAATAGTATCATATTTGTATCTCGGACTATTAAAATATATCTAATTTGTTGAGGGGCTATTTCTGTGTACTCAATATAACAATATATTGATTTAGGAGAAAATACTGAAAGTGGGGTGCCTGGGTGGCTCAGTCGTTAAGCTTCTGCCTTTGGCTCAGGTCATGATCCCAGGGTCCTAGAGCCCCATGATCCCAAACCTAGGCCCCAGGGAGCCTGCTTCTCCTTCTCCTGCTCCCCCTGCTTGTGCTCTCTCTCTCTCTCTCTCTCTCTCTCTCTCTCCCTTTCTCTCTCTGTCAGATAAATAATTAAATGATTTCTTTAAAAAAGAAAATATTAAAAGTAATGTATCCTCTTTCAATTTGGAGTCATGATTCACAATGTGCTTCTAAACACGTTTTCTCAATTTTTCCTCATATCAATCTCATGAGGATGTCGGGGAAGTATACTTAGGCACACTTCCGAAATTATATATTTTGGTGTGTGCCAAGGGTTTTTTAAAGGGAGGGACAACATGATGGCTTCTTTCCATGATGATCCATTTGTACATGAGAAGCCACAGGTCCTCAAGGAAGAATGGGTTTTGACATTGCGGTGAGCTATGTGTAACACTGGACATTTTAAAATTTGGAAATATCAACAGGATGATTGCCAATTTTGAAGGTATGCTTATTTCAGTGGCTGACCTAGAGGGGATAGTCATGATGACGATGGCTCTGTGGTAGGCATTGGATTGCAGCTCTAAGAGTTACTGCACGCTGGTGTTTGCAAGGAGACAGTGAAAACAGTATAAGAAAAGATTGATTCTGCCCATGGTTTTCACAGATATATGGAGAAACAAAACAAAAATTCGGGAAGATCAGGAGGTTCCCCTTTATTCTCTGAGTTGGCCTCCTTAAAGTCAGTAACCACTGAAATGGAAAATACACATATTTTTGGACTCCGCAATGCCATGCTGGGAAACTCTCTCACAGACTCTGTGCAGCAGGGTGTGAGGATGTGTGTGTAAGGATGCTTGTTGAAGTACTGTCTGTCAGGAGGGAAAGGGTTGAACAGACGCGTGTTCATCCTTATTAACTTCATACTATGAAATTGTGTGTGGGAATTGAAAGTGGATCCTCTCTGTATCTACGGACCTTATGG
Source organism: Neomonachus schauinslandi (assembly GCF_002201575.2). Lineage (NCBI taxonomy): Eukaryota > Metazoa > Chordata > Mammalia > Carnivora > Phocidae > Neomonachus > Neomonachus schauinslandi. The sequence continues at coordinate 3,394,970 of NC_058412.1, read as the reverse complement.
CATAGTCGTATAAACTGAGAAGGCAAATTATGGAATGTTGTGTATAGTATGGCACTGTTTTTGTAAAAATAAAGGAAAGACAAATCCACATGTTTATGTATATATGAATGTACCTGTTTGAAGGAATAGAGTTGTCTGACTCTTGAAATACACTCAGTAGGATACAACACCAGCTTCTTTAGGGGAATGGGATCGAAGGTTTTGACACACAATTTTTAACGTTTTCTTTAATACAGTTGTATGTAACAGAATATCTGAACAGAAGCGGCTTAGCCCTAAAAAATTACGAACTCCGAAGATACCTTGAGGCAGGGGTGTTGTGGAGATAATTAGCCCACTGCTTACAGATTTCAGCCATGACTCACGTCTTCCTAATGTTCTCTCTGTCATTCTCAGCATGACTTTCACCCTCACCTTGTTCTGCCACGGTTCTCATGACTGCAAAGTGATCACACTCTCCAGACACTCCATCCTATGAAACCCTTTCCAAAGGCAGAAAGGGTCTGCTCTCTCGCTCTTTCTCTCCCTCAAAGAATTAACAAAAGCCAAACCCCTCTCACTAGTATTCCTTCCAACTTCCAGCTTTTAGCCTTTCTTGCCCAACGAAGGCTTAGAAAATATGGACGGCCCCCCCTTTCAGGGTCTATCGTGGGAAGTCGAATCTGCCAGCAAGGGCTGGGTGTGTGCCAGGGGAGGTGGCCCCCAGAAAAGTCTTCCATAGCCCACGACTTTGTACTTAAAACAAAGTGCTTTGCAAACTACAAAAATATAGAACACATGATAAAAATTAAAAAGTCAAACCATAAGACTGTGATATGCATTTTTGTTTTGCACTTAAGAAACTTCCCAGAATGTTCCATGGGCATCCACAGGGCAGGACAGAACAGACGGTTGTCTTCTATTATCTCTCAAAAACCTGCTCTGTTTCGGGATGAGCAGGCTGGCTGAGCTACACACCGACACTGTCCTGCAGAGCCTGTGGTCGGATCCAAGGCTGATCTTCAGAAACAGGAACAACTTCGAGGCAGCAGCTTTTCTGTTCAGTGAGTCTCCGCTGAGGTTCATCGTCTTATGTGCACAGGTGGGGCAGCAAATCTTGGTGCAGGACTCCATCTCCCCCAAAACCATAAGAGAAGCGTGCTTGCTGCCCAGGATCTGCGGCGGCGTGAAGTGGGGATGGCTAGGGCCGGTGGACGAGGGCGTGTCTCCAGCTGCCAGGAGCCCGCACAGTCCTTCTGGAAGATAGTCCACTAGAACCACGCTATTCGTGCTGATGATATATTCTATTTCCCCTTGGCATTGTGAGGTGATGTTTGCGCCTTTACTGAAGGAAAAAAAAAAAAAAAGGTAGTGACAAAGAGAAGTTTTATTTGCAAGACCATAGATCTTATTTGGTGCCCGTTTTGTAGCATAGGGAAAAGTTCAGAAGCCGTTTGTAAAAGGCCAGCCAAACTGGGGAATGCTTCTCTCTGTCTAACCACACCACTTTGATATTCCACCAGCCAACCCACTAGTATAAAGCCCAGAAAGTGCTTCTGTTCTCTCTCCCGGGTCTGTATGTCTGTCTTTATGGAAGGACCATACTGTTTAATTACTGTAGCTCTCATATATGTTGAAATCAGGGCATGTGATGCCTACAGGGTTAGTTTTCTTTCTAAAGATGACATTGGCTATTCAGGTTTTCTTTCTTTCTTTCTTTCTTTCTTTTTTTTTTTTGTAGTTCTATGTGAATTTTAGAATTGCTTTTTCTATTTCTGTAAAAAAAATGCCTTTGGGGTTGCGTTAAATTCTTAGATTGCTTTGGGTATGTGGATATTTTTATAATATTTAATGTGTGGAGTTTTAGGGTTTTTTTTTTGCTATATCAATTATACCTCAACAAAGCTGTTAAAAACATTTTTAGAAGTCTTGCCCAAACCTTGCAGATTCTCACCGGGCTGCCAGTGGGGCTTGAGCATCAGAGTGCCATCCTTTCCTTGACATGTCAGCAGCATTAATTTGATTATTATCACCTTTTTCTTTCTTTTTGTAAGAGGACATACTCTCTTAGAAAGGCTACATTCAATATTATGGAGTTGAAATTTTTCCCAAATACTGATATTTTGTCTTGGAGTCTCCCCTCTAGCAGACTGTCCGCTTGCCAAATTCAGCCTGCCAAATTCAGCCTGGAGCCTGCTTCTGCCTGACCCTTGAGCTAAGCATGACTATCATAATTTTTAAAGGTTGTTTAGAAAGATGCAAAGAAAGGTATGTGACAGAGACCTTAAGTGGCCTGCAAAACCCAGAATATTTACTAGCTGGCCCTTTAGAAGAAATATTTTCTGACTCATGGTTTAAGGTGTTAATTTCTACTTGTGTTTGTGATTCATTTCTTTTTAATTATTTTATTTTATATCTGATTTTTTTTTAAGTTTTAGTCTAATTGGCATGCAATGTTATGTTAATTTCAGGTGTACAATATAATGATTCAGCAATTCAGTGCATGACTCAGTGCTCATCTTGGTGAGTGTTCTCTCAATCCCCTTCACCTATTTCCCCCATCCTCTCACCCACCTCCCCTCTGGTGACATCACTGTGCTCTCTGTAGTTTAGAGTCTGGGCTGTTTTTGTTGTTGTTGCTTGTCTCTTTCTTTCTTTGTTCATTTCTTTGATTCTTAAATTTCACGTAAGAGTGAAATAATATGGTATTTGTCTTTCTCTGACTGACTTATTTCACTTAGCATTATACTTTCTAGGTCCATCAATGTTGCTGCCGATGGCAAGATTTCATTCTTTTTTTTAGGCTGAGTAATATTCAAGAGTAGTTATGTATCACATCTTCTTTACCCATTCATCTATGGATGGACTCTTGGCCTGCTTCCATATCTTGGCTATTGTAAATAATGCTGCAATAAATGTAGGAGTGCATATATCTTTTCAAATTAGTGTTTTTGTATTCTTGGGTAAATACCCAATAGAGGAATTCTTAGATCATATGGCAATTCTATTTTTTTTTTTTATATTTTTGACAGACTTGTATTTAAACAAAAAGGGATACGCCTGTTTGTATACATACCTCTACACACAGACAGGCACTTGTTAATCTAACAGTTGAAACCTGTTGGTATATAATCAGGACTTTTCCCATCCACTTACACAGGTTGTCAAACTCCTCCCTTGGGCAAAGCCTGCAACTTTCTCAGTATTAAAACATCCCATCATGATGCGTATTAATCTCCAGCTCATCTCTTTCCATCCTCCGAGCTCATGAACTAACTTTGGGTCAGGGGTCCATACGGGAAGGACCACAAGGTCCTCTTACACTTCTCCCGTCTCAGCCAAAACCAAGAAGAACTCCTTTATATATGTGATCTTCTTTCCTTCCTCTTCTGATTCCAGCCCTCAAGAGCTGGAGGCTCAGAGGATGGAAGAGAAGAGAGGACACAGTTGTCCCTCGTGGCCAGCTACTATGTCCTGGTGAATGTCCTGGTGGCCCACCACACACCATCTCTGCAGAAACCAGTCATGGTCCTTGGGCTGCTTCTCACTGTTGTGGCCACAGCTGACCTCTGTGGAAGTGGTGCTTTGCATAAATGGTGCATGTGGGTTTGGGGGAATGTGTTCAGTTTACCTTACTCTTTTGTTACCAAGGACCCCTTCAAAAGGGATCCATACTCCTTTGACTCCTGCCAATAGCCTAGGCACCCATATCCCCTTGAGGAAGCCCTACACTTCTCTCACTGCCTTTTCCCCCCATGATGTACTGTATGGAGCCATGGGGTTCCCCAAGTTTTTCCATGTTCTCCAAGATCCAAGGACAGCAGGAATGCAGATTCCCCCATTCTTAGTGTGCATACTAACCATGGCTTCTACTCACTCTACTACTGGGTTGGCTCTCTTCATCATGGATCACGCTTCTAGAGATGCTCAAGCAAAAGCAAGGTACTGGTTTCTGAGATCTCACATGCCCCTGCACACCATGAAAGACATTTAAGTTTTCCTGACAATTCTCCAGCCACACATTCCTTGGGAGCATGTAGCAGGCTTGTCATGCACACGTCTACAGCTCAGTTGGCTCACAGTTTGGGAAAAGTGCTATCATCCTTCCTGCAAGTGCCCTGGGTCCCAGCAAGGGACCCCACAGTAGCCACTCCCACTCAGCTAGGGAAGAGGGATCTGTTTCTTTAATTCTGTACCTCTCTCTGACATTGTAAAAATGAGGTCCTGTCTTCATGATGTTGTTATTTGTTTGACTTTTTGTTAATATAATTTTTATATGGTTAGGTTTGTCATTAATTGTTGTGCTTTTTTTTTTTTTTTTTTTGGTCTTCTTTAGAAAGACTTTCCCTACTCTAAGATTATGTACAGATTTAAATCCATCTTTTTCTGAAGTGCTTTTAAAGTTTTACATTTTACAGTTAAAACCATTGGTCTAGCTACCTCTTGTTTTGAGGCCAGCAGTGAGACAGTGATTTTTCCTGAAGGATTCTCCAGAATCTAATTAATAATAAATATGTATTATTAAATAATACCTATTAAATAATATGTATTTTCACCTTTCCATTGAAATATGTACTAAATCCTACTGTATATGTGAAATCCTGTCTTAATTTTCTGTCTTCATTCATTACTGTGTTTTCCTGTTTATATGCTAGTACCAAATGATTACTTAAAGAATGTCTTTATAATATATTTTGAAGTCTGTGAGAGCTTATCTCTGACCCCAACACCCACCATAAACACAAAGTACACTACTCTTGACTTTTTTTTATTATGAATGCTCTTGGGTCTTTCTGGTATTTTTCTGAGATCTGCTATAAATGGATAAAGATTTAGGATTTTTAACAGACTCAGTTGTAAGTTCTTGAGTTTTTTGTCTAACAGGTAAGAAACTTTTTGTCTTATTATAACGTTGTTTCCACATTACCAAGGAGTGTCTAGTAGAGGCACTTAATAAATATTTTTGTGGAAAGCCAAGAAGTAATTCTCCCCAAGATCTCACATTCAGAGGCATACCTAAATCTAAATCTCAGCTCTTTTGGTCTGTTGTAAAGATTAAAGGAGGTCATTTACCGGAGAGAATGTTACGCAGAATCTGGCACATAGTAGGAACTTGATACTTGGACAGTTTTTCTTAATATCCTCTCACTTAATAAATAATAAGAAAGTGAGGAGGTTTCCTTTTCTTTCCTTTCCCTCATTTCTTAAAACTATGGAAACAAATTGCCTTTAACAGAATTTGTAGCAAATTAGAAATACCCAGCCAATTTGCTCAGATACTTTTTCAGTAGGCTAATTCATCATAAACCAACAAATTGAGGGCAAAATGAGTTAAATTCATGAGGTAAGTCATGAAGGCTTGGGTTTTACTGATGTCCACGTTGTCTCTGAGTAATGGAATTGCTATCTATTGACTGGATAAATGATTACATGTCTCTACATCTAATTACTGAGGAAATTAGGGAGCTCTGCTTAGGCCTTACATACATTTTCTATAACACAAATTCCAAGCTTACATTTGAGGGATGATCTCTACCATTTCTTTACTGCTTTAGATACAAGGCACTGTCATTTTTTTAAATTTTTTTTATTCTTATGTTAATCCCCATACATTACATCATTAGTTTTAGATGAAGTGTTCCATGATTCATTGTTTGTGCATAACACCCAGTGCTCCATGCAGAACGTGCCCTCCTCAATACCCACCACCAGGCTAACCCATCCTCCCACACCCCTCCCCTCTAGAACCCTCAGTTTGTTTTTCAGAGTCCATCGTCTCTCATGGTTCGTCTACCCCTCCGATTTCCCCCGCTTCATTCTTCCCCTCCCGCTACCTTCTTCTTCTTCTTCTTTTTTTTTTCTTAACATATATTGCATTATTTGTTTCAGAGGTACAGATCTGTGATTCAACAGTCTTGCACAATTCACAGCGCTTACCAGAGCACCTACACTCCCCAGTGTCTATCACCCAGTCACCCCATCCCTCCCACCCCACCCCCCACTCCAGCAACCCTCAGTTTGTTTCCTGCGATTAAGAATTCCTCATATCAGTGAGATCATATGATACATGTCTTTCTCTGTTTGACTTATTTCACTCAACATAATACCCTCCAGTTCCATCCACGTCATTGCAAATGGCAAGATCTCATTCCTTTTGATGGCTGCATAATATTCCATTGTATATATATACCACATCTTCTTTATCCAGTCATCTGTCGATGGACATCTTGGCTCTTTCCACTGTTTGGCTATTGTGGACATTGCTGCTATAAACATCTGGGTGCACGTACCCCTTCGGGTCCCTACATTTGTATCTTTGGGGTAAATACCCAGTAAGGGCACTGTCATTTTTGACTAAGGATTAATGGAGAATGCATTAAAGTGATTTCTAATGTAAAGAAAAAATTCTCTCCTTTATGTTGGGGGAATGACTCATCCCATGGAGAACTGCCTCTTAGATTAAGAGCTACTTCTATTCACAACCTTCTTATGATATTCAAGTCAACCTTCTAGAGTAAGAGATTGTATTCCTTTTCTCTTTGGACTGAGAGGAAATGTTTCCTTCCTTCTCTTCAAGAGGGACTCAGTCTTCTGGTTATGAATTGCATGTTTTGCTGCCAGCAACACTTTCATTGTTTAAATATTCATAAAAGATCCTGGGCTTGTGTTCCAGCGATTCACATCAGGGAAAAAGGAAAGCTGTTATTTTGAGCATAGGGTAAACCTTGGCTCAAATAAAGCTTTGGCACTGCTCTTAACTTTGAGATTTGCCCCCGATACTAGGAGATGTCTTTCTCTGGTCAGCACGCTGAATGGCAAAGCTGGGCTTCGGGTGAAATGTCCAACTGCAGTCCTTGATGCAAACGGCAGCATGAAAAGTCCATATTTAAATGAGGCCAAGAATTGAAAAGCCTGTGTTCCCCCCCTGCCCCACCATGAGCAGGTGGACCCATTTTGCAGACAGGTCTGAAAGCACCAAGACGCTGCCTCCCAGGAGGCCGCGCTGGTCCTGCCATCTGAAGACAAACAGGATTCTGGCCCTCCGTGCTTTTCCCTTCAGCCGGCCCCAGTGTGGAACACTGAGAGCTGCAATGTATGGAATGTGGCGTCCAAGTGCTTTAAGATGCTCTGGGCATGTGTGTTCATACTTACCTGCACACACGTGTGTATGTGATACGTACATGGCAGCGATGTCACAGCCTAGGGCCTGCTCTCCAATTCCACTTGGGGTTCTGTGACTTTGGGAGGATTTTGGAATTGGCTCCTTCCAGAAATACATACGTATGCTTCATTGCTGCAGTTACGGGAAGCGCCTGAAGCCTGACTGGAATGTCGCCTATCTACCCCCTCCTTTTATTGTTAAAGGTATCAGAGGAAAGAAACACTTTATCGAAAGCCTACCTGTATCCCCTGATAATGAGCCGATTCCCTCATCTCCCTTGGCACATAATAGGTGCTTTTTGTGCATTTTCAATAATTAAAAAACATTAGAAGGAAAAATTAGGGCAATTGTATATTGAGCATCTAACATGGTGGGTTTTGTACTTTAATGCATGTGAATAAAGGTGCATCGTCCTGGTACCACGAGGCGGATTTTGAAAATCATTAAAGCTCGTGGTGACACGTGCCCTTCAATGGTTTAAAAACTGCACGCTCTTGAGTTTTCAACCCGTGACAAAATTTGGCTTTCACAGCCTGCACCCTGCAGAACCCTTGTGGGCATGTATTTGCAGAGGGTGCACGCTTCCAGCAGCGTCCACACCAGTGGTGAGCAGACAGGCAGAGAAGAGGGACGTTGAGCAAAAGCCAGGCCTTTCTGGGGCAAAGACAAGACAGCTCTCATCTTGAACAGAGAGAGGCTGGAGCAGCTGCCCTGGGGATAATCCTTCTCCTCTCTGGATTCCCAGAGACACACATTTCATTATGAGTCCTGCACATGCCCTGCCCAGCCTAAGCTCTCCTCCACCGACTCGCATTAAAACTACCTGGAGAGGTTTTTCTTGCAGGGATTGTGTTTCCCATTGTATGTTTGGTGTGAAGATCACAGAGGAGAAGTGTGAGTGCCTACAATAAATACTACATGAACCCAGAGATGTAGGGGGCTCCTGGGAGCTAGCAAATGAAATGCCCATCAGTCCCTGACACTGGACGCTCCTGCCATTGGCAGCTTCATGCCTCATTATGCTTTGATCAGATATAGGGGGCTGGCCCAGGCAAGCTCTGTGGTTAACAGAGAGGAGCGTGCTGGGGAGAGACGCCTGTCTTCTGGCCACGTGAAATGCAAAGATGAGGTGCAGGAGAACGGAGTGGCTTCTTCAAGAATATGGGAAAATGGGGCGTCTGTGACCCGCTAGCCTGAAATCCATCCTAAGACCTCCTTCGGCTTCCAGGGTGTGGTCGTTCATTTCGTACTGTGTACTTTCTGTGTGCTTTCATTGCATTATTTGTGTCAGGCTCATAGAATAAAACAATAAGCATGTTCTTGTCCTAAGGAAGAAACATCATGAAAAGCTCCATGAACTACTGCTGCTGTGGGTAAACTCTGAAGCTGGCCTGCTCTAGGGTGGGCAGTCACACTCGCCCCAGCCAGTTCTGAAGGGTCCGTGTGGACACTGCTGAGGCAGACTGTGAGCTCGGGGAGCACCCTCAGTGTCCAAAATGAACAGACATTGGAACTACAGCTGTGTAAATAGGAGTCTAAACTTATTGAGGAAAACGCTAGTGTATGTTATCTGGGAAACACATCAAGTACTTCTAAACTAAAATAAATACTAATAGTCTTTATTTGAATACACTTCCCCTGAGGAAAGAAGAGAAAAATGTTTCCAGGCGTAAAAGTAACTATGGTTAAAGATTCTCGTTTTTCACAGTGAAAGAGCATTCTACAAGGTCACTCCTAGCATTTGGTGACATTTACAGGGATCCCTTAAATTAATTAGCCTAAAAAAGGATACTTGTTTAGCTTTTTAGCTTGTTAGGTAGCTAGCAAGGACCCCCACTCCCTCCTACAGTAAACATTACATGAAATATTTATTCACATCTGTGTAACAAGGCTAGGCTATGCTTGAGGCAAAATCAAAGCCTTGTTGCAAAATGAGACATTGAGGATGTGCACGTTGCACAGTAGTAAAAAGTAGTCCAGAGTATTTGTCCATCCTCCTTCCCTAAATTCAGACAGGGTATATTGGGGATTTCAACATCCGATTTCTAAAAAGTACATCTAGTAGTGACCAGGAAGGGGGCATTGCTTGGTTTGGTGTAAACTTGGAAGTGCTGTCCCGAGCACACACCACGTGCTTACTGCACACGGCGAGGGGGAGGAGGTGCAGGAGAATGGAACAGCTTCATCAAAAATATGGGAAAATGGGGCGTCTGTGACCCACTAGCCCGAAATCCATCCTTTCGTGCCCAATTTGTAATTCTTTCAACAAAATAGTGATTTGTTTTATTGATGCTGATCTCTGAGTGACACATTTCTGGATTTCCCAAGAAGCTGCTTCTTTGGTTGTTCTTTAATTTAAAGTGCTCCTTGCCATAATGTATACACAGCCAAGCTCCATCCTGTCTGTGAGGCACACAGGAAATGAATCACTTGGACCAGATAACCCCATGAAAGTTTTTCGGAGACTCCAAACTTGGCAACAAGCACGGAAGCTGACATTTGAGTGTTCGGAGAGGGGCATGGGTAGGTCTATGAAGGATTTGATGAATTCTAAGGAACGGGAGTGCCAGCCATCATGTTGGTTGGATTTTGTCACAAAATAAACAGATGCCATTCGCAATTATCCTTCACTCTACAACGTTTCAAATTCCTTTTAAATCAGTGAAGCTATATTACCACCACAATGCAGACAGAAACCTTTAGAAATTCATTATTTCAGTAAATGGTTCTATTGAAATATATATATACTTTTTAATATCGTAGAATTGTTTTTTTTTTTTTCAAAAAGGAAACCAAGAAAAGCATGGCCATCCATTGTGCACGCACACACACACACACACACACACACAAACCTTCTCGGTTTGACCCTCTGGCAGATGCTTACTTGAATTCTCCAAATGTGTTGTCCACTGTCCCACCATGGACCTGCTCATTGTCACACCTGCCATCCCTTTAGAGTTAAAGAGACTTGAGCTACCACCTATTCCCACTCATTGCTCCATGTAAGGGAACTGAGAGTCTCAGGAACAGGGCAAGTGAGAGAGCCAGCCCCAAACCACAAGATTGCTAAATCACCATGTGGCTAAATAGGGAAAACCATCCAAATCCCAGTAGCTTGAGGCAAAGACATGATACAATCCTCTCAAGGGGCAGAGAGATCCAATAAGAGAACGTTTGAGGCAAACTGAAGGTGTTTTCTGCAGTGCTCCCTGAGCCAGAGTTCAGATAGCTTCAGCTGCCTGGTGCTGTTCCTGGGTGGTGGCAGGAAAGTCCAGTGCACATGATGGAGAGGAGGTGACCCAGTCAAGCTGCCGGGTGGGAGAGCTCCAGCAGGGTGAGGAGAAGAATTAAGAAGTAGTCCAGAAACAAGCATCGTATCACCTTCAGTGATTTATTTCCAGGCAGGATCCAGAAGCAACCCACATGACTCTGGATTCACGGGATAGTTGATGAGCCCCAGGGATCCACAGTCGCCTCTTGGCCCGTCCTTGAGGATGGATTTTCTGTGACTGTGAGTTGGGCCATTCTGTAACTGAGGTCAGCATCTCCTTTTGGCATGAGGTCTGGTGCACCAGCTCCACGGCTTGTTTTGTTGAAATCGAGAGCAGTGCTGTCCCTTAGAAATGTAATGCAAGCAACATGTGTAATTTTCAATTTCCTAGTAGACACATTAAAGAGTTAAACAAATGGATGATTTGCTTTCATTAGAAACTTTCCAGCATCCAGTATAGTGAAAGTACTATTTCAACAGATTCCAGTTGCCACGTTTCAAGTGCTCATTAACCACGCGTGGCTACTGGGGCCATGTTATAGAGCACAGAACAATGTCACCTGTTTAATGTGTCTTTTTAATTAGGACTATTGTTTGTACTTGAAAGTTTTCACTCTGAAGGGAAATTTTTATGTCACCATAAAAAGCATACATTTGAGGTGATACATAGGTTTTTCTACTATCTATCATTCCATAACTACTAAAATTAAACAGGATGTTCATACACTACTTAAAATTTAAATTAAATTAAATTAAAATTAAATTCATATTCCACTTAAAACTCCTTATGGGACACCATTAATACATAAACTAAACATGGAGAAAAATTTGACATAAGCAATCAAAATGTTACCTAGGGAGCTCCACTGTCTCTCACAAAGCTGTTTAGTATTGTTTCGTTTTCCCCCTGAAATTCCTCATACAGTGTGTGAATAGCTATGATCTCTACCATATACTCTGGAAACTAAAAGTGAAAATTTTACTTTTACATGAACATTAGACATATCAGAAATCTAATTTGGAATTTTTGATAAGGTCAGGATAAATACATTTTCATAAAAAATGATAGGATGAATATAATAAAATATATTTCGGCCACATAATACATTACATGTATTTTTTTCTTGGCTTGTCTTCAAAAAGGGCTAAATGACTTGTATCACAACAGCAACAAATCGACACAACATCTCCATTAGCTGTTAAATAGTAGCAACAAACTTTAAATGTAATTCTTGTTCATTCTGAAATATCAGAAGCATGGATTCTGTTATTAATACTAGATCCATGCCTTATTTCTCTTCAGCAAAAGAAATTTGTCTGCTTTGCTCTGTCTTTTTTTTTTTTTAAGATTTTATTTATTTATTTGACAGAGAGAGACACAGCGAGAGAGAGAACACAAGCAGGGGGAGTGGGAGAGGGAGAAGCAGGCTCCCCGCTGAGCAGGAGCCCGATGCGGGGCTCGATCCCAGGACCCTGGGATCATGACCTGAGCTGAAGGCAGATGCTTAATAACTGAGCCACCCAGGTGCCCCTGCTTTGCTCTGTCTTATGGTTTGTATTTATCTCATAAAATATATTACCACTTGACTCAATGTCATTGTCAAATCCTATCAGTTCAAAAGAACCAATTCATTTTGGCTTTTACCAAAAACTACAAACCACAATGCACCGGAAGCCAACAAAACTGGCCCTCTGTGCTTCTCTGTGTAGGTAGCCTCAAAGACTATCTCATGCTTTGGAGGATCCCTAGCAGCAGAAATCCAAATGATCCAGGTTCACCTCCACTTTTCCTCGTATTTCTTACAGGAAGCATTAATCCCAGATGTCCCAGGACAGGCAAGGGAGAGGAGAAATGCCAGATGAACAAACAAGTGAGTGACCAGCCATGCTGTGTCCATCCACCTGCAAACCCAGCTTCACATCAGAACGGGATCTTAGCCCACTGGTTCTGTGCAGGCAGTTTTCAGCTTCCGGTTGTATATGCCTCTCAGCATGGCTCTTCAGTGCAGATTTAGCCTCTATCTATATGAGGGATTCTCAGCTTTGGTGCCACTGACATTTGGGCTGGATACTTCCGTGTGGTGGGGGCTGTTCTAGGCATTGCAGGATGTTTAGCAGGATCCCTTCCCTCCACCGACTAGGTGTCAGCCTCACCCACACCCAGCGGTGACAACCAAAATGTCTCTAATACTGCATGTCCCCCCAAGGGACAAGATGGGCAAGATGGCCCCTGACTGAGACACAGTGTCTAATGTTTTACCTCTCACATAATACCCTCGATACTTTTTCCTGGGTGCTGGTGTAGCCTCTCCTTTCAGCTTTGATCTTCACTTTTACTTAGGATTATATCTGCTCTTTTCCAATAGATTTAAATGCACAATCCCTCCCAGCATGCCCTCCTCTAGGCTCTTATCCCCGTGACAGACACCTTGGGGACAGGGAGAGAGGGTGGAGTATTGGTGTAGAGTAGTGAAAACACTGCAAAGAGGCAGAGCGGCAGGAACCAGAAGCCAAAGTGCAAATGTACAGGAATGACGTGTTCTAAAACAGGCTGCTTGACAATCTTTCAGACAGGATCTTTAAGTGTTATCCCCGAATTTTATTTTGTTTCATTTCATTTCATTTCGTTTCATTTCATTTTGTTTTAAGGAAAGAGGAAGAGCATGTGAACGAGTGGGGGGTGGGGAGGGATAGAGGAAGAGGAAGAGAGAGAATCTCAGATAGACTCCACGCCCACCGTGTGGGGCTCGATCTCACGACCCTGAGATCAGGATCTGAGCCAAAATCCAGAATTGGATGTTTCACTGACTAAGCCACCCAGGCACCCCATCAAATTTTAGATCAATCTTCACAAAATGTCCTCTCCTGACTTGCCAAAGGCACATTGACCTTATTAAAAAATAAATTAATAAAATAAAATAAACAATAAAACACTTTAATGACTTATACACATTACCTAGTTTTATATTTATTCATGCATAGTAATAATTACCTAAACTGATTTGTAACCTCTGGAAGGTGCTATGGAATCAACTTATTGTTCATAACTAATAATTTGAAAAAATAGAGCAAATGAATAAATAAATAGAGCAAGCATTTATGCTGCTTTTCAATATAAACAGTAGCTCAGGGTAAACAAATAGTTGATGAGGACAAATGTGTCTTTATGGAAAAATTGCAACTAATAAACACACACATAGAAGTAAAATATCACCACTTTGTAAATCTAATAAATTAGTGGGCTATGTAATTCTTATTGAATGGCTGATGAGATTTTAAAAAGAGAGAGAGAGAAGGCATTTCATATTCTTTGATTTTTAAAAATATATTTTTTAATTTATTTCCAATCTTTTATTGCTGCTTATAGAAATAAAATTACTTCCAGTATTTGGCATTATATCCTGGATCCATACTCAATTCATTTGTTAATTCTGTCAACTGACTCTAGATTCATTTGAATTTTGTAAATAAACAACTAGGACGTCACTAAATAATGATTTTACTTATTCTCTAATGAAAGGTATTAATGCAGATATCCATAAAGCAAGAAAAACACACACAAAAACCACATCTGGGCCCATCAGACAGAGTCAAAAATAATGAGCAAATCTTACAAGTAACCATGCAGGAGAAACATTCCATCCATGGGAGCTTAGATGAGCAGCCAACTCATTCTAACAATTGATGTGGGCTAGAAGATCATGGGGAACGTGTCTCTGAGAGTGGCCAGCACCCTAACATCACGTCCAGGAAGTGGTGATATGGAGATGTGTAAATCAGTAATGAAAAATCCACATGTTTGAAATACTTTGTCTTCTCTGTTTATGCAAATGTTAGCATATGACCTCAGAGCCAGAAAAGTGTCTTAGAAATAAGCAGACTAGAACATTGTCTCTGGAAATGATTCATATTATTCCTATTAGAATCCTCCTCCCAAATTTTCTCCATGACCCACCACAGAGACCTGGGGATATATTATAATAAACGTGTTTCCAAGACTTTAGGTCCTGACCCCCTTTTTTTAGGTGAAAATGGTGTCTAAAAGTGGCAACTCAAAGGTCATAAGTTACTGAGTAAACACATTTATTATGTATTCCAAACAGGTTTTGGTTTTAGAAAACACACAGGAGGGCATTGGTAGAGATAAGAGTAAATATACCATATTTTATGTATTGATTAGCACATTGCCTAATCAATAATCATCACAAGTCAGCATATGTGATACACATCCAAAATAGTATTGTAAATGACCTATAATGCTGATATCTCTTATTAAATGTATCATTATTTGTACGTCTTTTTTACACTTTCACATATTTATATTTATATAATATATTATTTGTATGATATATTTATATAATATATTATAATTTATATTGATTTTCTCTGTTTTGGGATATGTTTGCTAGTATTGCAAGGTTTGGCACAATCATTGGTGGAGTACATGTTCTCTCTATTTCTTCTTGTTCGTATCAAATCACTTTCATGTTATCATTGTTTCATCAAGTAGCATGTAGTCTTTGTTAAATTTCTCATTCTTATAAAAATACACTTATGGAGGTCCTAGAGTTAAATTAAAAAAAAACAACAACAACTTAGTTTTAAATATATTTAGGATCTTAAACCGACATGTCCATTAAGAAAGCTTTCCTTCATTCATTCACTCATTAATACGTTAAGTCACTAAAATCAATATTAAACTTTTCCTGAAAATTAATACCACCAGCTAATTTGGATGCTTTGAGAATGCTTTCTGTCCTCTGCCTGGAGAGTGAGTTATGTGACGGGGAAAAGGATCACGGGGATGCTCTTTCTGTTGGGAGGCCCCATCAAATGACATTCTGGGCGCATGTGGGGAGGACGCAGTCATTGTAGGAGAATTCTGGGTGGGACTGGCCCTCACTGCATGTTCTTGGGGATGGACGCCACTTCGCGTGCTCAAGCTCTAGTTTCCAAAACTGTATCAGGACCCCTGTGGAGGTGAGATATCTCCAAGCCCGATTTCATGCCTAAAAGTTTCTTGCTCCACAGGTAGTCGTGTGCCTTGAAAACACAAAAGCATCGGATGCCATTTCACCTTAGACCTTTTCTGACTCCTCTTGGAAGCCTGAAGTCCAACAGTGATGAAGGGACAGCAGCGTACACGGAAGAGGACCTTCCGAATCACTTGACTCTACAAAGAAAACCCAGCTAGTTTAAATTTTCACAGGGGGCTCCTGATCCTGTGACATTCGAACATACAAACCAGGTTGTATTGGAGAATATTTAACCTTACCTTTCCTAAGAACACAGTGTAGAACCAGCCTCACATGTGACCTGGAGACAAATCTGCCCCTGGAAGGATCCATCAATACTTTGCATAGTGATCTGGGGACCTCTCAAGTTTACAGGGAGGGAGGAACCTGTGAATTACGCGGCCTTACTCTGAATTTACCAATACTTCCATCACTCTTTTATGTCTGCAATGTTGCTAAAGTTTTATTTTTTTTATTTGTTTTATTTTTAACAAAAAGACTGTTTAGGCATAACCTAGTTCACCCCCTCCCACATCAGAGTGCTGAGAGTCAATTTTCCTTTAATTTTATTACGGTGCTCCCAAAATCTTTACCCAGGGACTTTGTTTCCTCGTCGGAAGAGAGCCAGGAGTTACGGGAGAGTTGTGCTCTGGAATCGCAGCCGTCAGTAACCTGTGGGCCCCAGAAAGGAAATTCTCCCTTCCTGGCACGATGGCACGTGCGTGGCTTTATCACCTGCACACCACCTGCCATACCTGTCAACAGGTGTGGCTGAAACTCTCCTTTGTTGCTGGCGGCGTGAGCAAATCACCGCTTCCGGGAAGGAGAGAAAACTCCCTGACTGGCTTCTGTAGAGCTTCTGGAAAGCAGCTTATCTTCCCACTCACCTCCTGCAGCTGAGAGGCAGGCACGTGAGCACCGTCCCATATGCTGTTTGCAACCGTGGTGCGTGGGGACAGCAGGTGTCAGCGGGAGCCTCTTGACTCCGGGGTCAGGATGCAGCTGCTCTGGCCCTCTCCGGGAGCACAGGCCCAGGCTCTGCTGCATGGATCCTGACACCTCTTTTATGTCTGATTTGGAATCAGCGGAAGTTAAAATAAAGCCATCAATTCTTGTAGATACGGAAAACTTTGCTCCAGGGCTCTGAACTCCCTCTGAATGCCAGCTAATATTCTCCCGTACTTATGAAACTTTGCTTCCTGCAGACACGATGTTTTGAAAATTGCAGGCATCCGAAGAAACGCATGCTTTGAAAGCATATGGATCAAGTGTCCTTCGCCTTTCCATCATTCCCATGGAGCACGCCCATAGGAATGATGTGATAAATGTACAAGCGTATGTTATGAAAAAGAGTTTACAAGGCTCTTGTAGTGAGAACTGCGTAGATGCTCCTCGATGGTGAAGCATGTCCCCATGGATCCCTCAGATGACACGTCCCCGCTGCAAGAGGAGGGGCACATTTCAAGTTAAGACCCGAAGAAGCATCACCAGCAGGGTCGGCTCATGCTTTATTATCATCACGGCCATCATTATGATTCTTATCACCCTTTGTAGACATCGAGAGAGCATCACAACTGGAGTGTTTACACATGTAAAAATAAAGTTAGGCTCTTTTTTTTTTCTTTTATGTTGTGTAAGACTTAGAAATGATAAATACGGGCGCCTGGGTGGCTCAGATGGTTAAGCGTCTGCCTTTGGCTCAGGTCATGATCCCAGGGTCCTGGGATCGAGCCCCGCATCGGGCTCCCTGCTCCTTGGGAGCCTGCTTCTCCCTCTGCCTCTCTCTCTTGCTCTGTCTCTCATGAATAAAAAAAAAAAAAAAACTTAAAAAAAAAAAAAGAAATGATAAATACTTAGGCTAGAAAAAAAAAAAATCAGAGGTCTTGTCAATTTAATCATGGATGCCAGAAGGACTTTGACCTCTGCTGTTTCACTGTTTGGAAGAGCAGAACTAAATAAGAGGTGACCAAAGGCAGGCCTGCCTTCCTGCTGTTCTGTCTGTACCACCGGCTTCCCCAGCAGGTGTGATGCCCTCATGAAAATAGTTTTTATAATTTTTATTAAACATATTTACATATTTGCCAACGCATTTTCAATGTCTGAGAAAATAAAAACATTTCCATCAACCATTCTGTAATGGTGCTGCTACCCATGCCTTGGGTACTTTTCTTTCTCTTTTTTTTAGATTTTATTTAGTTGAGAGAGGGAGAGAGAGCACAAGCGGGTGGAGGCGGGGAAGGCAAGCCAAGGGAGAAGCAGGCTTCCCGCTGAGCAGGGAGCCCGACACAGGGCTCGATCCCAGGACCCTGGGATCATGACCTGAGGCAGAGGCAGACCCTTAATGGACTGAGACACCCAGGTGCCCCACTGCATCTCCTTTCTTGTTCTGCTCCTACCTCTTGCCTCTTCTGTGTCTTGAGACCCACATTTGATCTGGCCACATTCCTGATACAGAAGCCAAGTTCTTGATTCCAAATGTTCCTGATCTAGATTTTTGGCAGCACTGCTACATTGATGTTGGACTTTTCCTTCATCTAGGGCATTTTCTTTTTCTTTTTTTACCAAATGTGTGTGTCCACGCGCATGTGGCGTCCGTCTATTCCACAGCGATATACTATCCATACGTGCTAATATAAATAATGATTTAGGGTGTTTAGTTTTTCATTTCAATAAAGATTACCAGAAAATTGAGATCCTGTAAGCTTGCAAAGTCAGGTAATGCTGGAATTTGGATTTTCGGGTAGGATACCTTTGTTGTGCTGTATAAATCACCTGCCTTCAGCGTGGGCCCACCTATCTGCCTTGGCCTATGTGGTCTGTGTTTTATAGGGTCTTGCTCTCAGCCAGAGAGCCTTACGGCAGAGTACCAGAATGGTTCAGTGAGGCAGCTGATTCAACTTTGTAGCTAGATGTAGACTCAACGTCCAGTGTGGGCACTGCCAGTTATAAAACATTGTATTCCAAAACCTTGTTGGGCACAATATTTTTTAACTTTGAAATCAACTTCTTTTCAGATTAGTTATCAGTCTTAGAAGTAGCCGCAATTCAGATAGATATTTGATTTTTTTTTCACTTGAAATGTTCTGAAAAGTCAAGAGTGCACAAATTATGGGAGGCACAAGGGTGAGCACAGACCAGCTTTTTAGTCTTTGGGACTCAGTGACACCAATATCTTCAACCTCCTTCAACCTCCTTCATCGTTCCTTTTCTCTTCTCCCTGAGATCCTGTGGAGTTCTCAAGCTCCGTTAATTCCTAATGCAGACAAGAAACGTGTAAGAGAGGTCAGCATATTGCTGTTGCTCTTCATCTCTGAGGTCTCCAGCGAGGCTCCTTGAAGTATATCCAGGAAGCACTCATTTCTCTCTCCATTGATGCTTCTGACAAAATTATTGGAAGTGAACCTCTGGTGGGATGTGGGGGGGAGGGGGGAAGGAAGACTGGACAGAGAGAGAAGTTGAACCTCCACATCAAGTGCTGGAGCAGAATGACTTGTTGTAGCTGTCTGTAGATGGTTTGGGTGTTCATAGCCCTCTGCAAGCAGCTACTGGATGTCGGGCCCTGGGAACCTGTGCCCCTGGGTGAGACATCTCTCGGCAGAAGGAGCTCTGAAGAAACCTATAGCTGGACGACAAGTCCATCCTTGAAGGGGATCAGAAAGGCACATCTCTTGTTCTTCCACAATAAGAATAAGGTAATATGAAAGGTTTTGCCCTTGAGGGGATGAACAGACAGAACACAGAGGACTTTTAGGGCAGTGAACTTCTCTGTATGACACCATAATGGTGAATATATGTCACTGTATATTTGTCCAGACCCACAGAATGGACAACACCAAGAGTGAACTCTAATGTGAACTGTGGACTTTAGTTAATAATAACTAATATTGGCTCATTGATTATAGCAAACGTACCACTCTTGCAGAATGTTGATAGTGTGTGTATATGGCCGCGCTGTGTATTCTGCTCAGTTTTGCTGTGAACTTAGCACTGCTTTCAAAATAAAGTCTATTAATAATGATAATGATAATGATAATAAATAACAAGGTGTATTTAAATAGACAGGCTAAGACCAACATTGTGATCATGAACTTCATGGTCTCTTGTGAGGTGTGCAACAACTCTACAAGAAAAAGGCTGTCTTTGAATTTAGGTCATTTCGTAGTTTTGTGCATTACATTCCCCAGAAAACTTGTGTAAAATATAAAATGTAAACAAGATTAAACAATCAAGCTAAAATACAACCAACTTACACATCACTTCGTGCAATTTAGAAAATGCACCTGTATGCCAGATGGTTGAGAGGGTGGGGCTCCTCCCTCTGGGCAGAAAGCACCCACTCTGCACTAGTGGGGTGTGAAGCCAGGCCCGCGTCCCTGTGTAGTGCACCAGCTACAACGATTCGGGAAACAGGCTACACCCCATTCACGCAGTGACCCCAGCATCGTTCGCTGAAGCACCCCACACTAAGCATCCGTGTTTCTGGATCTTCTTTGCTCCATCACCCTCCCTGTTCAAGCTCAGCCACCCAGTCTCAGGTCTGACAACAAACCTGGCAGTTACCAACAGCGGGGCCATTTCTGAATTGTCCCCTTGGAGAAATCGGCATCCTAACTCTCGTGCCCGGTCCTTCCAGCTGGATTATACTCTGGCCGCTCGCTCATCAGTCCCCAGTGCCCTGGTCCTCCCTTTTGTCATAATCCTTGCACCTGCGAGATCTTCCTGGCCCCACGGAGGCTGTGTGGTTTGGACATAAACCACTCCCTTGCAAACATTTTTAAGTTCCTTACACATTCCCTTGATTATTGTATTTCCCTGCAATGCAGAGCCTGCTTAATTATCTTCTTACACCAAACAGCTGAACATTGCTGGATGAGACCCTCACAAACATTTTAGTGGTTCTTCCTGAAATTTATAATCACAGATCTCAAATAGGCACCTGACATGTGCCAAAAGGGAAGGTGGGAGCGGAGCAGGGAGGGACTGCATTCCTTCCTTTCTCGACACTGAAGGCATTGCTCTCTGCTGGCTGGACTCCCATCAGAATGATGGATAAGTATGAGAGAGCAGGAGGACCAGAAATGCGAGACTGGTTCAATCTAGAAAGGATGGTATGCTATTCAGTGAAAGAAAGAATAGATCATGTATGGCCAGAGCAGGAGATAAAAGTGAACTTATTCAGAACATGCCAAAGCATTGTGTTGTTCTGAAATGACTTCCAGAACCACTAACCTGACCAAGGGAAAATTATCTGCAGGTCTGCCACACCCAATATCGTGTTTCTCTACCTTCTCGGGCTCTCTTAGATTAGCCATGCACCCGTCAGATATTTCAAATTTCTTTTTTTGGCATCACCTGTCATAGCCCCTGGACAGTTTTCAGTAACAATAAAACTCAGTCTCAACTCAAAGATTATGAGACCGGAAAACATTTGTTGAACATATGGTGTAAATTATTTTTTCTGTGTCTGGAGAATTAGTAGGTTTCTAACCTACAGAGAACATAAAAAATTAAGGGTAGATATCTCCTGGTAAAATTGCTCCAACATCATTTAATTTATTTGTGTAACAGACTATAGATGTGCCTAGGTATTTAGCAAAGCCTCACTATAATGCAACAGCTTCCAGATAGAGTATTGAAGGAGATTTCCCTCAGAACTATGCCTGCAACAGATCAAGAATACACATTACAGATGTGGAAATTACATTAATGTTGAATGCATTCAGTGAGCAAGCTGGAAAAAAAAAAGGTATATCTTTTACTTAATCATTTATTTATGTGATCCTTTGTCCCAAAACATTTTAATTGTCAAAACATCATACACTTCTTGAAAGAGAAAACTAATTAACAATAAATAAGAAGATAAGGCAAAAGGAGAACAAAGATAGGAAAATAATCTCTAAAAATTAAAAAGTGGAAGAGTAATTTATGGATTATTGGGAAATATTAATAAAATTAAAGTTACCATTTTGAATGTTGTTTGAACTTATGAGAATTGTTGTCTTGGCGTTTTTAAATTACCATCTTAAGTTTCATAACTTTGTTGTTATGTCTCTCACAATTCATACATTACTATTAAAAATATAGGGAATAGCTTCCTAGCACGATGCCTCTGTTCTGACTTTGGGGGACAGTTCTTTCCCCTTCTGGGAATCCAAACAGGATGCATAACTTCTGTGTTTGAAGGAAGTCACATCTTAAAATTATTTCTGTTATTAGGGATGGGTATAATTTCTGGGAAGAGCAGAAGTCAGTGAGTGATGTCTGCTGGACAGGTGTACGATGGCAGTTGAAGGAAACAACTTTGAGTTTTAACAGCGGCAGTGCCTGGTTGTCTGTTTAGCTAAGAAGATGACTGCAGCAGAGATTTTCTAAGAAAAATTCCAGAAACTTCTAAAGAAGAGGCAACATCATTGGAAAGGGTTATCATTTCTTCGGGTGATTAGTTGGAAGAGGAAATTCACATAAACCCACATGTGCGGCTATGTTTACCGGGGAACTGCTTTTGTGAGCTGGAGCTCTTAGTTTCAGAAAAATGAACAGGCATGACCACCGGATCCTGGACCAGGAAAAAGAGATGAAAAGGGACATCACAGAGACAACTGATGGAATTTAAAAATAGACTGCAGATTATATGATGTTATTGTATCAATATTCAATTGCTGGGTTTGGTAATAACTCTTTTTGGGGTTGTGGATGATGGGGTCCTTGTTAAAACACACACACTGCAGTATGAGGGGCCATGCGGCTTCAACATCCTCTCAACTAACTCAGAAAAATCATGTGTGTGCATATGCATGTACATATGTGTGTATGTGTGTGTGTGTGTGAGCATGTGGTGTGTGTATATGTATGTGGATATTCAGAAGGGCTGTTTGAGACTTATTCTATTCTTGCAACTTTTCAGTAAGTACAAAATCATTTCCAAAGGTTCAAGCCCCAAATAACAAAGACACCCAGGCTTTGCATGTGAATGTGTGTTTACATGTGTCTGTGTATGCACATTGTGTGGGTATAGTTTGAAAGTATAAGTCATTTCTGCCTGTACAAAAAATATGGGGAAAAATCTATAATAACATTTTAAAGCTTACTGGCCATTATCAATATTTCAAATAATTCCTTCTAGAATTTTTGCAATTTATAGATTATTATATAACATAGGGTACACTTTGTCATTTTTTTATCATCGTACACACAGATTTTTTCATTTAACATTTTCCTTAAGTCCTTTCCATGTCATTAAATATTATGCATCATTCTATAAGGTGGCAAGACATTGCATATTTGGGATTGCTTTGCTCAGCAAGCGGTCCTGCTAATGCATACTCAGGAGGCCAAGTGACATAGTAACAGGCTCACAGACTCTGCAGGAGTCTGATCTGTACTCTGAAGTCAACAATTCTTGGCGGTTGGGATGGTTAATTTTAAGTATTAACTTAGCTAGACTATGGTGACAGTTCGTGGATCAAACACCAATCTAGATGTTACGGTGAAGATATTTTTAAGATGCGATTAATTTTTACTAACCAGTGGACCGAGTAGAACAGATTTCCCTTCATAATGTGGGTGGGCCTCTTACAACCCATTGAAGGTCTGAAGAGAAAAGCACAGAGGCTACCTGAAGGAAGAGGAGGTTCTTCCTCTGGGGTTCCAGCCTGCTGGCCTACTATGCGCATTTTGGACTTGCCAGCACTCACAATCTTAAGAGCCAATTTCTTAAAATAATCTCTATCTATCCATTGTCTATCGAGCAATGATCTACTTATCTATGATCTATTTCTCTGGGTCCTATTTCTCTGCAGAACCCTGAATAATATCTCTGTACACTTTGAGTAAGTTAGTTAACTATTTTTTTGCCTCTGTTTTCCCATCTACAAAATAGAAATAACAATAGTACTTACCTCACAGGACTGATAGGAGAACAAAATATGTCATGCCTCAATGTGCTTAGAAGTTATCTGGCTGACTTCACAGCTAGTGGATGCTAACTCTTTTTATTATAGCTATTTTTTCCAGTCTGGGAACACTATTAATAGCATCAAGATATACATCACTGTGCATACATTCCCCTATGTATTCTGATTGTCTCCTTAGTGTCTACTAGGGCCAGTTTCAGAAGCTACATGACACCTCATTCTGCCCAAACTGGCTTTATGGCCATTCCTCTAATTGACCAACAAACTTTCCCCCAGGGCTTTGCTATGTGTGGTTCTCTCTTCCTCCCAGGCTGAGGCATCGTTCGGGTGCATTTACTCTAGTTATGTTGTAATGGCTATTTTCTCTTAAGACCATTCTAGATACTGGATCAAACATAAAACCCACATTTTTTTCTTTCTTTGATGTTACTTTTTTTTTTTTTTTTTTTTTTACTATTTTGAGTGTTAAATCTGAGTTGTTTTGTCTGGTTTATTTGGAAATACAAAGACATACTCCAGCGATCGCAAGTAATGGGGACTGGTTTTGTGGGGGCAAGGAGGATTGCACAGGATGTGGGCATGGGGAGGGGGCAGGATCTGGTGGACGTGAGCTTGGGCTTCAAGCTCAGCCAGCTGTTGATTTTGCTGTGTGACTGATGTCCGCCCTTCTCCACGCACACACTGGAGCTCTAGGGGACTCCCACGTGAATCGCTTCTCGTGACTGTCCCTTGCTCTGCTTCTGTGGCTCCCGGCTACAGAATGTGCTGTGCATGACCTCAATGGCCTCCTGACTTGTTCCTCCTGCCTCATCTCTGCATTAGGGGCTCAATCCCTGGACGCTTTCAAACTTTCTGCTGGGAGGCTCAGAGCAGGATTGAGCTGCAGCACCCAGTGTACAGTGCTCATAGGGGTGGTCCAGAGACCGTCCATGGCCCTCACTGTGGTTTGCTGCCTTTCGCACAAACACAGGCTTGGCTCCAATATGACCGTGGGGCAGGGGTACTTTGCTCAAAGCAGCTGACTGACCACATTGAAATCTCTGTGGTCCTAGGTGACAGGGCTCCCATCCCCTTTACCAGGTGACCTTGATACCGTAAACCTTACAAAACATGACCGTGTTACCTCCTGCGGTCACACTTTTCCATCATAAACAGAACTATGCGTTTTAAGGTGTCAGTGAGAAAACAGAGTCAACAAAAAGCAATTGCTTCTCGAGCTTGATTTTTAGGACTTCACGCATGTCTGAAAACAGAGTTCACATAAAATCTGCTGCACGTACATACTTTATACTTTATTCTCAAGGAAAATGTCTCATTAACTTGTGGTTGATATTATTCTAACATCTTTTCCTTGATTATGAAAGAGAAGAGAATGATTTCCATATGGTTTACAAATTTCTTTTACGATAAATTAGTTCCACCTTTTACCTCAGCATATCAGATTTGGAAAAGAGCGACTTCAGTGGAAAATGAGAAATAGTAAAGAAAACAAAGGGGTCAGTGTTCGCCTTTGTGCACCCCTTTTGGTGCCGGGGTTCTGGGAGCAGTGTGGGGTGGCTCTGGGGCAGCCCCCAAAACAGATCTTGGTTCCGCTCTCCAACGGCAACCCCGTTGATGTCTATGAAAATGGTTTAAATGCACCCACTTGCTCCCAGGAGAACATTCCAACCCTTCACGTGAACTCAGTGGGGCTGTCTGGCCTCCCTCACCCCTACCTGACAGCCTTATGAGAAGTCTTGCTCTGCTTTGCTTTCTCCCCAACCCACCCTGGGCTGTCTTCCTGGTCCCGGAGAGTTCCCTACTCCTTCCCCGGTGGGACATTCCATAGGTACCTCCCTTTCTGGAAGGACAATGTCCCTCCCATGTACCTAGTTCCTATCCGTCCTTCTCATCCTCGCCTAAGATCCACACTTGAGGGAAACCAAATTACTGTCACACAACCCTCCTGCTTCCGCAGTGATGGGCTCTTTGTCTGTGCTTCTCCTTCGCTGCCTGTTTCAGGACTATAATGGGACGGTGCACTTTGTTATTTAATGTTTCTCTTTCCTGCTAGTCCACGAGGACAGAGCCCTCTGGGCCCCAGTACCTGGCATAATGCCTCCACCTAGTAGGTGCTCAATAATTTGGGGCAAGCTTATTTACCACCTTCCTATACACACTATCTGTACATCAGGGACTGTCCTTATCCCTCGGCTGTTGAACCTGGCAATCTCAAAACCATAATTATAAAAACAGCAGTAAAAATGCTGAGGACTTGCAACAGGGTTGCTTCCAGAATCAGTTTAGAACATGCATTTCCAACACTTAGCTGAAAGGTATCTGTCCCTTTGCAGTAAAAACTGGCAAATTCCTTTGGTGACTGCAATGGATGAGTTCATTTTTGGAAAATACACTTTCTAAGTGAAATGTACCCTAGGAAATACGCTAGCTGCTGAGCTAAGTTGTTGTCAAACCAGTGGCAAGAGCTGTAGCTAGGCAGCATAAGTGACCCCCGAGAAAAAGGTGGTTTCTTGCTTCTCGCAGTGGGGCTGCTGCATGGGACACCCAGGAAGCCGCTGGGGCTCAGGTGCCCTGCCAGGGCTCAGGTGCGCGCTCAGGTGCACGTTCAGGTGCCCTGCCAGGGCTCAGGTGCGCGCTCAGGTGCCCTGCCAGGGCTCAGGTGCGTGTTCAGGTGCACGTTCAGGTGCCCTGCCAGGGCTCAGGTGCGCGCTCAGGTGCCCTGCCAGGGCTCAGGTGCGCATTCAGGTGCCCTGCCAGGGCTCAGGTGCGCGTTCAGGTGCCCTGCCAAGGCCCAGGTGCATGTTCAGGTGCCCTGCCAGGGCCCAGGTTCATGCTCAGGTGCACGTTCAGGTGCCCTGCCAGGGCTCAGGTGCGTGCTCAGGTGCCCTGCCAGGGCTCAGGTGCACGTTCAGGTGCCCTGCCAGGGCTCAGGTGCGCGTTCAGGTGCCCTGCCAAGGCCCAGGCGTGTGCTCAGGTGCACACTCAGGTGCCCTGCCAAGGCTCAGGTGCATGTTCAGGTGCCCTGCCAGGGCCCAGGTTCATGCTCAGGTACACGTTCAGGTGCCCTGCCAGGGCCCAGGTGTGCGCTCAGGTGCACACTCAGGTGCCCTGCCAAGGCTCAGGTGCGCATTCAGGTGCCCTGCCAGGGCCCAGGTTCATGCTCAGGTGCACGTTCAGGTGCCCTGCCAGGGCTCAGGTTCATGCTCAGGTGCACGTTCAGGTGCCCTGCCAGGGCCCAGGTGTGCGCTCAGGTGCTCCGCTGACACCCGTTCGCCACCGTAGGGCAGTGTGGGATGACTGGGGACACATCCGCCAGGTCCTTGTTCCACTTTTGTGCCCCCAGTTTCCCATAGGTAGCACTTAGCTGTAGGCCTGGCACATGGTAGGTCCCTGATATATGCTTTCTTTAAGTAAAAAGTGGAAATCTTTTCTAATTTTGTGAATTCTGCCTCTTTCCCAGCTCCGTGGCTTCTCTCCTTGCAGGCCGCCCACGTGATCCGGTGGTCCCATGGTCATGCGGGGTGTCTGTCAGAGAAGCGCGTAATTAGGCTTACCCCTGGGTGGGCCGCGACCATGCAGCAGACACACGTGTCCCTCCTACCCCTCGGCTCTTCCCCGTGCACGGGCCTCAGCCCCTGGCCCAGCGCAAGAAGCAATGGGGCCACGCAGCTACTTCCCTCCTGGCAGGGCCACGCCTGCAAAGGGCCTGAAATAGACTCAGGAGAGCACCTGTGATTCCGGCTGGACACCGTTGTTCTAAGTGCTATACATGTGTGTGCACAAGTGTATATACACGTGTGTATGTACATATATGTATGTGTTGTATGTATGCACCCGCGTGCATATATGCATGTGCATGTGTGTGCATATGTGTGCATACGAGTGTATACGTGCACAGGTACGTATATACATATTCTTCGCACATGTATATATGTACATGTGTGTATATATGCATGTGTGTGCCTATATACGCGTGTGTGTACACGTGTGTGCACGCATGTGTATATATGCATGTGTTCATGCACATGTGTGTATATGAATGTGCATGTGTGCACACACGTGCATATATGTGCACAGGTGTGTGGTATACGTGTGTGCACATGTGTTCATGCACATGTGTGTATATATGAATGTGCATGAGTATGTACATGTGCACGTGTGCTTATATACATGTGTGTATGTGTACGTGTGGGTGTGTGTGCACAGGTGTGTATATATATGCGTGTATGTGTGTAGGCATATATGTATCATTTCCATTGATGTTTTGCAGAGTCCAGACATATCAAATTAAATAAAGAAATTGATGATTAATGGACCATTGTCTCCTGTGTGTATAACCTTGTTTTATACAAGGATCAGTTCCTTCTTTCTTGGTCAGCTTTATAACCTTTACTCAGCTACAGAGAAAAGCTATCATATTATTTTACTTTACATTCACTTAACCAAGAATATAGCAGATGTAAGGTACAAGAGGCCCCTATTTAATCTTTCATAATTATCTGGATTTTGTTTATGAATTCTACTGATGAAAGTGGGAGCTATCAAAAGTAACAGGCTCCGTGACCAGCTTCCTGTAGCTTATGTGGTGAGACTTTTTTTCAGCAAGTACTGTGATGCGAACTAAATCATCTGCTATAACACAATGTGGCCAAGGAAAGATAAAGAGAAAAAAAAAAATCTAGAGTAATGCTTAAATTGCCAGCTTCATGCAAAATTTAAGGTAACACACACAGGACTCTAGAATGAGATCAGTAAAAATGTACCTGTATTTTTCTTAATATCCTTCAGAAGAAACCATGATCTATTATACAGCATTACTTTCTCAAAATCACAATTTATCATTTAATAAAATGAATGAGCATTATTTGATCAAAATAATATAGAATTTTTATATGCTGAAACTAACAAGGCTTGTTTTAAATTTCTAATTACTTATGGTCATAATTCCCATTTACCTAGAATTATGAAGCTCTAGATATATTTTTTACCTTTGTCCTTCACATAAAAATAGCTTTTATTTTGTTATCCACACTTGGAAATTTTATAGGCACGCTGGAATCACAGATTTTAAAAGTCTTCAGACTTTCCCTGTCTCTAAAAACACAGATAATTGGTAATATTTTTATGACTTTACTCTGAAAGTACATCCAAACATTATATAATGTCAGCATCACTTTACGAGAAAAAAAAATAAGCTACTTTCTAAACTACGAAGCTTCTTAGAGTAGGGCTTATTTACAAATGCCTTAAAGCTATCTTCCCACAAACCTCAAGAAACAGTAGAGATGCAGCAAGCTTATGGGCCCAGAAAATGAAGTCACCACCCTGGGGCCCTCGGGCTGGAGAGGAGGCTGTGGTTCTGGAGATCTCTCTTCCTTGTTTTATCAGAAAGCAGATGAAATGAAGAGTGCTTCCAGCCTCCTGCAAGTTGTTTTTGAATTTCTAGTAGAGATTTCAGATTTGTTTTTCTTGAGCATTTTAACCAGCCTTAATTTTTTTTTAAATTTTATTTTATCACGTTGTGTTAATCACCATACATTACACCATTAGTTTTTGATGTAGTGTTCCATGATTCATTGTATCAGCCATAATTTTAAAATCCTATTTTGACAATTTCCCGTTAAGGTGTGTAACGAGTCTGCGTAAATCATGTACCTTTTGAGAACTGCCCGTCGACATACCCTCTGAGCTGAGGATGTGCATGCCCAGAGCTCTCCCATCCCCCCTCCTGGTCACGTGGCTACACAGACCCCAGCTCCGCACGGATCCAGCCCCCTTCCCACACAGCCAGTACCTTTCCCACATCTGTCACTGGGTGTGGTTTTTGGATATCCTGAATTGGAGTAAATTTCCTTATCCTTGCAGGCCTGGCTCAGTTGCCTCTCCATATGGGGGTTATCTCCATCCTCTGTGGAACTGATTCTTCTCTCCTGTTCCTCCCGTCTCTTCCAATGCCTTACGTAATGCCCTGTTTATCCCTGGTAATTCTCCCTGTTTTGTGTAAAATTAATGTAACTACTCCAGTAGGAGTAATCGTGCTAGCATGCTATGTATTTTTCCTTTCCCTTAGTTTTAAGGTATCCGTTTTTAGATTTACAGGAGATTTCTTATAGACAACATACAGTTGGGTCTTGTTGTTTTGTCCACTCAGACAAACCTTTTAATTGGTGTACTTA
The DNA here is from genome assembly GCF_002201575.2 of Neomonachus schauinslandi. Classification (NCBI taxonomy): domain Eukaryota; kingdom Metazoa; phylum Chordata; class Mammalia; order Carnivora; family Phocidae; genus Neomonachus; species Neomonachus schauinslandi. Next base: position 3,365,454 of record NC_058412.1, on the reverse strand, counting down.
GACCATTCATATTTATTTATTTATTTTTAAAGATCTTATTTATTTATTTGAGAGAGAGAAAACGAGAGACAGAGCATGAGCGGAGGGGATGGGACAGAGGCAGAGGGAGAAGCAGACTCCTGTTGAGCAGGGAGCCCGAGGCGGGGCTCCATCCCAGGACGCTGGGATCATGACCTGAGCTGAAGGCAAACGCTTCACCGACTGAACCACCCAGGTGCCTCTAGACCACTCATTTTTAAAGTGATTCTTGGTATTTTTGTTTGCACCTATCTTCCGTGTGATCTGTTTAGTTTTTCCATATCCCTCATTTTCTGCCTTCTCTGGTTTTGATTGAACACTTGGTATGATTCCCTTTTGTCTTCTCTCTTAGCATGTCAATTATACTTCTTTTAAAAATTTTTTAATGGTTGCTCTAGAGTTTGCAATTTACATTTTTAACAATTTAAATCTACCTTCAAATAACACTATCTGCTTCACGTGTGGTACATCTATTTCAAAACAGAGTATTCCCAATTACTCCCTCCCACACCTTATAACACTGCTGTCATTTATTTTGCTTTTACATATACTGTAATCATGCAATACACTGTTACTCTTGTGATTTTAAACAGTTACCTTTTAGATCAAAAACTGATATTATTTCCCTCTGGCTTGTTTCAACATTCTCTCTGTCTCTATTTTTGAAAATGTAATGACAGTTTAGAATTAGAAACAAACAAAAAAACAACAGTATTAAAGAGGAGTCCAAGGCTCAGAAAGGGCCTCTCTAGCTTCTCTGCAGATCACAGATCTGCCTCAGTCCTGTCTTGGGTGTGAACAGTGGGATGTGGCTCTGGTTTCCTCTGATGCGTTTGGAAGACAAGGTAAAAGCAAGCTAGCTTTCCTCATTCCACTTGGTAGGCACACTTAATACATGCCCGTGCAATGAACGGCTGAATGAAAGAATGGAGATAAACAGGTCTTTCAGTTATCCTCAGCTTTTTGCCCAGGGGTGAGTATTTGTGGTCCACATGTGAGGTTTTCCTTTTTTTTTTTTTTTTTCCCCCCCGCAAGGAAGCTATTGCAATAATAGTTCAGGAGAAGAATACTGAGGCTCTTGGCTGAGGGATAGGAAGAGAATTAAGACAAATGTGAGAGAAGAGAAGGAAGTACAGGATAGACCCTTGTGAAATCTGTTACGAAGGGAAGGTGGACGCAGTGAGAAGGGGTGAGGAGGATGAGTGTCCTCAGGGGAGGTAGCCAGGAGACATTCTTGCCTGCATGGGGAAAGGGGAGAGCATTTCCCAAGGAGGAACAGCGTCGAAG
>NC_058412.1:3197321-3364139 GCF_002201575.2 Neomonachus schauinslandi | reverse complement strand
AGGGGCTTACAGAAGGCCATTGAGCTGGGGCAGAGGGCTTGGGACTGCTCTTCACCCACTGCACCCTAGTGTTGAGCAGAATCAGGAGTCCGCAGCCCTGGACATCAACTTTCCTTCGAGAGATTGGTCTGGAAGAACAGAATGGTGGTGCTGGTGGTGAGGAGCTGACAGAATAAAACCCACCTCTTCTTAAGAATGAGAAAGACTCATCATAGAAAAACAGTTTTTTGCACGTGCATCTAAATACCACGTTGCTAAAATAGACAGCATTCGGGGGTGGGGGGTAGCTGCTTTTCCATCTCTAGCTAAAGCTGCCTTAATCCTTTAAAGTGAACAAATTGGATTTTATTATGTGTGTGTGTTTTCTTTCTTTTTTTTTGGTAAAATCTTCATTAGGTATAACAGTTAACAAAGCAACTTTAAGGAAAAAACTCATAGTTCAATGCCAAAGGCTATATTTGTGTTTTATTATTAATAATTAATTCGCCTTTAATAAAATATATTTTTAATTTTCCACATGTGACTTCACCAGACTCTTATGACCACTCACTGCGCAACATCCCCTGTCACGTGTAGAAGTCATGCCCGTCTGCGAGTCACTTGGATCTCTCAGGGTTTCTGCAGCCCTGTTAGCTCACGGCCAAACTTTTAGACTTCTTTTTCCAACACCTCCTTTTTTAACTTACGTTAAGTCGTCGTGATCCACTAGATTTAAGTATGAGGAGGGAGGTTACCACTACCAGCAGATCCTGTGGGGTGACTTTCTTTGCACTGAGCTGGAAGAGAATGTTCGGCAGACGTGTGAAAGTAGATCCTACAATTTCATGTGGAGAGCCAGGAATCTGGATATGAGCTCCTCTGAAACAAGGTGTGTGTAAAGAGCTCCTGACGAATAAGACTGCAAGGAGGTATTTCCCATATCCTTTTGCAAATAGATAAGCTGCCTGCTCCACCTGCATGAACTCAGTGGCCCAGGAGTGTCTGCGAGCGCAGTATGTTTCTTCAGGCTTGCTTGTGGGTTCTGTTGTGCTAGCTGAGAAGACAGAAACAGTACCTACCTATCACTGTGTTCAAGAATTGTAAGCAGCTGACCGTGTTTTTGTGATGGTTCCTGATGTGGACAAAGTGGGAGGCGTTGAACACTCAGGAACAGGTGTCATTTTTCAAAGACCAGCTATCTCTGTGTAGACGCTTCCCCTCAGGTCTGCCCACTGGGCAGCCTGGATTCAAGATTCTCCAGGCATCCACAGAATCAGATCTTTGAGTTGGGATGAACTTTTGAGATGGTCGAGTCTAACAATCTCATTTCTAAAAACCTCATCCGCATAATCTGTACCCGCTCTGCTACTACAAGGAAGGAGTCTTCTCGGACCCATCTGGAACTTCATGGGCAGAGGTCCACAGCACTTACTACCACCACCTTGCATGTAGTGACTTTCAGAACAGTCCCATACTAACGGACCTGCAGGTTTACCTACACTGTTAGTCCTGGGGAACAAGGTCTCTGGATGATTCCCACTGAATCCACGGGGGCACAGGGCCACGTGCCTGGTGAAGAGAGGACATTCAGTAAGTATATATTACAGTACACAGCCCCAAGCCAGTTACGTAGATGAAAGAGTCGAAATTCATATCGGTCGAAAGCTTTGACCAAGATTTCAGAATTATGAAAATAATTACATCAAGGATCCACATTCCTGATTTCCAATCCTGCAATATTCTTCTAATGTACCTCATTTCCTCTTTAAAGTTATACAAAAGGATTACTGAATCTCACTTAAGGACTTCTGGAGTTTTAAATGCTTAGTCAGAGAAGTTACACTCTATGCTTTGGTCATTTTGTAAAGCTGAAAAACTTCATCCTCGATGACATGGAAAGAGAGAATTATAAATTGTCTTATTTGCATCTGTGGACACCACATTTAAATATGATGGTGGCATGCTCTGCACGAGTGGTTACCTGGGAAAGTTTCTGGAAACACGTTTGTGGCCTTTCTGAGTGCAGGCAAAAATAGTTTAGGAGCTGACTGGGTTTGGATAAGGTGTGTTGTGGCGGAAGAACAGACGTGAATGTGGTTTGAATGCGCCCCCTCATCCTCCCGTGAGCCGTGTATCATGAACTGTGTTAAAGTGCTTAAACGCCAAGCCTCCATTTCCCTAAAAACACTTTACAGCATCCAGAAAGGGAGGAACGTCTGGGTGTCTGTAGTGGAAATAGAAGAGAGCATTCCGGAGTCCCCTCAAGGGAGTAAAATGTCTGCTTACCCAATAAGCACCTGCTGACACACAGGATGGTTCTAGGCATGGTGTGGGCGCCAAGGCCCAGGAGCCCCGTCAGTGCTCCCATCTTTGGGGATCCTTCACTCAATAGCGGGACCAAAGGTGAGAAAATACATAAAACATTGCAACGTGCTAAATGCTTTATTCGAGATATAGGCAAGGGGCTAAGGGAGCCCCAGTAAGAGAGCAATTCCTTCTGCTGACCGGAGCAGGGAAATCTGCAGAGAAGCAATGGTATTTCAGGTAAGCCCAGCAGCACCGGAGGGAATTTGCCAAGAATACATCAGGAGGTGTAGCAGCCCAGGCCCCAGGAGGAAAGAAACGAAGCTCAGAGACCCAGGGGTTGTTCTGTGTTGACCAACAGTGGGCTCGCGGGTTCCCTCCCTGGTTCATACGTCGGAGGCACTTAATCACTTTGCTTGCTAAATTTAAAAAACATATGCAATAGAAGAATTGCAATGCATTTTAATTGCCAAATCCTTCCTCCCAGCACAGGTTAGAGTGTGTGCTAGACCAGACTCTCCTACGCCCATCTCTCCTTTCCCCCGAGAAAGGTAAGACCTGAACTGGGGATACAAAGGTCATGGCATGTGTGTAATTAGAATCTTTTTAAAGATCTCTGAGCATTAATCTGAATAAACGTTAAGTGAGGAAATAACAAAGAGAAAAGTATCTGCTCAGAAACCTGTCAGAAGTCTTGATACTCAGACATGACAAATGCTGTGGAATCGCCCCGGGCCCGAGAGAGGGTATCTTACCCCTCACCGTTCCTGAAATGGTTTAATTCTCCTAATGAAACTCCGAACTGTAGCATGTCCTTTAAAAACCAATAGCAAGTTATCACTGTAGACTCTTGCAGCAAATGTTAATGTAAACTATTTCATCTATAAACACTGGGCAAGGCACAATAGGGTGTCTGAAAATGTGGGAAGTACACACGGCCTGGGGTTCTAAAGGTACCATCTGCTCATGAAGATGCTGCTACAGGCACATGAGGGTAACTCCCGGGAAAGTTCAGTGTGGGGCACACGCATGGGGATAGGCGCTCAGACGAGGTTTATTAAACATGTTGGCAGAGCTTTTGGGTTCATAGATGGTTAAAGCAATAAGAATTAATAGATGAATTGGTATGAAATGAGCAAGTGATTTTAATGAGACATATGAACTTATTTTGCTACTTTGCATAATTAAATTACAGCTAGATTTTATAAGAAAAAAGGAAGAAATGTGAATTACAAAACGAAAAAAAAAATCTGTCTTTCTATTTCTTTTGAGTCACAGTGCAAAGCCCTGAAATGGTAGCAAGATTGGTAATTATGACTTATTAACAGATGGAGTCCCTGGAACTTAAGTTGTATTTAAACACTGAAGATAGTCTTCTGTGTCCGCCCACCATTCACATGTTGAAACAGAACCCCTAATGTGACAGAGGATTAAGCTATGAGGTGGAACCCTTAGGATTGAGATTAGGGACTTTATAAAAGGGACCCTACAGAGGGCTGCCACCCCTAACCTCCAGGCGAACACACGAGTCCGAGATGTGGAAGAGGCCGCCAAATTGATCACACGGGCACCCTGATCTTGGGCCTCCAGCCTCCAGAAGTGTGAGGAATAGATTATGATGGTTTACCCATCACCGGGTGGTGGTATTTGGTTAGCAGCCTGAATGGTGTGTCATACGCTCAGCTCTTGAACAACCACTGACGAGGGACATGAATTGCCACATAGGTTGAAACAAAGCAAGATTCACCCCCCTCCCAGGGCTGTGGTTGCCCCCAGTCCACAGGGAAGTACACCGCTTCAGAAATTAAAAGAAAGTGATCATGGCTATTGGGTAGGAAACCAACAGAACCCACAGCAATCATATCTGTTTTAAGGGTTATGCTCTGGGGAATGCAAGGGAACTCCATGGTTTAAATGGGGAAGCTCTGCACAAACATTATTACTAATAACCAAACCCTATGGAGCACCTGCCACGCACGTGCTTTGCATAGTGCTAAGCGCTTTGAGTGTTGAGGGTGTAAGAGAATCTTGGGCATGTGGCACCTTTGTAACTAACTTTCTCTTTATCTGTGGTGATAAATCTGTCTTACGTCCTTCTCCAGACCATTGTGTAAATAAAGTTTTCCTGATAAACAAGAAATTACACTATTGACCGGGTTGTCTATTATTAAAGACTGCCATGCCAGGTCATAAAGTGGAAAGATTCTAGTATCCCCTGACAACTTCTTTAATGTCACAATCACACATTATGTCATTTAATTCTTACACACAACCCACAGATGTAGGAATTACTATCCCCACTTTACAAATGAGAAGTCTGTGGCTCGGGGTTCTAGATGCCTTGTGTTAATCGATCAGATAGCTGTGATGACGGTAAAGGAATTGAATCCATGGCCACCAGACCCCAAGCAGGTGTTCTCTCCTCGCCACCATGCTGCTTACAAGACAGGACAAACTGAGGCAGACCTGAAGGGGCAGAGACAGTATAGTTCCATTTGAACACTGACTGGCATTCTCATTGTCCAGCCCAATCTGGAGCCATCTCTCTAAATGCCCACATGCCCTTTACTAAAAACTAGTAAGAAATGAGAAGACTGAGCATTCTAACTATTTGGAAACATGCTTTATCATGTAGATTTCCCTTTTTATTCACTTGAACTGAATGAGACAGCCTCCCAGTCCCGGAGGTTGGAGAATGCAGGACTGCAGAATTTTGCTGGAATGTGTGGAGTTAGGGATGGCCTCCGCACTCTTGCCTCCCGTGTGGGGGCTTCCAAGTAGGTGGCTGTGGGGTGACTGAAGACAGGCTGGTGTTTTGAAAACAAAGGTCTGTATTGTCCCTGGGGCCAGCTTCACTGGGCTACGAGGTGATTCAGGAGCTTTGGGTTTAAAGAGAAATCCTTACTGACTTCAGACTACGGAGGTTTGGTTCCAACAGGTAGCACCTACTTCAGAGGGCTCCCCTAAATGATGCCTGAGCATCTCCAGCTGCTCATCTTGCTTTGTTCATGTTTTCACTAAAGCTCAAGCCCAAATACTTCACCTCTCTGAGGACACTGGGGAAGGGGGCACCAGGCAAGGCGGTTGCCTGCAGAAGGCAGTGTGGGTGCTGCAAATAAGGAGACGCCTAACAGGATCCAGCCCCAGTGAACACTCCTCATGCGAGTCAAAGACAAATACAGAACAAGCTCTGGCCATTAGTATCCAGCAGGAGAGGGTTCCGTCTAAATCTATTTGTCAAAAATGCTTCTCTTTCCATTCTTTTAACAAGTATGACGTGTGATGTAGTGGTCAGGGTTCTCCAGACAAACAAAACCAATTGGATATATATATGTTTCCATATATATATATATATGGAAAGAGAGAGAGAGAGAGAAATCTAGAGATGGATAGAGATGGATAGATAGATAGATAAAGAATCAACTCACGTGATTGTGGGGCTGGAGAGCTGAAGAAGAGCTGGTGTGGCGGTTTGAGTCCAAAGGCAGTCTGCTGGCAGAATTCCCTCTTCTTTGGGGAAGGCGAGTCTTAGTTCCATTAGAGGCCTTCAACTAATTAGTTGAGGTCCACCCACATTGGGGAAGTAATCTGATGTATTCAAAGTCTCCTGGTTTAGATGTTAATCTCATCTAAGAAAATACCTTCAAAGAAACGTCTCAAATAATATTTGGCCAAATATCTGGGAACAGTGGCCCAGTCAAATTGACATAAAATTCCCCACTGTGTGCGGTGTCATCTGTATTTAAGGGAGGACTTCTATTGTCTCTTAAATTTGCAGAATACATTGAGCTGCGGTTCTTTTCATCCATCCTCTAACCTTCATGAGGGAAGAAAACCATCCTCACACGAGCACAATGAGCCTTACATTGCTTCAGACAATGTGTGTGCATATAAATGCATCTTATATGGAATATGAACCAAATTTCATAAACAGACCAGGTGGTTCACAGGTAAAATAGGCTTAATCTTTTTTTTTTTAAAGATTTTATTTATTTATTTATTTGAGAGAGAGTGAGAGAGAAACAGCATGAGAGGGGATAGGGTCAGAGGGAGAAGCAGACTCCCCGCCGAGCCGGGAGCCTGATGCGGGACTCGATCCCAGGACTCCAGGATCATGACCTGAGCCGAAAGCAGTCGCTTAACCAACTGAGCCACCCAGGCACCCAAAATAGGCTTAATCTTAACACACCTGCTTATTAAAATGTTTTTCTCTTGGTAAAAAGTAAATCCTCTCATCCATGTAATTTTGTTTCATTTTCTCTTTTTAGCCAAGCAAAATGGTGGTATAATAAGAAATATTGCAACTTCAAATGGGACATCAGAACACAGAAAATAGGAGGATGGAAAGGCGACTGAATCAAATGATCAACATCCCTCAGAATCTTATTAACAGTAACACCTAAGGTTTGTTACACTTTAGGCGTAAACCCATTATTTCAACATTTGCTGTTTTTGCAAGAAGCTGCTGTCATTTTTACTATGGGAAGTGTGGCTATTCTTACGTGAGATCTTGATAGGATTCCTGGAGCTGCACGGGGCTCAGACTTACCTGGACATGATGGGCTTGCCTTCTGCCAGCAGCATTCGCTTCACTTTTCAGCCTCTCTCCAGCCTGGAAGGGTTTCTTATTTATTATGATACTGCAGGTGGCTTGTCAGCCAAAGAAGACCTTCATAGCTTGAAAACAAAGAGGTGATTGACCTTAAGACTCTTGATTACAAAATGAATTGAAAAGCCAGCGCCTTTTGTTACAGGGTTGCTCAGCCAGAACGGTCCTGGTCCTCTTTGCCCTTTACGTTAGTTACTCTCTGCCCACACAGACAGTGCCACCTTTTTGAGAAGTCCCTTGGCCTACCTTCCCTTACCCCATCACTCTCTGTACCCATCGCCCAGGTACCCAGAGCTGGGACATGAGGTTACTTCCCATCTTCATGGTCAATGCTGCCATGTATTTTGAGGTGATAGCCCTAGCGTCTCACTACTATAGATCTGTATGTCTGTGATAATAGATATAAAACAAGGAAAAGATGCATCAAGCTCACAGATGCTAGATACAGGAGCAATAATATATCTGATGCAAATAATCTGAGATTATGGGGAGGAATAAAAATAAGTAAGCGTTCTGCGATTTTCATTCTTGATGTGTGTATTTCCATTACTGTCTCAGATTTCAGAACAGTTTTAGCTTCTTAGCCTGGCAGAGGAAGCAAGTTGTCTCGTGTCAGGACTTCCCAGGGCACTAATCCCCTGGAGAGCACTCCATCCAAACCTCCTGCAAGGCTGCAACCCCAAATACCTTTACCCTGGGGTTTAGGGTTTCTATCTACAGGCTTTTCAAGGACACAAGCATTCAGCCCAAGCAACTTCTCTTGACATAGACTTACCTCAGCTAATTTATACCCCTTCTTGAAAATTTAGCTCAAGTATCATTTCCTCCAGGAAGCCTTCCCTGACTACATCTAATTTGGACACTGTTTTGAATTTGCCTCTTCTTCCTTCTGTCTCAGCAGATCCGCTGTGCTCATCTATTACTGTTGTCATGCACTAGGAGCACCTCACAGAAGGGAACACTGAAACTGACAGGGGGTCTAGACTTTGTGGTCATTCTAACCTCTCTTACTACTCCCATCATCCTCATCATTTCTCCTCTGCCGCCTCCTGAGCTATCCGCTGAATGCTGACGGTGAACCAGGCATCTTGCCGCATGCTTTACGTGCATGACGCCATATTACCTTCATGACGACCCTATGACATAAGTGATACTCTTATTCCTGTTCTTCTCTTTTCCTATTGAGGTATAATTGACATGTATTTTATATCAATTTCAGTTGCAGAACACAACGATTTGGTATCTGCATGTATTATGAAGTGAATCTAGTCACCACACATAGGTACAGAAGTTTTTTTCTTAGGATGATAATTTTTAAAATTTATTCTCTTAGCAACTTTCAAATGTGTAATACAGTATTATTAACTTTAGTCGCCCTGGTGTACATCACAGCGCCATGACTGACTTATTTTGTAACTAGACCTTTGCACCTTTGACTCTTCACCATTTTGTCCACTCCTACCCTTGTCTCTAGCAATCACCAATCTCTTCTCTGTATCTATGAGCTTTTCTTTTTTTGATTCTCTGTATAAGTGCGATCATATGGTATCTGTCTTTCACTGTCTGACTCATTCCACTTAACATAATGACCTCTGGGTCCATTCTGAGGTGTGAGGTGATATCTCATTGTGGTTCTGATTTGCATCTCTGTGATGATGAGCTAAGTGCAGCATTATCATGTACCCACTGGCCATCTGTGCATCTTCTTTAGTAAAATATCTATACAGATGTCCTGCCCATTTTGTAAATGGATTATTTGTGCTTTGCTATTAAGCTATACGAGTTCTTTATATATTTTAGATAGTAATCCCTTGTCATATATATGATTTGTGAATGTTTTCTACAATTCAGTACATTATCTTTTCATAGAGGTTCTACACTCACAGAGAAGACATGATACTGTAGGTGGACACTTGCCGCAGTTAATACGATGCACAGTCTGAGACTGGAAGCTGGAGTCATAGTTGTTCCACGCAAATATTACTGGAATTGTGATCATGGAAAAATGCCAATGTAATTTTGCGATGCATTGAATCTGTAGATTGCTTTGGGTAATATCAACATTTTAACAATATTATTTCTGTCTTCAACTTCTTTCATCAATGTTTTATAATTTTCAATGTACAGATCTTTTACCTTCTTCGTTAAATGTATACCTAGTTACTGTATTCTTTTTGATGCAATTGTAGATGGGTTGTTTTTTTAATTTCTCTTTCAGATGGTGCATTATTAGTGTATGGAAATGTAACAGATTTCTGTATATTGATTTTTTATCTTGCAACTTTACTGAATTCATTTATTAGCTGTAACTTTTTTTTTTGGTGGAGTCTTTAGGCTTTAGGTATATATATATATATATATATAGTATTATATCACCTGTAAATAGTGATAGTTTTACCTCCTTCTTTCTACTTTGAATGTCCTTTATCCTTCTTTCTCGCCTCATTGTTCTGGCCAGGACTTCTAATTCTGTACTGAATAAAAGTGGCAAAAATAGGCATCCTGAAAGCTTTTCCTCTAAGGGTATGATGTTAGCTGTGGGCTTGTCATATCTGGCCTTTATTATGTTGAGGTACATTCCCTCTATACCCACTTTGTTGAGAGTTCTTATAATAAATGAATTTTCAATTTTGTCAAGTGTTTTTTCTGCCTCTGTTGAAATAATCGTGTGATTTTTAGTCTTCGTTTCGTTAATGTGCTGTATCACATTGATTGATAGGTGGATATTGAACCATCCTTGCACCCCTGGAATAATCCCAATGCTGTTCCCTTTGGCAGCAGCCACAGAAACCAGGGCACTGGGTGTGAGAGCTGGGGCACCCCCTTGAGACAGGCTGGCACTCGGGAGCGTGGCAGAGGGAACACGCACAGACAGCGCTCCCCTCCGAGGTCTCAGGAAGCGTTTACAGTCAGCCTTTAGATTTTATTACAATTATTTTATTTAATTGCATTTAATTATAAGTTTGCCCCTCAGGCTGTAGCTATGAGGATAAGCCAACAGACCTCTTTCCAGAAAGACTGAGCAATGAGGACTGTTGTCTCTTTCTTGCCCTAAGCGTGGTAGCTGTTTAGGAGTAATTTCTCCATTGGTGGCGTCCTATGGGGCCTGTGAAGGTCAGCCATGCTGGTCACCGGAGCCAGGGAATGTAGAGCTATTCCCCGACAGCCACCACAAAAGCCAAGCTACCAGATGAGGATATAAGCTCCTTTTTAGAAGACACCGGCGGGCCACCGTGAGTCCACTGGAGAGCACAAAGACTGTCACAATAGCTCTGTAAGCTTCTGTAAGTACGCCAAACCAGAAGCCTGCCTCCCAGGCTAAAGCTCCCGGATGAGCAAATAGGCACCTTCCTCAGAAAGACTGGGGTGTACGTCAGCCAGCTGACCATGCCCTGGGACATGTAGTCTTCCATGAACTGTCTCCCTAATCATCACAGCCCATGGGACACAGGCATGTGATCCCCCTTGGCCTCCAGAGCTCGGCAATCGAGGGGCATCCCTGGGTGGCAGCCATGAAAACCAAGTCAGAGCACTAGATGTGTGTGGAATTTCCCCTGTGGGAAATACTGGCACTTGGGGTGTGCTGAGGGCGAGGAGCACCTGCTGAGAATGGGATAAAAGAAAAAAAAAAAAAAAGGAACAGAAAACAAAGAAAAAGAAGCATGGGGGATGGTTCCCACCAGCTTTTGCAGGGCAGAGGGAGAGCCGGAAGATGGCCCCCACCAGTCTGCGTCCCTGGAGAGCACCCCAGCAGGTTCCTGCCCATCAGACTAATGCTTTAAGATTAGGAAATGAGTCTCTATCACATAAAGTCTGGGCACTTTCAAAGGGCTGCTTCCGTGCTAGGCCTGGGGCAGGAGAGTCTGCATGTGAGCCCTTCAGGAAACGTTCCTCAGTCCTCCACTGCCCCATGGTCCCGTGGGCATGAGCCTCTTTGGTGGTGGAGGTTGAATTGTGTCTTCCCCCCAAAAAAGATACGTTGAAATCCTAAACTTCAGTCCATCACAGTGCGACCTTACTTGGAAATAGGGTCCTTGCAGACATCGTTAGTCAAGATGAGGTCATACTGGAGTAGGGTGGGCCCTAATCCAATAGGACTGGTGTCCTTCTGGAAAGACAGCCATGTGAAGATGAACCCACACATGTGAAGATGAACCCACAGAGATTGGAGTGCACAGCTGCAAACCAGGGAATGCGGAGATTACCAGTAACCAAGAGCACGGGAGAAGAGGGAAGGATCATCCTATAGGTTTCAGAGCGAGCCTGGCCCTGCTGACACCTTGGTTCCAGAAATTTAAGCTGCCCCATTTAGGCTCCCTTCTTAAGATAGCCCTAGGAAATGAATACTAGAGATAATGCTGTCTGTGCAAATTCATACCATATTCTGGGTGTAGGGTTTCAGATGTCTCACTACTTATGATGCTATGTTTGATTAATTGGCTAGGGTTCTGTTGCTCCATTGTAAGGATTTTTTTTTTTCCTTTCCAATTAACAAGTGATTACGGGGACTAACCTTTGGCACTTTGGAAATATCCTTCCCAGCAAATCTTCGATGTATGACTTTAGTGCCCATTAATGATTGATGATCCTTGACTGAATCAATTATTTTCTCTGGGGTTGAAACAAGGTGTTTTCTAATCCCTCCCACATTCACTGAATTGTGCTTTCTGAAAGGATAGACTTTCCCTTGTGAACTGAGAATGAGCTACTCTCGTTCTGCCTAAAAAAGCAGGAGAGACCTTTAGGTGTCACCAATAATGATGCCAAGTGGCGGGCTCTCCCACCCCTCCCCCTCTCACGCCTCTGGGACACAGGGGTCATTGACGCAGGGGGGTGCGGTGAGCATCCACTTTTGACCCAGTAATTGTCCTGTATGTGGCCAATAGGTGCAACTTCAGCCTAACTTCTCTGTCCTCCACATGTACCCTGCTTTGTCTTGAGGACCTGGTAGTTTTCTGGCAAAAATAATTTCAGGTAACTTTGTCCTTTCCTGACCTAGAATTTCTCCAACTGTTTCTTAGTTCCCTAGAAGCAAAGATTTTGATCCCACTGGGTCCCTCCCACAGCTTCTAAGGATCTTTTCTTTTAGGGACTTTTGGTAGAGAGCGCTAGCAAAGTTTCTTTTCACAAAAGATCCTGAGCTCAGAGTCCTATTTCCTATTCCAGCTTAACAGTCTGGGATAATTTCTGCCCTTCTTTGTTGCTCTATCCATACCAGGTTTTCTCGCTGACACTGGAAATCTTAGCTTCTCAGAACCTGAATACAGATTCTTGTACGTTCTAGGAGATAAGCTGCCATTGCGATTTCTTCAGACACATCTTAATATTTCCATCACAACGCTTTTGAATATTTAAAGTTTATTCTTATTTTTTAATCTTGTTTTATTGTTATTGCAAATGGTTTCTTGTATTCCCTAACATGTGATAAGAAGATCTATTTAAAGAGTGCCTACAAACTTATTATTGGTGTATCTTCCAGTTTTATTGAAACATTTATTCTTAGGAAACATTCCTATTTATCTGCATTCAGTTTTTCTGTGGCAAAGTCCAAGGTCCTTGTTGTTAAAAAGCCATTTCATGGTTTCAGGTCTCACATTTGGGTCCTTAATGCATTTTGAGTTTATTTATGTGTATGTTGTGAGAAAGTGGGTGGGAGTGCAAACTGGTATAGCCACTGTGGAGGACAGTATGGACGTTCCTCAAAAAGTTAAAAATCAAACTACCTTACAATCCAGGAATCCACTATTGGGTATTTACCCCAAAAATATGAAAACCCTAATTTGAAGGGGTACATGCACCCTATGTTTATTACAGTATTATCGACAACAGTCAAATTATGGAAGCATCCCAAGTGTCCATCGACTGATGAATGGATAAAGAGGAGGTGGTGTATATACAATGGAATATTACTCAGTCATCAGAAAGAATGAAATCTTGCCATTTGCAAGGACATGGAGGCTAGAGAGTATTATGCGAAGTGAAATAAGTCGGTCAGAGAAAGAAATACCATATGATCTCATTCAGATGTAGAATTTAAGAAACAAAACAAATGGATGAAAAGGAAAAAAAGAGAGAGGGAGAGACAAGCCAAAAAACAGACCATTACCTACAGAAAACACACTGACGGCACGAGGGGGGAGGAGGGTGGGGGGTGGGAAAAACAGGTGATGGGGTTGAGGGAGGCACCTGTTGTGATGAACAGTGGGTGATGTATGGAAGTGTTGAATCACTACATTGTACACCTGAAACTGTATGTCAACTATACTGGAATTAAAAAAAATAAAAATAAAAAGTTAACAAAAGAGCTATCTCAGTTGGGGTTTTGTTAGTTGTGTTACGGTTTGCAACTCCCATCTGCCTTTTCCTTTTCTTTACATGTAGGGATGCCTCCAAACTTCTCACAGGAGGAAATAGTCCATTTGTATTGAACATAAACACTAAATATGTTTCTCCTATTTCACCCTTTGACTTCCTTTTTGTCCTAATTTTCTTCTTGTTTCATATCCTGCCTCCTTGCGGATTGATTGTTTCTTCCTCATTCCACGCCCTTTATTGGTTTCTCTCGTGTCTGCCATAATTCTTTCTATTCATTATTAAACTAATTTTAAAATTCCTGCTTCACTTGTCAAAATCTAAATGAAATCAACATTTTAGTATTTTATTAGAAAATATAAAGACCTTTTCATATTTAAGTCTACTTCAAAAATGACTTTAAAAAACTTTAACTTTACTACATTAACACTTCAAAATTAACACTACTGCCCTTCCAACTGATTTAATTTTTCCTGATCATAAATAAAAATAAATTAACATATAGATCCTTTAATTTTCAAAATTGATGATTTCAAAATACACTTATTTTGCAATCAGTAGTTCAGATCTTTGTGACATACATGAAAATGTCCCCATTGTAATGAAAAAGTTTATGTCCCAAAGACCACAATTTTACAGCTCTGTGTTGTAAATTTTGGAGTGTTCTGACCCTGACCTTGACTATTGGTTAGAGCATAAAAACTGCATTTGAGGGTGTGATGAAGTTGAATAGAGTTGAAATCTTAGCCTTTTAAATTGACTATAGGTTGAAGACCCCAGCATTGGAAAAGGAATTATCTTCATGGCTCATCAATCAGGAACATTTGCAGATGTCCAGCATGTTTAAATTTGCTCTTTGGCGGTAAAGTAGTGGGAGTAAGTAATCCTCATAATTGATGCTCTGAGGCAAATGAAGACACCATGAGCAGGTGGGCAGTGAACACTGCCCAGTGACCCTGAGTGGTGCCACCCGGCCACTACCATGGGATGCTTGCAGACCAGATGAACAACGGACCATGCACTAGACCTAAAACACTTCTCAGACCCTTCGGCAAAACATTCTGATGATTTGCACACATGCCGTTTTCTTTGATCTATAATCCAAATGATCTTTACTCCAATATCCAGAAGGGTAGACAATTGGTTTCTGCTGAAGAAAAACATTGTTTTTCTGCCTTATCAGTGAAGGGAGAGATGATATTTAAAAGTAATAAACTGTGTGTTCAGAGAAAATGACTTAGCTCCCTGTGGTGTATTCAGTGAATTATACAGTAAACTTTCATTTGCAGGAAACATATTATCTTTTACACCAAATGTTGGGATCTCAAGCGGTGGTTATAAGACATTATTTTATACGCTTTTCACTGTTGTCTCTTGGTTTCAGCTTAGAGGATTGGTTTATCAGTGACACATCACAGCAAATTAATAGGTACAGATAAAACCTTCCATAAATATTCATTACACCTCATTACTGCAAATTAATGAGATATTTTTAAATTAAGCCTAGTCGCATTTGGTGCTAAGGATCTTGTTTTAATATATGATGCTCAGAGATAAATGATGGTCGTAAAAATGATTGGGCTCATTGTGGGAAACTTTTAGCTAGGCTTTTTTAGTAGCAATTTGGTTAAGCACTGACTACTATTATACCTGATTTTAGAAATTGTGAGAGGTTTTTCTATTCAAATGAAGATTTCATGTGTTTTTTTTTCTTTTTTTTTAAGATTTTTTATATTTATTTATTTTACGGAGAGAGACACAGCGAGAGAGGGAACACAAGCAGGGGGAGTGGGAGAGGGAGAAACAGGCTTCCCGCCAAGCAGGGGGCCCGATGCCGGGCTTGATCCCAGAACCCTGGGATCATGACCTGAGCTGAAGGCAGACGCTTAACCTACTGAGCCACCCAGGTCCCCTTTTCTTTTTTTCCTAAAATTTACTTATTTATTTGAGAGAGAGAGAGAGAGAGAGAGAGCATAAGCAGGTGGGGCAGAGGAAGAGGGAGAATCTCAAACAGACTCCCTGCTGAGTGCCAAGCTCCATGGAGGGGCTGGATCTCAAGACCCTGATACCACGATCTTAGCTGAAACCAAGCGTGGACCTCTTAACCGACTGAGCCACCTGGGTGCCCATGTGTTTTTTTCATTTGCATTAGGAACCTGAGCAAATAGTACAGGCTTTTTCAAGAAAATAAATGCATACAGTTGAGGATAGAGTGTATAAAGCAGTCAGAGCTGGTTTCACTCTCACCATGGACTGTGTAGCTATCTAAATGGCCCCTAAGTTGGAACTATGCATCTGTGTGTAAGTGCCCTAGGTTCTACTCCAGCAACAAGCTCACACCAGGAAGGCTGTCATTGTTTGCTTAAATCTGAGAAGAGCTTGCAGATTCCATTTGAATTAGATCATTTTAAGTACCTTTCTTCTTACACCCTCTCTCTAGAAATTTATTTTATTGAAATCCTCACTTTTGCTGTCTCTTGATTTGTTCCAAAGAGGTTATAGCATTCTTGTTTTTCTGAAGTTGCTACTCTAGCATAATGTTAGCTCCTTCTCATGAGCACATGAATAATATTCTCTCAGTCAAGAACCACATGGACTCCATAGCCTCACACAGGATTAGATCAGCTGTTCCAAGTTCATCAATAATTAAATCCGTCCTTCCATCACATCTGTGAAAGATTTGGTTATCTAACTGACTTGATTCTTTAGTTCATTCACACCAAAAAACAGACTAAGTCAGAATAGGAAAATATCCAGTGTCAAATTCTCTAAAACTTAGAAGGAAACCTTCTGACCTCTTTGTGCCTTACTTAGTTTCCTCATCCGAAAATGGAAGCTATTTTATTAGATAATATGCGAGTTAATCTCTAGCTATAAAATCATATGATTCTAACTTCATTTTATATTAAATTTTCTAGGAAATATAGTTTTCATACTATATAAAGGTACTAACCTTATGTCTTCTGGAACAAAATGATCTTCACTGTTTAGATAAATATCTGTATCCCTTCATTAATTAAACTTTCATAGCTTCTCTAGCATATAAGCATATGAGAGAAGCCTTGCATGTTTATGAACTTTGTGTCCAAGGGACCCAGAAGACTAGAAACACAGTAGGCATCTCCTGACTTGAGAATGAGCGGAGGCAAGGAATCCATACAAGAATCAGAGACAATTGCACGTGGTCTATTCTTGCAAAGCATGTGGGAGTGGTAGAAAACAAGCAGCTACTGTACAAGGTACTGCATAGTGACATTGTGAAGGTCATCAGGAATACAAAGAAAGGGGAATCAGTTGAGACTGCAAGCTACCTCTTACCCCCAGGAAAATGCCCTCAAGGAGAAGGGGGTTGGGTTTAGAAGAAGCAAACACTTGAAATTCAGACTCAAGAGTTGGAAATCCAGAGTAAGAAGGGTCTTGCTTATTCTTTCCCTCTGTTGCATTGTTGCAGAATTAGGATACCTGATACCATGAAAAAAAAATTGGAGTATTTGTGGAATGTTATTGAGTAAATAGATCAATTTGGGGAAAACCAGCATTACCACCAACCATCATGTTGTCTTATGCACATGTGTTATGGACATGTTTTATCTTTTAACTTGTACAAGCTTTCCCCAATGTTTTTAAATAAAACTTTCATGCTTTTCCATAGTAGACGTACACATGTATTTTTAAAATACATTGTTTGTCACAAATACATTTTTCTATAGTAAATATAAAACTTTCAATCCATTTGCTACTCAGATATAAAAATCCAAATAACTTTTTTTTTAAATGTTTTATTTATTTATTCATGAGAGTCAGAGAGAGAGAGAGAGAGAGAGGCAGAGGCAGAGGGAGAAGCAGGCTCCCCGCCGAGCAGGGAGCCCGATGCGGGGCTCGATCCCAGGACCCCGGGATCATGACCCGAGCTGAAGGCAGACGCTTAACGACTGAGCCACCCAGGCGCCCCAGATCTGCTACTTTTTATTTATTTATTTATTTTTTAATTTTATTTATTTATTTGCGAGAGAGAATGAGATAGAGAGAGCATGAGAGGGGGAGGGTCAGAGGGAGAAGCAGACTCCCCGCCGAGCAGGGAGCCCGACGCGGGACTCGATCCGGGGACTCCAGGATCACGACCCGAGCGGAAGGCAGACGCTTAACGACTGAGCCACCCAGGCGCCCAGAGGGAGAAGCAGGCTCCTCGCCGAGCAGGGAGCCCGATGCGGGACTCGATCCCAGGACCCCGGGATCATGACCGGAGCCGAAGGCAGACGCTTAGCCATCTGAGCCACCCAGGCGCCCCAAATCCAAATAACTTTTAATAATAATCTTGTACTGTGCAACCTGGCACAGCTCCCATATTCATTCTGGAGCTCTGTATACGGCGTTTGGGGAACTCCTAAAGGGACTACTGTAATCTGTAAATAATGGCAATTTCGTTATTTTCTCTCTCAGCTCACACACATTTCATATGTTTTCCTTTACTTTTTGCTTACTAGAAGACCCATATTCGTTTAACAATAAACCAGGAATGGGGACACTTGTACTGTTCTGGCCGTATTAAACATTTTGTATTCTGTTATATCATATTGTATGTTTCCTATAATTCCTTTATCAGGCTACAGTGTAGTTTTCTGCTCCTGGTTTGACATGAGATTTTATTACACGTTGTCTTCCATTACTTGGATTTGGAAATTCATGCTTTTCAAGAAAATTGTCCACGTTGCCCAGATATTAAAATGCACTGGCGTATTTTCTTCATAACAGTCTCTTATTTTTTTCAGTCTTTATTACAAGTGGGAATAATTGTCAATTTCCATTGGTAATATTGGTTATTTGTGCATTTACTCTTATTTTTTTCTTGGCCAGCATTGCCAGAGGTTTGTCAATTTTATTACACTTTCAGAACAACACATCTGGCATTGTGAATCCTCTGAATGGCATCTTTGTTTTCTGTTTTATGAATATCTGCTTTTGTAGTTATTACTTCCTTTTTCCTACATCTTTGAGTTTATTCTATTGCTGTTTTCCTTACTTCCTGTACTGAATGCTTGACCCATTCATTCCCAGCCTGTCTTATTTCCCAGCACAAGTATGTGTGCTTTAAATAGCCTTTTAAGACCCTCTTGAGCTTTATTCCCCCTCTGCACTGCTGTTTTTGGTATGGTATGCA
Source organism: Neomonachus schauinslandi (assembly GCF_002201575.2). Lineage (NCBI taxonomy): Eukaryota > Metazoa > Chordata > Mammalia > Carnivora > Phocidae > Neomonachus > Neomonachus schauinslandi. Next base: position 3,345,777 of record NC_058412.1, on the reverse strand, counting down.
GCACTTCTATTTTTGTTTATTAAAAGTATCTTATAATTTTGATTATTATTTCACATATGATCTATGTTATTTATAAATGTGCTGTTAAGTTTCTCTCTATATATATTTTAGAGCTGTGATTCTCAAAATATGCTTTCCTGACCAGCAACATAAGCATCAGCAGGGAACCTGCTAGGAATGTAAGCCCTGGGCCTCGCTCTACACTGACTGAATCAGAAACTAGAGCAGAGCTTCCCAGAAATGTGGGTTTTAAAAAGCCCTCCTTGAAAGGCTGATGATTGCTAAAGAATCGTACTATTTATTTTAAAAACAGTTGTTTGAAGGCAGAAAATATACTCTGAATGATGGTGACATTTTCAAGTTGCTTTATGCCTAATTGGAATATTGCTTTAGTCCATTTTCGTAAATGTTCCTCATGTGCTTCTGAAGAATATGTCCTCCGCAATCACTGGATGTGTGAACGTCACATTTATAACAGGCGAATGCTGAATTGTGTAGTTTCAAATCTTCCAGCTCTTAATGTTCTCCGCAGTAGATTCTCTCAATCATGTGGAGAAGGTATAAACACCTCTGGCAGGATGGATTTTTCTGATTTCTCTTCTTTAATCTGTCCTTTTTTGCTTCATAAATCTTGAAGGTGTATTTTTACATACTTTTACATTTCTTTTCTTTTTTTTTTTAAAGATTTTACAAAGATGTGATTTACATATCATAAAATTCACCCATTTAAATTTTACAGTTCAAGGGGTTTTGGTATATTTATAAAGTTAATTTCTATAAGTATATTTTACAAAACTTTGTAAGCTTTAGTACATTTTATAAAATGTATTTATAAACTTAAATCTAATCATGATAATCTAATTTTAGAACAATTTCTTCAACTCACTTCCATTCCCTCCCCAAAAGCCCTAGGTAGCTATTAACCTATTACTTGTCCTGAGAGATTTGTCTACTCTGGATATTTCATATGGAGGGAATAATACAATATGTGGGCTTTTATGACTGGCTTCTTTCACATACTCTAACGTTTTCAAGGTTCCTCTCTGTTGGAGGATGCAGGGTATCTCATCCTTTTACATTGTCAAATAATATTTATTGTACAGATACATCACATTTTGTTTACTCATTCAACAGTTGACAGATACTTGGATTGTTCCTGTTTGGGGGCTTTCTGAATAATAACACTATGACCAGTTCTGTACATGTTCTTTGGTGGACATATGTTTACATTTCTCTTGGCTGGTCAGTAGAATTGCTGGCTCACATGACACTCTATTTAGCATTTTGAAGAAGCACCACATTAATTTCCAAAGTCTCTGCACCACGGAGCAGCGTGTGAGGGTTTCAACTTCTCCACATCCTTGATACCACCTCTTTTTACTTATAGCGAATTTAGATATTTAGATTGTGTTGTCCCGATGACCAGCAGTGTTGGGCTACGTTGAGTATCCGTTCATGTGTTTATTAGCCATTCACATGTCTTTGGAAAAACCCTTATTAAAATCTTTTGCCTGTTTTAAAATTAGCTTGTCTTTATCATTGAGTTTTATGCATTCTTTGCATCTTTTATATCTTCTAGATACAATTCCCTTATCAGATATACAATTTTCAAATGCTTTCTCCTATTCTGCAGGGTGTTTTCACTAGATTGATAGTGTCCTTTGAGCATAAGTCTTAAATTTTTATGAAGCCAGATTCATTTATTTTTGTTGTTGTTGTCCATATTTTTTGTGTTAAATCTAAGACTCAACTATCAAAACCAAGGTCATGAAGCTTTACTTCTTTGAGTTCTTCTAATAGTTTTATAGTTTAGTAATTATCAAATAATTATTAATATAATAATATCATTATTAATAATGTTGGTGTGTGCGGTGTCCTCTACATGTAAACTGGACCAAGTTTATGAATCATATTGTTTAAATTTTTCACATCCTTAATGATTATTTTGAATACTTATTCAATCATTTCCCAAGAGAACATGGTATAATCTCTCCATAACATTTATGGATTTGTCTATAGCAATTTCAGTCTTTTAAATTTTTGCTGATGTATTTTTTTTAAGATTTTATTTATTTATTTATTTATTTGAGACAGAGAGAATGAGAGAGAGAAAGCACATGAGAGGGGGGAGGGTCAGAGGGAGAAGCAGGCTCCCTGCTGAGCAGGGAGCCCGATGCGGGACTCGATCCGGGGACTCCAGGATCATGACCTGAGCCGAAGGCAGTCGCTTAACCAACTGAGCCACCCAGGCGCCCTTTGCTGATGTATTTTGAAGCTATTAATTAGTCCCCTACAAATTTAGATTATAAATGTGGATTTAATACTTATTATTTATTTTTTATCACAATGAAGTGTTTCCTGCTTAAAGTCAAATCTGTCTATTACTCTAGCTATATCAGCTTTCTTTTGATTAATATTTGCAAGATATAAACTTTCTATCCTCTTATCTTTAATCTTCATATATTATTATATTTAATCTGTGTCTACACAAACTAAAACAGACTATAAACACTAATCTCATTGTAGTTTTGATTTGTATTTCCCTGATCATGAGTGATTTTGAGCATCTTTTCATGTGTCTGTTGGCCATCTTTATGTCTTCTTTGGAAAAATGTCCTCTGCCCATTCTTTAACCAGATTATTTGTTTTTGGGGTGTTGAATTTGATAAGTTCTTTAAATATTTTGGATACTAACCCTTTATCAGATATGTCATTTGCAAATATCTTCTCCCATTCCAAAGGTTGCTTTTTAGTTTTGTTGATTTTTTCCTTCATTGTACGGAAGCTTTTTATCTTGATGAAGCCCTAATTGTTTGTTTCCCTTGCCTCAAGAGATACATCTAGTAAGAATTTGATATGGCCAACATTAAAGAGATTACCACCTGTATTCTCCTCTAGGATTTTGATGGTTTTCTGTCTCACATTTAGGTTTTTCATCCATTTTGAATTTATTTTTGTGTATGGTATAAGAAAATGGTTCAGTTTCATTTTTTTTTCATGTTGCTGTCCAGTTTTCCCAACACCATTTGTTGAGGATACTATCTTTTTCCCATTGGATATTCTTTCCTGCTTTGTCAGAAATTAGTTGACCATATAGTTATGAGTCAATTTCTGGGTTTTCTATTCTGTTCCATCGACCTATGTGTCTGTTTTTGTACTGGTACTATACTGTCTTTAAAAAAAAAAATAAGAGATAGTTATTTATTTGAGAGAGAGAGAGCATGTGCATGAGCAGGGGAAGGGACAAAGGGAGAAGAAGAGAGAGAATCCTCAAGGAGACTCCCCGCTGAATGACGCAGAGCTCAATTCCAGGACCCCCTGAGACCATGACCTGAACTTAAATCAAGAATTGCTAAATCAAGCTGCTCAACCAACTGAGCCACCCAGATGCTCCAATACCATACTGTCTTGATCACTACAACTTTGTAATATAACTTGGAGTCCAGAATTATGATGTCCAGCTTTGCTTTTCTTTTGCAAGATTGCTTTGGCTAGTCAGGGTCTTCTGTGGTTCCTTGCAAATTTTAGGATTGTTTGTTCTGGCACTGGGAAAAATGCTATCAGTATTATGATAGGATTGCATTAAATCTGTAGATTCCTTTGGATGGTATAGACATTTTAATAATATGTGTTATTCCAACCCCATGAGCATGGAATGTTTTTCCATTTCTTTGTGTCTTCTTCAATTTCTTTCATGAGTGTTTTACAGTTTCCAGAGTACAGATCTTTTACCTATTTGATTAGGTTTATTCTTAGGTATCTTATGGTTTTTGGTGCAACTGTAAATGGGATCAATTCATTGATTTCTCTTTCTGCTGCTTCCTTATTGTTGTAAAGAAAGGCAACAGATTTCCATACATTGTTTTTATATCCTATGACTTTACTGAATTCATGTATCAGTTCTAGCAATTTTTTGGTGGAGTCTTTCGGGTTTTCTACACCAGGTATCATGTCATTTGTGAATAGTTAAAGTTTGGCTTCTTCCTTCCTGATTCATATGCCTGTTATTTCTTTTTGTTGTCTGATTGCTGAAGCTAGGACTTCCAGTACTATGTTAAATAACAGTGGTGAGAGTGGGCATTCCTGTCTTATTCCTGACCACAGAGGAAGAGCTCTCAGTTTTTCCCCATTGAGGTTGATATTAGGTGTGGGTTTTTCATATATGGCCTTTATGATGCTGAGGTATGTTCCTTCTACCCCTACTTTTTTAGGGTTTTTATCAAGAATGGTTGCTAAACTTTGTCAAATGTTTTTTTTTTCTGCATCTATTGAGAGGGCTTTATGGTCCTTATCCTTTGTTTTATTAATGTGATGTATCACTTTGACTGATTTGCAAATATTGAACAACACTTGCAGCCCGGTAATGAATTGCACTTGATCATGGTGAATGATTCTTTTAATGTACTGTTGGATTCAGTTTGCTAGTACTTTGTTGAGGATTTTTGCATCCATGTTCATCAAGGATATTGGCCTGCAGTTCTCTTTTTTAGTGGATTTTTTTGTCTGGTTTTGGAATCAGGGTAATGCTGGCCTCATAGAATAAGTCTGGAAGTTTTCCTCCCATTTTTATTTTTTGGAATAGTATGAGAAAAATAGGTATTAATTCTTCTTTAAATTTTTGGTAGAATTCCCCTGGGAAGCCATCTGGCCCTGGACTTTTGTTTATTGGGAAATTTTTGATTACTGATTCAATTTCTTTGCTGGTTATCAGCATATTCAAGTTTTCTATTTCTTCCTGTTTCAGTTTTAGTAGTTTATATGTTTCTAGGAATTTATCCATTTCTTCCAGATTGCTCAATTTGTTGGCATATTTTTTTATAATATTCTCTTACAATTGTTTGTATTTCTGTGTTGTTGGTTGTGATTTTTCCTCTCCTTCATGGTTTTATTTATATGGGTCTTTTTTCTTTTTGATAAGTCTGGCTAGAGGTTTATTAATTTTATTATTTTTTTCAAAGAATCAGCTCCTGGTTTCATTGATCTGTTCTACCATTTTTTTTGTTTGCTTGCTTGTTTGATTACATATCATTTATTTCTGCTCTAATCTTTATTATTTTCCTTCTTCTGGCTTTAGGCTTCATTTGCTGTTCTTTTTCCAGCTCGTTTAAGTGTAAGGTTAGGTTGTGTATTTGAGATTTTTCTTGCTCCTTGAGTAGGCCTGTATTGCTATATAAGTCCCTCTTAGGACCTCCTTTGTTGCATCTCAATTTTTATTTCTTCTTTACTTTCCTGGTCGACCCATTCATTCTTTAGTAAGATGTTCTTTAGCCTCCATGTATTTGAGGTCTTTCCAAATTTTTTCTTGTGGTTGACCTCAAGTTTCATAGAATGTGGTCAGAACATATGCATGGTACGATCTCAGACTTTTTGTACTTGTTAAGGCCTCATTTGTGACCTAATATTGATCTGTTCTGGAGAATGTTCCATAGGCACTTGAATAGAATGTGTTCTGCTGATTCAGGATGAAATATTCTGAATATATCTGGTAAGTCTATTTGGCTCAGTGTGCCATTCAAAGTCATTGTTTCCTTGTTAATCTTCTTCCTAGATGATCTGTCCATTGCTATAAGTGGGTGTTAAAATCCCCTACTACTATTGTATTATTATAAATGAGGTCCTTTATGTTTGTTATTGTTTTATGTATTTGTTTATACATTGTTTATACATTGTTTACATATTGTTTATACATCCCAACACTTACAATTGTATGTATAAACACTTACAATTGTTAGATGTATAAACACTTACAATTGTTAGATCTCCTTGTTAGATATACCCCTTTACTATGATGTAATGCCCTTCTTCATCCCTTGTTACAGTCTTTGGTTTAAAATCTAGTTTGTCTGTATGGACTCTGAAAAACAAACTGATGGTTCTAGAGGGGAGGGGGGTTGGAGAATGGGTTAGCCTGGTGATGGGTATTAAAGAGGGCACGTTCTGCATGGAGCACTGGGTGTTATATGCAAACAGTGAATCATGGAACACTACGTCTAAAACTAATGATGTATGGGGATTAACATAACATAATAAAAACATAAATAAAATCTAGTTTGTCTGATATAAGTATAGCTATTCTGGCTTTCTATTGGCATCCATTTGCATAAAAAAATATTTCTCCATCCCTCACTTTAAATCTGCTGGTGTCTTTAGGTCTAAAATGAATCTCTTATAGGCAGCACATAGATGGGTCTTGTTTTGTTTTGTTTTTATCCATTATGACACCCTATGTCTTTTGATTAGAGCATTTAGTCCATTTAAATTCACGGTTATTATTGATAGATGTGTATTTAGTGCCATTTTATTGCTTGTTTTGTCATTGTTTCTGGAGATTTTCTCTGTTCCTTTCTGGTCTTTTTCCCACTCAGAGTCCCCTTTAATATTTCTCACAGGGCTGGTTTAGTGGACATGAACTCCTTTAGTTTTTTTTTTTTTTGTCTGAGAAACTATTTATCCCTCCTTCTATTCTGAATAATGGTTTTGCTGGATAAAGTATTCTTGGCTGTAGATTTTTCCCATTCAGCACGTTGTATATATCACGCCACTGTCTTTGGGCTGTCAAGTTTCTGTGGAGAGATCTGCTGTGAACCTTATTTGTCTTCCCTAGTAAGTTAGGGACTTCTTTTTTCTTACTGTTTTTAGTACTTTTTTTTAATCTCTATATTTTTCAGATTAGGTACAATATGTCTTGGTGTTGGCCTGCTTTTGTTGATTTTGATGGGAGTTATCTGTGTTTCCTGAATTTGGATGTCTGTTTCCTTCCCAGGTTAGGGAATTTTTGGCTATAATTTCTTCAAATAAACCTTCTGCCCTCTTTCCCTTTCTTCTTCTTCTGGGACTCTTATGACACAAATGTTATTATGTTTGATGGAGTCAATGAGTTCCCTAAGTCTACTTTCATGATCCAAGATTTTTCTTTTCTTCCTTTGATCAGCTTCATTCTTTTCCATAATTCTATCTTCTGTATTACTTGTTTGTTCCTCTGCTTCTTCCATCCTTGTGGTCATTACATCTAGTTGGTTTCGAATCTTGGTTATTGCATTTTTTATTTTGGCCTGACCAATTTTTTAAGGTCTTTTATCTCTGCATTAAGGGACTGCCTGGTGTTTTCTGTCTTTTTCTCAAGCTCACTAGTATCCATATGATTGTTGCTTTAAATTCTGGGTCAGGCATATTACTTATATCCCTTTTGATTAGATCTTTTGCTGTGACCTTTTCTTGTTCTTTCTTTTAGGATGAATTCATCGGTCTCAACATTTTGTCTAGGTCTTTGTTTTCTTCCGTGTGTTAAGAAAGCCTGTTATGTTTCCTGCTCTGGAGAGTAATGGCTTTATGAAGAAGAGGTCATATAGCGTCCAGGGCCTGGTGCTTCTGGAAGTGTCTCTGGTGTGTGCTGGGTGCACCCTGCTGCTGTGTTCTGGCTGCTCTATCCCTCAGGTCAGTCCTCTGCAAAGTTTCTCCTTGCCTGCAGTAGGGAGTATTTGGACCTTGGCCAGTGTGTGATGAGTTTTAACTAGGTGTGCACTGATCTGCTTGCTAGAAGAGATCTGAGGCTATTTCCACTGGATCTGAAGTTTTGCAGAACTCTGTGGTCGGTACACATGGCGCGTGTGGGGATTCGTGCCGTCTTCTGGGGGAGGAGTCTGTTGCTCTGGTTCTCAGGCACACTTGCTGGGGGAAAGCAGCCCAGTAGAGTGCCGGGTGGTGGGGCTTGATGGAAGCAATTTAAGCAGCCTGTGTTGGTGCTATGCTGCTTACTGAAGTCAGTCTGTGCTGATGGGTGGGGGAGAAAAATGGCACCAGCCAGCTCCTTTGTCCCTAGAGAGGGGAGCTCCTGCTTGCTATTGTCAAGGAAGCCCTCCCAGAAGAGCAAATAATTTCCCCTTTTGCATCATAGGTGTTTTTCAGATCCCTGTCCACACTGTCTGTGTCTGTGTTGCTTGCTTGCCTGGAGGAGCACAATGCACTTTAGGCTCTATCTTAGCCAGGCTGGCAGACGTTTAAAACTCTAAGCTTTAGGGACCTGTGCTGGTCCTCTGGGAAACAGTCTCACTATGCTGGGACTGATGCAGGTTTGACCCAGAAAGGCTGTCACACCAGAGTGCAGGAATGTGGGGTTTGGAGCAAAGCACACTAAACAGCCGGTGTCTGGGTTAGCTGCCCTTGGTGGGTGTCTCTGTGCCTCGGCTGAGGGGCAGGGGAGGGAAAGGGCACCCACCAGCTCCTTTGTCCCTGGAAAGACAATGCCACCTCTGTCAGATGTACTCCAAGCAGGGGGAACCATCTTTCCCAGGGCATCTCTGGTGATCCACAGATCCTGCCCTCTGGGTCACCTGCTTGCCTTCTCTGCAGGAGTAGGGCAGCACCCTCAGGGCTCTAAACCAGCCACACCACGGACCTCTAAAACTCCAGTCTTTGAGCCCCGCTGGTTGCAAATACTCATGAAAATCAGTCAATTTAGGGTGTTTTCCCAGTCAATGGCTTTGGGGAATTATTTTTCCTGGGTGATCCCCTGTGCACTCTTCTCTCCCTGTCTCTCTCACCCTTATCCACTACCGGGGATCCCTCCCTCCACAGTACCTGCCACCCATTTCTCCCCCAAACTATATCTCTGCACCTGCTACCTTGCACGATGTGGCCTCCTCTCTCCTTCTAGTTGTGCAGTTCATTCTGTCAGTCCTCAGAATTATTTCTTGAGTATTCAGAATGATTTGATATTTATCTAGCTGTGTTTGAGGGATGAGGCAAGCCTCAGGTCCTCCTACTACTCTGCCGTCTTAGCTCCCCCTTCCTTTCCCATCAAATTCTAGTGAGGAGAGGCCTTCTGTGCTATGGTCTCCGAGACTGGTTTGGTTGAAGATCATATGAACACTATATCATTCAGTTTTTCCTCTTTCCACTTTGCCATCCAGATTTTCAAGACAAAATGCATTTTATGGCAGTATTATTATTATCTGGATCCTAGATGTCGATTATTTATATTAATTCCTTATTATAATCCCCATTTGGTAGATGGTAAAACTGAGATTTGGAGAAACCAAATAATTGCCCCTCATTTTCTATGTGGTAAGTGGCAGATCTGGGATTCAAACCCAAACAGTTTGATCCAGAGCCTGTGACCCTAATCCAGGGTATATGCTTAGGAATAGCATAAATGCTCTGTTGTTTATAAGCAAACAATAGTGTGGAATACTGTGGATGAATTAGAGATTGTACATGGAAATCAATGAATGTGTTCCTGATATCCCAGAAGTTGTCTAAATATCATGATGCCCTCTTAATTAATGTGCTGTGTTTATGTTTTATTTTGGTAGTTATCATATAAGTTTGTAATTATAAAATAAAAAAATATTAAAATTACAAATATAATAAAATAATTATAAAATTAAAATAGATTATAAAATATATGCAGTGTTTGCTTTGTTTTCTTTGTTTTGACTGGGAACTGAAAGTTCATTGCAATCTTAGTGTAGCCTCCTTTTTCCCCCATAACATATCAAGTCTGTCAAAGACAAGTCTTCTACCTTTAAGATTCAAAATGTAGTCCTTTCACAACTAAATATAGCATATATAATATTATGTATGAAATATTACAGGAGAAATTCATGATACCCAGAGTGAGGTCATATAGAAACAGCCATAGCAATTAAAGAAAATGATGCTGATAGGCAAAATACCACTTTTGTAATTCAGTGCCATTGGTTTAGGCAGTCCAGATTACCTGCATGAAAAATTCAAGTTTCTGGTGACACAGGAGCTCACTTAGAAAATATTATTTAGACAATTCTTTTTGAAATAAGCTTTTTTCCCCCAAAGCCCTCTACCTGCTACTTAAGTCTGCAAAACATCTTATCAGTGTCTAGAAAACTTTGTTCAAGAATTATCTACAGGCTTACTCTCTGCCAAGCTTACACTATTTTTCAGCATTGGTGTGTCCCTGATGAAGGATTGGGATGAAGTAGTGGACGATACTCTATCTTTGAAGTCAGAAAAATTGGGTTCTGACAAAACCTTACTAATATTTAGCCATGTTACATCTGGTCATGGATTCGAGTATTCGAGGAGCCAGGACCATGGCCCAGGTGTGTCCCTCTCATTCTGGGCACAGTATATCTCATGGTCTCCAAGTCACTCCACCTGCTCTTCCTCCACTTACCTGAACAGATACTATGGTCAGCCTCCATCTATTGCCTTTAGATTTGCAGGGTCCACACAAACCTCTTTGTATTTACTCTTTTACACTATTATTTAGAAGAGTAAGTTTTGGATTTTAGAATAGATTTTATAATGTGTGCAGATGTTTGAGTCAGGATCAATATGAGAATCCACTCACGGGTTTGATAAGTGCTGGACTCCTAAGCGGGTTAAGATTGCCTGAGATCCAGGAAAGCATACTCTCTGCTTGCTTGGCTGGAAGTGCTCTTTTGAGATTTGGGGACCTCCTCTTAACCTTCTATCTGAGATGGAATATTTTCTGCTCATCCTTGGAAATAATAATGAAAAACTGTGTTCAATTTTGAAACAATGAATGACTGGCCAGGGACAAAACATGAGACAACATGTGTGTGAGTGAGTTTCCCTGTTTGGAGTACTAAGAATATTCTATCACACTGGTGGGGAATACTGTGCATGCGGGTGGGTGTGGAGAGGATGAGTACTTCATGCTACTTAAGTGAATTCAGAAGCAGTTTTCCAAATTACTCCTGGTTGCAACCGTGGCTAATTAAAGATTGTGACTAGTATAGAGAGCTTTCTGCTGATGTAAACTTTTAAATAGTAGGAACTCTTTGGGATTAAAATATTTTTCATGTTTCTAAAGTTATTATGCTCTACATCTTGCTGTTTATAAATCTATCAAGGTTTAAAGCAGATTCTGCCTAGCTTATGACTGATTCCTGTTCTTCAGGGTTGGCAAATCTGCTAAAATTCATAGTATTGCTTCCTTTTCATTCCAGGCAGTAAACAATGCTTAAAGATAAAAAAACAAAAAACAAAAACAAAATAAAACTTATAGGAGGTAAAGGGTTCGCTAGATCAAGTAGCCCCTACAAAATGCTATTTAATGTTTTAAATGTAATTCAGTCAGAAACATTAAATTTTCCTTAAAATGTAGATGGTTTTCTAAATGGAGAGAACAGAGGTTTTGCAAAATGCTCGAGGAGTTTTGCCAATCCAAGAGATATTTGAAAGCTATTTTCAGTGCTTGCTAAACAGTTGCTTTTCTCAGATTCGCTGATAATAAACTGTAGCAGTATGTTGACATTTCTCATTTGTGGGGAGGAGACAAATGGAAAGGAAAGGAAAGGAGACTGGCTGGCGGAGAGTGGAGAACAGGTGATTCACGCCTCACAGGGCGCTTGGTCCCACGGGGTGAATGTGAGTGTTGAGCCACATTGCATTCCTCTAAAACCCAGCAGCCAAGCTCCGTGAGGCCACTCTGTCAAAAGACCAATGATTAATCTGCCCCATTTTCTCCATGACTACTTCCGCTTTGTGCCACCTTATTCCCCAAACTTACTGCCATGTCCAGATTTAAACTAGTCTAGCTGGAAGAGTATAGCAATATTCTGATGTTTGGCTAACATCTTCTGAAAGGAGAGTCTACTAAAACAGCAAGGTTGCAGAGCCTGGAGAAATAAAAGGAAAAAAAGAAAAAGAAAATTATGTCTATTTCATTTCTCTTGGCAAACAGGTTTGGTGGTAAAAACAGTTGAGGAATTGTAAACAGAAATGAAACACAATGAGGGAAAAAATAGTGAGTCCTTTTGGAAGGCACAAATGAGTCTCGTAGAAACTGCTGATGTTCTTATTGCGTTTTATTTATGCATAATTTTATTAACGCCTATATTTCAGAGCAATTTCATTCCACTATTTCTTCTTTGCCTCAGGCCGTGCAGTGCCTCAGAACACTGGGCTGTTTTCTAGACATTATTATGTATGCTACCACTTGCTTTAGATTCTGCGCCTGATAAGTTGAGGGAGAGATTTCTTGGGACATCTTGCAGAATGTATATATATAATGAACAGAGCGTGGCCAGTATCTCCAACAGATCTTTAAGAAACGTGTGTGCATACACTGCTTACGAAGCATTACTTTTTAGTTCACCTTTGATATTTCTAATGTTTTACGTTTGTAGATCTATCTCAGACTCATGGAATTGCTGTCATAATGTTCAGCACATAAGCATCAAAGTCTGAGCTATCTGTGTTTACAGCCTGGCTCAACCACACTGTGTGGCAAACTCCTGATCCCTGTTTTGTGGCACATAATCGTTTATATGCTAGTGTTTGTTTTGTATAATCCTTACTAGATATCAGTAAAATTTACTTTGATAGTTATCATCAGAATTAATTGAGGTTTCATTTAGGAAAGCAGATACATGTATATTGACATGTAAAAATACATGTATATTTTCTACTTTTTGTGTAAACACAGGTGAAACTGCTACTCCACTTTCCACTACTATGTAACAAGGATCCCTCTCTTCCAGCTCCCAGTAAGTTTCTTTCTTTTTTTAATTAATTTATTTATTTGTGTGTGTGTGTGAGAGAGAGAGAGCGCTCAGGGAGGAGGAGCAGAGGGTGATGGAGAAGCAGACTGCCCGCTGAGCAGGGAATCCGATGCGGGGCTCGATCCCAGGACCCCGGGATCATAACCTGAGCCGAAGGCAGATGATTAACTGACTGAGCCACCCAGGTGAATCCCAATAAGTTTCTTTCACTTCCTTTAAACCATCACCAACAGCATCTCTGAGGAATAACCCCAGACTTGCCCTGCTGGTTTCTGGCAAAGCCCTTCCCACTTTTACCATTTAGTCTTGAAGAAATGACTACATTTTTAGGTTTGTATTATGGCAAAACTCCATATCTGGTATTAAAATCTGTACTGGGGGTGCCCGGGTGGCTCAGTTGGTTAAACGTCTACCTTCAGGTCATGGTCTTGGGGTTCTGGGATGGAGCTCTGTGTCGGGCTCCCTGCTCAGCGGGGAGTCTTCTTCTCCCCGTCCCTCTACCCCTCCACGCCTCTTGTGCTCTGTCTCTCTCTCTCTTTTTCTCTCTCTCAAATAAAGTCTTTTAAAAAATTAAATAGATAGATAAATAAATAAATAAATAAATAAATAAATAAATAAATAAATAAAATCTGTTCTGGTTGTCTACTGCTGCATAATAAATCACTCCAAAACTTGGTGACCTAAGACAACAGATATCATTTAGGATTGTTCAAAATTCCTGTGAGTCATGAATTCAGGGGCAACATCTCATGATCCTGCAGTCAGAAGGAAGCTAGGGTAGAGGTCATCTCAAAACTTCATTTATTTATCCAGTGTGAGTATCCAGTGTGATTATCACACTGGAACAGGTGCAGCTCCCTGGCATCTCTTTCCGTCTCCATGTGCTACCCACTCTTCACACGATCTTTCCAGAATTGAGGTTATATATAATATATATATATATATATATATATATATTTGGTTTGCTTATTTATGAATATCAAACCATCTATCTGGAAGGCTGTACTTTGAGTTATATACCGAAAACCATTTCAGCAAATGTAAAAAACAGATCATTTTTTACAAACATCGGTTACCTTAAGAGTATAGACATTTCTCCAAAGAAGACATACAAATGCCAATAAGCATGTGATAAGATATTCAACATCGGTAATCATTAGAGAAATGCAGATCAAAAGCACAATGAGACATCACCTCGCACATATTAGAATAGCTATAATTACCAAAAAAATGTAGCGACAAGGATGTGGAGAAATTTCTACGCTTGCATCCTGCTGGTGGCAATGTGAAGTGGTGCAGCGTCTATGGAAAATAGTGTGGAGGTTCCCCCAAATTAAAAAAATCATAGAGTCACTAGATGATCCAGAATTCCACTCTGTGTGTATAGAGAAAATTGAAAGCAGGGTTTTGAAGAGATATTTGTGGCCCGTGTTCAGAGCAGCGCTGGTCACAATAGCCAAGATGTGGAAGTGACCCAGGTGTCCATCGGTGAACCAATGGATATACAAAATGTGGAGCGTGCATGTAACGGAATATTATTCAGCCTTAAAAATAAATTCTGGCACACACTACCATGTGAATGAACCGTGACAACACTACATTGAGTGAAATACGCCAGCTGCAAAAAGACACACTGCGTGATTCTACTCAAGGAGAGTAGTCAGATCAAGGAGACAAGTAAAATTGTGGACGCCAGGCGCTGGGGGCCGGGGTCGGGGAGTCGTCGTTTAACGGAGTCTCGTTCTGCAAGATAAAAAGAGTGCTGGAGAGTGGAGACACGGTAGTGCGCATGTAGTTAATACTACCAAACTGCACGCAAAATTGTGGAAGGTGGCAAGTTTTATGTTTTTACCACAATTTGTTTTAACTTTACAAGTACCTTAAAAATTATTTCCGGTGAAATTGTTAGGTTAGTGAAGTCTTTTAGGAAGGCGAGAACACAGTGTCATGCTAACGAATATGAATTCTGAAGTCAAAACACGTGAAGCTTGACTTTGAGCCCGACTGCTCCCTGTGAACCTGGACCACTTCTCTGCTTCGTCTGTAAGATGGAAATATCACCTCCCCACTCAGGGAGAGAGTTTGCCCAACATAATCCATTATGAAATGCTGAGAATAGTGTATCACTGTTAAACGTTCAATAGATTTTTATTAAAAAATGATAGTGATATTTTAAAATGGACATTACAGACCTTACGTATCACATATTTTTTTTTTTAAGATTTTATTTATTTATTTGACAGAGAAAGACACAGCGAGAGAGGGAACACAAACGGCGAGTGGGAGAGGGAGAAGCAGGCTCCCTGCTGAGCAGGGAGCCCGATGCGGGACTCAATCCCGGGACTCCAGGATCATGACCTGAGCCGAAGGCAGTCGTTTAACCAACTGAGCCACCCAGGCGCCCCGGGGTTCACGTTTTATCTTTAATTTTCCAGTGTGCTGACTTATGTTTAATACCATGAATTGGTGATTCACTTCTTAGCTTTTCGATTGTACAGAGTCAGTCCATACAAGTGTCTCAGGTCCAACAGCTCCATTATAAAACCTCTGTGGAAGGAACGTGGCATACACTTTAGGAAACCAACTTCTTGGTCTAGGTTTTGCAATTTGTCTGCTTTTTTGCTTTGTGAATAAAATAACCCCACCCCCTCATTAAACCCACGTAGCTTCTTAAAGTTGATCTGACTATCAATTTACTATTAGACCTTCTACTCTGTAGCTTTCTTTGTGATTTTTATTACAAACTTTTACTATATTCACCTGAAATTTACTGATAACTGTTCAGGATGATGGCTTTGGCCTATTTCATATTTTTGATATATAGACGTATAGACAGGACATATAGGCACATATAGACAGGACTATGCTTCCCCAGCAGAAGAAATGTAGTCCTGTTTTAGCAAACACTATCACCCTTTCAAATACTGTAATGCCATTCTTGACTTTCCTCCATAAAAGAGCAAAATACAATTACTGAATACTTATATCATCATATCAATAAACATTATTGGATATAAACGTCCCTTTAAGAAAAAATTAGGTGTGCCTGGGTGGCTTAGCTGGTTAAGCATCTGTTCGGCCCAGATCATGATCCCAGGGGCCTGGGATCTAGCCCCACATCCACATCAGGCTCCCTGCTCAGCGGGGAGTCTACTTCTCCCTCTACCTCTGCCCCTCCCCCGCTGGTGTTCACTCTCTCTCTCTTTTGTTCACTCTCTCTCTCAATAAATAAATAAAATCTTAAAAAAAAGAGAAAATTAAAATGCTGTTTTAACATAATTAGGAATAAACTTACTAAATCAAATGATCTTCATGGAATACAATCAAATATTAATTTGTGAATCATGCAAGAACATAATAGGAGGTGATCATTACCTTTAAAAAAAATTAAGCCTCTAATCTATTCTAAACTAGAATAGTTTAATTACACAAAGTCCTAAGATTTAAGTTACAATAGGACTAGTAGCTAAATATATCCTTTAAGTCCTCAAAATATCTCTTTAAGTGATTTTGGGGTTTCACAGATTAATTACATGTGAATTGCATAGCATGTGGATTCCTCATTAAAAGGGATTTGTTTATTTCCTGTCTTCGAACATCTTATGTATACCAACTAAACAATATTCCTTGATTTCACTGAAATTAGACCATCCAGATACAGTGAGCATTCTTTAAAAATCACATTCGAGTTTGTCTTCAGGTCTTAAACTTGAAAGTCATAATTTTTATTGACTTTCCTAATGTTACATTTGAAATGAGCAAGAATATAAGAGGAATAATTCCCATAACATGGAACTGAACATCTCTTACCAGTATGGGGTGAGGGATGTCAGGGGGTAAAGGGGATGGGAGGAGATTTTATTTTTAAATATTATGCAAAGATATAAAATTACATTTCCCAATAGGTTAAAGCCAGCTTCATCAAAGCTTTATAAGCATATTAAAACAATTCCCATTTTAATAAAAGGCAAACACTTGTATGGAAATCCCTTTAAAAATAATGGAAAATACACTTTTTTAATATGGATTTTAACCTAAGGGAACCTGTATTAATATAAATTAAAAGTCACCTAATAATATTAATGCAGTGTCCTAGTTTGCCTTCTCTGAGCCTCTCAATATATATGACCCACTGAAGGCTCTATCAACTATGCTTGGTGATTTGGATCCAGCGTGACACTTTGATGTTTTACTCCTCTGCTTGAAATTGAATTATTTTTCCTAACGTTCTTTTGCTGCCCAGAATGTTTTCCTGCATTCTGAGATATATTTCAACAGACCTTTAAACAAGAGAGTCCACAAACTGAAAATAGTTGGCGAAAAAGCAAATTACATATAGTTCGTTATATGTAGTAAGTGGTAAATAAATACTTATTAAGTGGGTGAACGAAATAGTCTGACCTAAGCAAAGAACATCAAGGAGTAGATTTTGCTTAAATCTCGTAATATTTCCAGGTTTTAAGCTTTATTTTTAGCACATATCGTGGAGCATTTATGGCAGCTTAGAGACCTGCCTTTCCAACATGCTCATTCCACAAATGTGGTGAATACGTGGGCTGGTGCGGGACAACAGGCTGGTTTCCCAAGCACATTGTGCTGTGTGTATACAGTGTAGGACACTGACTGGAAACAAGTGGGAAGTGGGAAATGTGAATAGCCCTCGATCAATAGATTTAAATGAGTCTGAGTGTTGACACCCAATTCCACTGATCACCACTTGTTAGCAGAAACCAGGCTCCTCCTCTGTCCACTGAGGTCTTTCTGGTGTTGCCCTGAGATGGTATAGGAACCTCATCTGTGGTAGTTATCATGAAAGGAGTGCTGATTCTCCTTTTGCAAAAATACCTGTTTTCCTCTCTTCTGTCTCCAGACTTGTAAATACAGTGAGATCTCAGCATGACTCCAGGGCAAAAAACAAAACAAAACAAAACAAAAAACTTCTGACCCAGTAACAAGGAAGAAGGAAATAGATATCAATGCATCACCATGTCCTCACCTGAAAAATGGGTATGCACACACAAAGTATACATGTCCATATGTGTGAGTGCATATGCACACACACACACACACACACACAGAAAGTTGGCTAACATGTGCAAATGGGCTCTAAATGTTCATGTAGGCAATAGGTGGGATTCACCCACCCACCCAGTAATGTTGACGCTCAAAAGATACAGATAACATTTCCTTCAAAAGTCAGCAAGAAGTAGTATGTCAGAGAATGGAAAATCAGTATTCTTGGAAGCACTGTGGTGTTTATCTTCTTTAGGTCGGAAGTGCAGCTTGGTGACATAACCATTGGAATAGCCTCCTTAATTTCAAAAAGGATGATGCTCTGCAGAAATTTCAGAGGATAAATGGAAGTACTTGATTGCCTTCAAACAGGCAGCATTGTGAAGGAGAAAGGTGGAAGTGGTGAGCCATTAGACTTCTTTGATTTTGGTGTGGATATTTAATCACGTGACTCTTGAGGACTAAAATAGATGAGTAGACTTGAGTCATGGTGATCTCTCACTAATTTCTAGACCCTCGGTGATAACTTTGGCTGCACTGGACCATCTCCTTCATCCCAATTTATGGTTTCCTGGAACATTTTGTGGCTGGAGAAGGGAAATGGAGCCCCGTTAACCACTGTTCTGGGGCGGTACACTAGCACCTGTGAAAGGACGCAGGATCAGACTCTGCAGAACCGAGGGAGGGCGGGCAGGGGCTCCTTCGGGGTGGGCTGCAAACAGCATCACCACCTGTGAACTTCCTGAATGCCTTATTCACCACCAGGTATCCCACCAAATAATGCTCCGACCAAGTGATTCATCTCACCGCAAAATTAGGGCAGTAATTACCCCATGGCTAATACATAGTCTGTCACCTAGAAATAAGTGGCTCTAGAGAAGAGTGAGTACTGAAGACTCAGTGATGATGCTGGTTTGGAAAAAGTGCCTTTTGAGTCTGAGGTGACGCCTTTAAGGAATGTAATATGCTCTAAACTGTTGATACATATGTTATGCTTATTCCGTCTCAGCTAAATTCCATAGATTCAGAAACCAGACTGCAGGAATGGAAAGAGCACCTGACCTTTACACCTGATGATCCACTTTGCATCCTCTTCCATGATTTCATGCTCTGCTTGCTTCACTGCGTCAGTCCTCACAGGAAGAATACTTCCAGCAGGGGCACCACCACCATCTCCTGAAACTAGAAATTGACCAGCTTTCTCATTCTCTTGAGTTGACTGCAATTATCGATCCTGGTTATCGAGAGGAAATAGTTTGCCACTAAACTACATAAAGAAGGAAGACTGTCTGGAAACTGAGGTATCCTCTAGGGTGTACTTCTTTGGTGCTTTAATATAATAAAAACTCACAGAAATGTGCAGCAAACCTATACCAACTTGGACCACTCAGGAAAGAAGTTTTGCTCTGTCTCACCAGTTAAAGAGTTCTGCTCAGCTGAAACACTGGCTGAGGGCAAAGGACATATGAACATGGGTTGTAACGGTCGAGAGCCATGCCTCCGGATCATTAGCAGATGTGAGAGCTATGATATCAGCCTCTTTAGGATGGTTCAGTTTTGCTTAGGACAATATGTGAACCTGGAAATCTCAGTGGTTTAATACATCACTTAGCTGATGCCAAGTTCAATATAGGTCAGACGGTGCACCAGGGCGGCTGCCTTGTAGGCTTCTTCCAGCTGCATGCATCTGCCACACATGGATTTCAGACCTGCCGCAGGAACAGAAGAGAGAATACAGAGAACTCACCCCAGCGATCATGTGTCTCAGATTAGAAGGGAGGGTGGCCCCTGTAGCTCAGTCTGTTGTCCAGAAGCAATCATATGGCTCCACCTAATTTCAAAAGAGCTAAAACTATATGAGAACAAAAGGAACACTGCAAGAGTGAGTGCTCCCTTCCACACTGCCCACATATTTTTCTTTGTTGTGTTATACACACATAGACACATATACGCACACATATACATACACATGCACACACACATATACACACACATGCACACACATATACACACACATGCACACACATACACACATATACATACATGCACACACATAAACACATATACATACACACGCACACACATATACATACACACGCACGCACATATACACACACATATACATACATGCACACACATAAACACACATATACATACACACGCACACACATATACATACATGCACACATATATACATACACATGCACAATATATACATGCACGCACACACATACATGTACACACATATACATACACACGCACATATATACATACATGCACATGTATAAACATGCATGCACACACATATACATACACATGTGTGCACACATATACATACACATGTGTGCACACATATACACATACGTGCACACACATATACATACACATGCACACATATACATACACATGCACACATATACATACATGCACACACATATACATACACATGCATACACACATACACATACATATTCTGCATATGCACATACACATACATACTTACATATATACACACACATATATACACACACATATACATATACACAATATGCACATACACATACACCTGCACATGCATGTACATACACACAGTAATACATATATGTACACATACACAAATACACATACATACATGTGCATATACATGCATACACATACATTCACAATTTTGTCTTTGGTTGCCTTTTCCTTTCTTTTTTTTTTTTTTTTAAGATTTTATTTATTTATTTGCCAGAGAGACAGAGCACAAGCAGGAGAGCTGCAGGCAGAGGGAGAAGCGGGCTCCCTGCTGAACAGGGAGCCCAATGTGGGACTCGATCCCAGGACCCTGAGATCATGACCTGAGCTGAAGGCAGCCACCTTTTCCTTTCAATTCTATGTAAAACAAAACTTAATAGTTGTGATTAACTTTATAATTTAGATGAAGGTCACAAGATGTTTGAGTAGAATTGCATTGGAAGTATAATAAATGTTACCCAGAGACAAATATAAGAAACCATAGACATTTGTAGACATTTGGATTCATTTTGGATAAAGGGGCAATGGTTACATATTTGCTAAGAACCAGTGGGGGCCTCAGTGCACCCCCCTCGACTTCTGCCCCAGGTTCCTGCATCCCAGACATTACTATATAGCTTTTAAAGCAATTATTCAAGCACTGGCTTATGAATTTCAATTACTTAAGCCTCTCCAATTGTTCTCTAATTACATCTTTTTTCATAGAATACTTATTGTTTCTGATTCCCACGTTGAACTCTGAATGATCCAGTTAAAAATGTTGGGAGATCTGGAGAGGGGAGGGGGGTGGGGGATGGGTTAGCCCGGTGATGGGTATTAAGGAGGGCACGTTCTGCACAGAGCACTAGGTGTTATACACAAACAACGAATCATGGAACACTACATCAAAAACTAATGATGTAATGTACGGTGATTAACATAACAATATAAAATTTTTAAAAAGTGTTGGGAGACCTGGGACTGGAATCCAGTCTTCTGATAAATATTATGGCATTTCATCCCACTACATCCTACTGTGTTTGGCATAGAGAAAAACAAACAAAATCACCCGTGTATTAGAGGCTGCAAACAAGATTTTTCTCTATTCCGTATTTCAGAGACTACAGATACTTCCTTAAATTGATGACCGATCACTGAGTAGAAATGCACACTCTGGGACTTTACCAGGAAATACTTTATATCACTACTTGCTTAAATTAGCAAATACAGTGGGACACCCACTGCAAGTCATCACTTTTATGGACCTGAACACATACCCATGGAGTTGATTGACTTTCTGGTAGCCAATTAGGCTCCGATTCAGAAATGAAAGGCCAGGTCACTTGTCATCCAAACTGCACTTCCGGAAGCTGAGTTACCGAAATTCAGGAGAAATTCAGAAATCTGTACTGTGAGACATAAGACATTAATACATTTTAAAAATCCAAATATGAATCAGTAACATAAACAAAATGCTGAAGCTTAGAGTAGAAGTAGAAACAGATCTGAACGGTTTGAGGAGGTTTGCTGCTGCAGATGCAGATGAGCCCCCAGAGGCTCTGGGATTGACGGGGCCGGTGTGGCGCAAGCAGGGTTTCAGGGTGCGCTCCCGGGCACCCTGGTGTTATCTGGTGGTATCTCAGCAGCATGGTGAGAAATGGAAATGGTGTTTGAGGTAGAGTCACCGCACAGAGGAACGTAGGTACAAGGAATTGTTTCCTGAGCCGTGATGAGCTAGCCTGGTCACAGCCCCCAACCAGGAAGGACAGCCCTGGAGCAGCCAGGGTCTGGGGAGGGCAGCGTTTCGGTGAGCGCCATGCGGTGAGGGAAGGCCTGCCATTTCCAACTCGGGGTTCCCGGCTGCCCTGCCCGCACACCCCTTCCATGCTGAGTCTCCGTAGGCCCCAGGTATTCTTGAAACCTCAACGAAGTCAATAAGAACTTCAAACCTGAATTACCCTGTAGGGTTTTTATATTTTCTGCTACTTACAGCTTGAGTCCCCTATAATTTAACCACAGAGTAAGCACCATTTGATAAAGAAAGGAATTAGTTTGGCAAAAATATCAGGTTCATTGAAATACTGACTTTTTCTATTACACTGTGGGGGGAAATTACACAGAATGAAGAAAAGACTGTACCGACCCTGAGATAATATCTGCTAGTTCCCGGTTACTCCAGCACTGCTAACATTCTGGGGGAGCCCCCAAGTGTCACGTGGTCTGCCAGTGTGCGTCCCACGGGCAGGGGTGGAGGGCCGCAGGGCCAAAGTGCACACAGATAAGGTGGGTTTTATTTTATTTTATTTTTTTATTTTTTATTTTTTTTTAAAGATTTTATTTATTTATTTGAGAGAGAGAGAAAGCACATGAGGGGGGGGGAGGGTCAGAGGGAGAAGCAGACTCCCTGCCGAGCAGGGAGCCCGATGCGGGACTCGATCCAGGGACTCCAGGATCATGACCTGAGCCGAAGGCAGTCACTTAACCAACTGAGCCACCCAGGCGCCCCAGATAAGGTGGGTTTTAGAATTTAGTGAGTTTAATAATATAATATTTGCTCTATATTTGTTTCAAAAAAAAGAGATCAGTAAAATTTTAGACCTTTTATTAAACTATGTTCCTATGTTGACAATGTACAAAGGAGATTCTTTAATGCATATTTAGGTTATGTTGGCAGGGATGTTTCTAAATTCCTAAGTATCCATGCATGTGATTATACTTACCCTATAAATGCAGAGTTAAAGTCACTGTCGAAAAACTCCTTTTGTGTATTTTCATCTTCACTATTTATAATTGAATTGCAGCTAAATGGGATTGAGAGAGAATAGTGTTGGTGATGGGGGGCTTCCACACGGATTTAAAGAGAAAGGTGAGTCATACTTATTTAAGTTTTTATTTAAATTCTACTTACTTAACATACAGCACAATATTGGTTTCTGGAGTAGAATTCAGTGATTCAACACTTATGTATGACACTCAGTGCTCATCACGAACGCCCTCCTTCATCCCCATCCCCCCATCTAGCCCATCCCCCACCCCCTCCCTCCAGCATCCCTCAGTTTGCTCTCTATCATTAAGAGTCTCTTATGGCTTGTTTCCTTCTCTCCTTTTTTTCTTC
Source organism: Neomonachus schauinslandi (assembly GCF_002201575.2). NCBI lineage: Eukaryota > Metazoa > Chordata > Mammalia > Carnivora > Phocidae > Neomonachus > Neomonachus schauinslandi. The sequence continues at coordinate 3,322,644 of NC_058412.1, read as the reverse complement.
CCCCCCTTCTCCTATGTTCATCTGTTTTCTTTCTTAAATTCCATATGAATGAGATCATATGGTATTTGTCTTTCTCTGAGTGACTTATTTCATTTAGTAGAATACTCTCTAGTTCCATCCATATCATTGCAAATGGCAAGATCTCTTTCTTTTTGATTGCTGAGTAATACTCCATTGTATTTACATATACCACAGCTTCTTTAACCATTCATCAGTTGATGGACATTTGGATTCTTTATATAATTTGGCTATTGTTGATAATTCTGCTATAAACATTGGGGTGCAGGTGCCCATTTGAATCACTATTTTTGTATCCTTGTATCCTATACAAAATCACTATTTTGTATACCTAGTACTGCAATTGCTGGGTCATAGGGCAGCTCTATGTTCAACTTTTTGAGGAACCTCCACACTGTTTTCCAGAGTGGCTGCACCAGCTTGCATTCCCACCAACAGTGTAGGAGGGTTTCCCTTTCTCCGCATCCCCGCCAACATCTGTCGCTTCCTGACTTGTTAATTTTAGCCATTCTGACTGGTGTGAAGTGGGATCTCATTGAGGTCTTGATTTGTATTTCCCAAATCATTTTTATTATAACTGGTAGAAAATTGTAGTAAAAACTGAGTTTCCCATCCGTAGAGCCCTGAATCCAGATTGTGGTGCCTGCTCTATTTCTGTGAGTATCTGATCAGGGATATTGATCTGACGTCTCCTTGTCTTGTAATATCTTTTATTTTAGTATCAGTGCAATTGTGGCACACTGAAATAAGTTGTAAAGTGTGCACTCTCCTCTGTTTTCTGAAAGACAGCGTTCAGGTTTGGCATGATCCCTCCCTTCAGTGTTTGACGGAGCTCATCAGTGAAGGCATTTGGGCCTGAAGTGTTCTTCATGGGGAGGTTTTAAACACAAGTGCAATTTCTTTAGTAGATGCAGGAAACACTAGTTTTGCATGGCTTCTTTCAGTTTTGATGATATGCCTCTTTCAAGAAATTTGGCATGGGACGCCTGGGTGGCTCAGTCGGTTAAGTGACTGCCTTTGGCTCAGGTCATGATCCCTGGGTCCTGGGATCGAGCCCCGCATCAGGGTCCCCGCTCGGCGGTAAGCCTGCTTCTCCCTCTCCCACTCCCCCTGCTTGTTCCGTCTCTTGCTGTGTCTCTTTCTGTCAAATAAATAAATAAAATCTTTAAAAAAAAAGAAATTTGACATAATGTTTAAAATAGTCTTTTAAAATCATTTTAATGTTTGTAGGATATGACGTGGTAATCTCTCTTTCACTTCTTCTACATCGTAGTACTATGTTTTCTCTTCCATTTACTGGGTAGCATAGCAAGAGTTGTAGGATTTTACTCACATTTTCAAAGAACCATTTATGGATTTTATAAACTTTCTCTGTTGGTTGTCCATTTCCTTTTTCAACGATTTCCACTCTTATCTTACTTCTTTTCTTTTACTTAATCTGTGATAAATATGCCCCTTTTTTTCTAGCTTCTAACAATAGGAGATTGTAATCATTGATTTGAGGCCCTTCTCTTGTAATATAAACATCAATAAATATAAATTTCCTTTCAACTGAATTACTGCATCCTATAATTATACACTGATTTTTAACATAATTCAGTTCAAAATATTTTCTATTTTTAAATATCTATATTCATCCCACGGGTTATTTAGAAGTGTGTATTTAATTTCCAAGTATTTGGGAATTTTTTTTGATCTGTTTCTTACTGATTTTTAATGTAATGTGATTGTGGTCAGTAAATTCTCTCTATGATTTCAAGTTTTATATATTTGGAAGGAATTATTTTCTGACCCAGTATAAAGTCTACTTTAGTGAGTCTTCCATGTATATCTGAAAAAAAAAAATGTATTCTTCTGTTTTGGAGTTCTATGTTCTATAAATATTAATTAAATCAAGCTGCTTGATAACATTTTCAGGTCTTTTGTTCCCTTAAGGATTTTCCATTTATTTGTCTCACAAATTACTGATGGAAGACCATTGAAATCTCTGACGAGGGGCGCCTAGCTGGCTCAGTCAGAAGAGCCTGTGGCTCTTGATCTCGGGGTCGTGTGTTTGAGCCCCACAGTGGGTGTGGAGATTTCATAAATAAATAAAACTTTAAAAAAAAGAAATCTTTGATGATAACTGTGATTTTTTTCTATTTGTCCTTCTGCTTCTGTGAGTTTTTACTTCACGTTTGTTGTACCTCTGTTGTTACATTTATTTAAGATTGCAAAGTTCTCTTGATTTATTAACCACTTTACATTGTGAAATGTTCATCTTATCCTTGGAGATATTTCTTGTTCTGGAAGTGATTCGCTCTGATCTTAATCATTCCAGATTTCTTAAGCTCAAGGTTTGCATGACATTTCTTTTTATTTTTTTATTATTTTCTTTTTTTTTACTTTTATTGTTATATTTTTAAAGATTTTATTAATTTATTTCACAGAGAGAGAGAGCACAAGCAGGGGGAGGAGCAGAGTGGGAGGGAGAAGCAGGATCCCTGCTGAACAAGGGACCTGATGCAGGACTCTGAAGGCAGATATTTAACCAGCTGAACCACCCAGGTGCCCCTATATATCTTTTTACTTTTAATGCACTTGTGTCTTTATTGTGAGTGGGGTTTTTTTGTAGATATCATATAGTTGGATCATCCTTTTTCATCTAGTCTCACAATCTCTGCCTTAAATTTAGATTATTTGTAGTTAATATAATTTTGATATATTTGGGTTTAAGGCTCCCATTGTATTTATTCTCTATATATCCCATATGTTCTTGATTTCCTTTTCTTTTCTTATTTTTGTGCATTATTTTATAGAAACTGTATTTAAGAGTTTTTTCATTATTTATTTTTCATCTCCATTTTACCTGTACTATATTGATTAATAGCTAAAATTTGGTGCTTTTTATTTTTAGTCATTAATTTAGGATATTTTTAAAAGATTTTATTTATTTTATTTTGAGAGAGAGAGAGTGAGAGAGCACAAACAGGGGGAGTGGCAGAGGGAGAGGACCTAGGACTCTGGGATCATGACCTGAGCTGAAGGCAGATGCTTAACCTACTAAGCCACCCAGGTGCCCCTGATTTAGGATTTTTATATATTTATTTTTTTAAGATGTTATTTATTTCTCTGAGAGAGAGAGAGATAGCAAGAGAGAGCACAAGCAGAGGGGAGCGGGAGAAACAGTCCCACCATTGAGCAGGGAGCCCAACGCAGGACTTGATCCCAGGACCCTGAGATCATGACCTGAGTCGAAGGCAGATGCTCAACCAACAGACCCATCCAGGAGCTCCAGAATTTTTAAAATGTAGATTTAATTTATATGATAAATTATATGATGCCGCTTCAAGTATAAGTGAAGAATCTATTGGCAATAAATATTGTTCCTCCCTCAAAGATTGTGCTGTTTTTTACAAGTCTTTTACTTCTATATATATTACAAACCCCCAAATTTGCTTTTATGAGTCGATTATTTACTTTGAAATAAAACCCAAGAAAAATATTTTTGTTTTTTTATATAAAAATGTATTTACAATACATATACTTTGTTTTCTAGTTATTGTACACTCTATTCTTATAAGTAATTCTGTATTTCCCTTGAGTATCATTTCCTTTTTTATCTGAAAGCCTTTCTTTAACATTCCCTGAATTATTGGTCTGGTAGCGACAAATTATCTCGCCCTTGATTTTGTGGAAAAATATTCTATCTTTAATTTTTGAAAGATATCATCACTTGATATAGAATTCTAAATTGACAGCCTTATTTTTTAACACTTCAAAATTAGTATGAACAATGTTTTTTTTTGTTTGTTTTTGTTTTGCTGATAAATATATGGTCATTCCTACAGTTTTCTCCTTGGATGTAATCAATATATACTTTTGCATATATGACCTATATATTTTTTCTGACAGCCTTAAATACTGTCCCATTATCACTGATTTTTAGCAGTATAAGTATGATGTATCTTGTTGTTTTCTTTGTGTTTATCTTGCTTGGATTTGTTTTGCTTTTTGGATTTATAAGTTTAGTGTTTTCAAGAAATTAAAAAAACTGTTCACCATTATTTTTTCAAAACTTTTTTCTGCCCCCTCATCCCACTTTCCTTAACTTTTTATGCTAATTAAATGTATGTTAGACCTTTTTATATTGTTCTACTAGTTACATCATAGTTTTGTTCTTTTTTTTTAAATTTTCAGCCATTTTTTTTTCCTGATTCTTCACTTTGGCTAACTTTTATTGCTATGATTTGAGTTCACTTATGCTTTCTTCTGTGGCATCTACTGTGTAATTTATTTTATTTAACATATTTTTCATTTCAAATTACATTTTTCAACTCTATAAATGCCATTGATTTTTTTAACTTCCATTTTTCCCCTCATTATATTCATTTCCTAAAAATTCAAAACCTCATTTTATAGTAACTATTTTAAAGAATTGCCTGATAATTTCATCATCTCCTTTATTTCTCTGTTTGGTTCTACCAACTGATCTTTTTTTTTAAAGATTTTATTTATTTATTTGAGAGAGAGAGAATGAGACACAGAGAGCATGAGAGGGAGGAGGGTCAAAGGGAGAAGCAGACTCCCCGCCGAGCAGGGAGCCCGATGCGGGACTCGATCCAGGGACTCCAGGATCATGACCTGAGCCGAAGGCAGTCGCTTAACCAACTGAGCCACCCAGGCGCCCGATTTTTTTTTTAATCGGGTTATCGGTCACTTTTTGCTGGGGTATTTATTTATTTATTTATGCAATATTTTGCATTTTTATTATCTTCCTGAGATTTTGGATATAACCTGGTTGAATGTTTAGATTTTATTGTCTTCCTTTGAGGAGTTTTAAAACTTGTTTTGAAGTTACTTTCAGATCAGCTTAATTTTTTCAGTTTTGATTTTAAGGTTTGTCAGAGAAGGTATAGAATAGCCTTTTCACCAGGCTATTCTGGAATCTCTACTGTCTTTTGTATTTGACAGAGTCCCCAGGTCTGGCTGGCAGAAACTCTAACATTTCCCCACGCCCACTCACCTGTTTCTCTGGCTGTCTTGTGGCCCCTGGCCATGTGAACAGGTCAGCGTTCAGCCCAACACTCCGTGAGAACCCTACACAAATGGATGGAGCTCTTTCCTTCTTAACTCTGCTTTCTTTGATATTTGCCATGCAAATTCCAATTTCCACAGCCTCCCTGATCTCTTAATTCCGTATCAGTGAGACGGTGAGTCTCTGCTAGGATTCCTCAGTCCTGAAGCAGTGCCCAGAAATATCCTGCAGGCAGAAAGCTGGGAAAATTGTTTGACTCACATCATTAATGTCCTTTATCTCAGGAATTACAATTTAGCTCTGCATGTTGTCCAGTATCTAAAAACATGTCTTTAATACATCTTGTCCAATTTTCTCATTGTTTCCATAGCACCATAATCCTCATATCAGTTATTCCTTAATCAGTGGGGCATTTTCAGTTGTTTATTAGAATAGCACCATGTTATTAATATATCGAGTATGGCTAAGACATTGCATAAAATTGCAAATATTTTATTATTTTTATTTTTTTAGCATACATGAATTTTCTGAATTCCTTTCCTAATATTCTAGTGTATCACCTTATATCTAGGAACTTTCTCTCTCACTTTAAAGAAATTCATCTCTTTTGTATGATGGCAAAAAGTGGAAACCATCCAAATGTCCATCAGCTGGTGAAAGGATAAACAAAAATAGCTTATAGCCATATGGTGGAATACTACTCAGCATTGAAAATGAATGAAATACTGATACATAGATACGCCCCGAAAACATCTTGATAGCTTGGCTGAGACTCATGACCTTGCTTTTGACCTTCTCTTCCTGCAGATGCTCTCTGCACAAATCCGTATCCTAACCCTACACTCCCAGCTTCACCTCGGTGGGCCCTTCAGCTCTGCCCTGAGCTAACACACTTCCCTAGACACATTCCTGCAGGGAAGAGGGACTTCCAGCTCTGGTTGTGGGATGCACTGGTGCCCAAGGATTGTGTGTTCTAGAGAAGGGACGGAAATCTTTTGTCTGCTACACAGAGATGGTAGCATCCCTAATGGGTGACCTAGCAGTGTTTCAGATTCCTGCCTCAGTATCAAATGTCTGTCTAAATAAATGTGTCGCCTCACTTTTGTAATTCACTCCTGCCAGTTCTAGTCTTAGCGGAATACATCCAGGTTTTAATTCATTGACACAGTGACTTTATATTGTTGTGTAGCTCTGAGCAGCTGACATTTAAGAGACATGTTTTCTTCATGATATTTTATTATAATAGTCCTGTTGCCAATAAATATGGGAAAGGACAACATAATTATCATGAGGTTCTTTTCAAACAACACGAAGCCATTAATAAGATGGAAGTATGCTTAAATGGTCCAATAAAATACTCAACCCAGGTTTATGTGTTCTATTTGCTGCACGTTACATCACACAATGATTACAGCCTAATGCAACATGACAGCAGCCTAATTTAGTGATGAGGTTTTATCCTTTGTGGTTTTATTTATAGAAACAGATAATTTGGTCAAACTGATATCTGGATTTATCAAATCAATTAAGCAGCATTTGGGGAATACTTACTGGTCTTATTTTCTCATATTCTATTGACATAAAAATCACAAATATTTTATTAAATGTTATTCTGATATAAAAATTATTTTCTCTTTATATTAAAAAAATAAAATAAATGTATAGGAGCATGCATTGAAAGACCAAAAGGCAATAATAAACCTGGAGGCCTCTTTCTGTGCTGCTAGTGCTCCAAAAAAATAGACCACACTGGTTTTCTGCTGATTCTCGATGTGATATTTCAAATTTCCATATATAAAGCTTAAAAGAGTGTGCAAAGCGTATTTTTCAGTTTTAGCAAAGCAACGAAAGTGTTTCTTCTGTAGAGAAAGGAGCAGCCTTTTGCAGTCAGAGGTTCTCGATGCATAAGGCCCATCTTCCAGGAGGGCAAGACCGTCAGAGAGGCATAGGGCACCGCAGGCCCTAGGGGGCTGACCTAACCTAACATGAGACCGCGGGGATGTGCTGTGCTCTGGTGCTGGGATCTCAGGGGGCCCGTGTCTGAAAGGCACGCCTCTCACTGGCGAACTTCACAACCTTGAACAAGCTATTTTCTCTGGGATCCTAAGTCCATGCGTAAGTGGAAAAAGCCTGGTGTTCTGAGAAAACAAAGCACCTGGAACATGCGAAGCACTTGGTACGATCATCTCATGTAGGCAGGAAGCACTGAGAATCAAAGTCCAGTTACTGACCAGGCTGGGTGGTCAGTCGGTGAAGCGTCTGCCTTCGGCTCAGGTCATGATCCCGGGGTCCTGGGATCGAGCCCCACGTCGGGCTCCCTGCTCTGGGGGGAGGCTGCTTCTCCCTCTGCCCCTCCCCCCCGCTCAGGATCTCCCCCTCTCCTCACGCTCTCTCCCTCTCTCTCTCTCAAATAAATAAAATCTTGGGAAAAAAAAAGTCCAGTTATTGACAACCTGCATGATGGACTAGAGAAGTGAAAACCAGAGTGTGTGCCATTTGGTCTGAATGAGTCTTTTCTATCAAAATACATGAAAGTATATTAAAAAATAAACAACTGGTCAATAAATACATTTACTTAGCAGGGCATTTAAACATTTGCTGTTACGCAATTTTTGCGGAAAATGAGACATGGATTTCTATTTGTATATGACGCCTTACTGCAGAGAGAGGTCAGTTAGGGGAATTACTATGAAACAGTACATGGGTACCAGGCGCGACCCACGAGCTGCACTCCAGGCTCAAAATCGGTAACTTCTCATCTTGAAAACCACTCCTCAAAGCAGGCATCTTATCCCCATTTTACAGATGGGAAGAATAGGCTCAAAAGAGTTGGAAATATTTGACAGGCCACAGGTTCCAGGACCAAGATTAAAACCCAGGTCGACGAGCACGGTGACTGCCTTCCCAGGAGTGCTGTCTGGCCAGGGAAAGAAAGAAGCCCGTTTGCAGACAACCTCAGCCAGGTGTCGAGGGCCAGGGCAACAGGGGTAGGTCACGTGGAGCACACCCTCTGGATATGATGTGGTGAGAAGGGCACGTTACCTTTGTGGACTTCCTTCCCTCTAAAACCATAACCCGGACCTCATGACAAAAGCATCAGATAAATTACAATTATGGGACATTCTACAGAATCCTCAGCTCTTACTCTTCAAATCTGTCAAGGTCATCAGAAACGGGAAGATCTGAGAGATTTGCGCAGCCGGAAGGAGCCAAAAGCTGGTCACCACCAGATGCAGTGTGGATTTTCCTAAAACAGGAAAAAGGGCATCAGACAAAACTAGGGAAATATGAAAACATTATGAAGTCTGGTTAATAATAATATGTCACTCTTGGCTTGTTACCTGTGACAAGTGCAGCCTACTCAGGTAAAGTGTTACTAATAAGAGACAACTGAGGGTGGGGCATAAGGGAGATCTCTGTACTATCTTCATTATTTCCAGAGAACTCTAAAGCTGTTCTAAAATGAAAAAGTTTATTAAAACAAAAACTGGCCTCTAGTAGAAACGTTTCTATTATATCACAAGTTGGAGTTCCACTATAGGTGAGAAGCCTACAATCTTTGTGTGGAACGAAGCAAAACAAAACAAAAACAAAGACAGTTGATTTGCTTCTGCATAAAGAGCCTCAGGCCAGGAGAAGGCGCAGGAGCAGAACCCACACTGGCAAGAAGAGCGGGGCCATTTCATGGTGTGCACCTTGCCCTGGGACCCATGTGGCAGGACAGGGCAGCGTCAGAAATCCTCTGGTGTCCTCACTGTTGTCTCCTCAGTGTCTGGCAGAGGACCTGGCACATCTCACAAATGATTAAAACAAGGAAATGATGGGGGCGCCTGGGTGGCTCGGTCAGTTGAGCAACTGATTCTTGACTTGGCTCAGGTCATGATCTCGGGGTCATGAGATGGAGCCCCAGGTTGGGCTCCTCCATGCTCAGCACAGAGTCCGCTTGAGTTTCTCTCTTTCTCTCCCTTTACCCCTCCCCCTTGCTCTCACTCTCTCTCAATAAATAAATAAATAAATTTAAAAAAAAAACAAGAAAAAGGTGAATGAATGAACCAAAATAACATCAATTCAACTAAGTGATTTAAACAAAATGAAACAACCACGACCAAGGGGAAAATAACCAATCCAGTGAAAAGAAATCAAAGATGTTATTTAACATAATGTTGAGAAAAACACCCAGCAGATTGATCTTCTTTTCTCTTCAGCCCCCTGTTTGGGCATTGTGGGGATATGGGCTGTTTTCCTAACGCACCAACAACTTGATGATCTCTGACTCAGTGATGCATCAGACCTCGACCATCCATATCACCACGCTTGCACTCCTGACCAGAAGTAAATTTCCTTTCAAAATACTGTAACTAAAACAAATAAACAAATGGCACTGGAATAAGAGTCTTTTTCTTGAGAATAATGTGAAGTAAAAATGTAAAAAAAAAAAATACTGTTTTGAAAGCAAGAGGATGCATGGGAGAGAGGAAATGACTGGAGATGCTAGCATTATTTTCAGGTAAGTGGACAGAAAGCATTTTTGTTGTGCAAGTCTCTTTCTGTAGAACATTTTTCTTCTGCTTGGAATTGGCTGTCTATTACATATAAGTAAACAGAAGTATCTACAATATGCCGGAGCCATTTCCTGCTGAACAAAACAGTGCTCATTTTTCATATAAATGTTGGACTTCGTTTTCATGCTCTCTAAATTATAGTCTGCTGCAAAATTGCACACCAAGACATTTTTTTCTGAAGAAGACCCATAATACATCCAAAGACACAAGGCAATGAAAATACTGATTCTTCAATAATTCAGATGCCTGCACTGGTTTAGACTAAAAATTGGGGACAATAATAGAGAAGCACAACCTCATGGATGGTGTCTAATATGGCTAATAGAGTATCATCTATTTTCCTTGATATGCCATCGTATAAAGAATCTGCCATTTGTTTATTTGTTTTAGTTACAGTGCAGACACTTCTAAAAAATGCGATTTGTAGCATCTCCTTACTGCGAGCTCTGAACCAGATTCCCTGACCCACGTTTGTGAAGGTTGGAGGCGGGCGGACCTGGACCTGCAAATACTTCCCCCCGGATGAAGGGCAAGAGGAAAAACCTTGGTTTCTCCTGCAAGCTCGCCCAAGCACATGTCCCATGGAGAGACACCGAGAAGACCCATGCTGTTCTCTAGCAGAAATGCCCTCGCAAGGGGATTTTAGGCTCTAATTCTTCTATTTTCTTTTTATAAATTATCAAGGTGAACACATTCTAAACACACATAAACATACACAGTGATAATGGAAGTGTAGGCAGCTTCCATGGGCATCCCACTCACACAGAAAAAGTGTTAACTAAAAATGTTTCTAAATGTTTTCTGTTTATATTCAGAATATATACAAATGTTGACAAAAATATAGGCATGCATTCATATTCTATGGCTTCCGCAAACACCTCCCCATGAAACAGGGGGCTTAAAACAGCAGAAACATACTCTCTTACTGACCTGGAGGCCAGAAGTCTGGACTCAGAATGTCAGCGTGTCCCGGCTCTCTCTGGAGGCTCCAGGGGGGTGTCCTTCCTTGCCTCTTCCAGCTTCTGGTGGCACCAGCTGCATCTCGGCTTGTGGTCCCATCACCCCTTTCTGCCCATGTCTCTGTGGGGCTTGGATCTCTCTGTGCATTTGTCTTATACGGACAGGGCCACCCCGAATCCAGGGTTGTTTCATCTCAAGATACTTAAATGAATAACATCTATAAAGACTCAGTTTTCTCAATAAGGTCACATTCGCAGGTTCTGGGGATTAGGACACGGACATATCTTTTTGGGAAGGACAATTCACCTGACCATCAGGCCTATGTGTGAATATATGCACGCACATGCGCACACACACACACAGAAATATAAATAGATAGTTTCAGTCAAATTCCCAGCAGGAAGCAAATGGAACCCTCCAATTGGGAGACTCTGAGGAGGGTCTAGTGAAGGGTCTATCTGTAAAGGTCTGGGTGGGAAATAAGAAAACCAGAAGGGTTAGATTGGCCCGTGGGGCTACTATGAGCCCCTGGCCAAGGGCAGGGGATGGGCTCAGCGAGGGCAGCGCTATTTGTCAGGGAGGGTGGTCCCTCAGCCCTGGAGCAGAAGCAACAAGCTCCCTGACCTCCCAGCTCCCGCCCTCTCTCCTCCAGCAGGACACCCCCCTCGGCCCAACCCAACTGGCAGCCAGAGGAGGGGGCGCCTGTGTGTGCAGTTTGGCCTCAGCAGAAGCACAGAGTGGAGAAAGGGAGACGGCGGGTCTGGAAACATGAGCAGAGCCTTTCTGGCTCATAGGGAGCTATTCAGCAAAGAAACGACACAGACACATTCATAGACCTTCTTTCTTCCGGCACGAACAGGATTACTCTACAAATATCGTTGCGTATGCGCACTTTCACGTAAGACTCTGCTGGGCATAGTTCTCAAAAAACACACAGTGGTCTTCTCAGTTTTCACTCAATCTCTTGAAGAGATACAGAATAATTTTTTGAAGCTGTCGTATGCTAACAGACATTTAGGTTATTCCCACTGTTTCTCAATTACAATAAATCTGCAATAAGTATTCTTGGACATGTATCGCAAATGCAAATTCCCAAGACAAGTTCTAAGAACTCAGCTTCTTGGTAAAAGGCTTTGTGTATGTCCCAGTGAAGAGCTCTTTCCAAACCGACTTTTGCAATGTCGTGACAGTCCCTACAGCTGCCTGTAGTATATGAAAGTGCTTCTTCCCCAACATACTCAGGAGCACTGAGAACCAGAAGGCTTTACAAATGTTACTTATCTGAAAGCTAACCTCTAATTCAACAGATTCTTTCCCTTGGAGTCACCTTTACTTCCTTCCTTCGGGATGTGCTATCGCATGGGAATAGTGCCATATAGAGAAAAAAGAGACTCCTAGGATCTGTGGACTTTGGCTCAGGCCTCAGCTGTAACACCCACTTGCTGTGTGACCATGGCCAATCACCTGACCTCTCTGAGCTTCCCTCTCCTATAGACAAAGTGGGAAATAGGAAATCTGCCTCAACTTACCTCACCAGATGGTGGAAAACATAAAATTATGTACATGGAAACAGCACAAAGATATTCCCCATGAGCATACAAAATACTCGCCATTCCGATGATCTCTAAAATATAGGGCCAGTTCTCCTTGCCTGAAAAATGATTACCATTGGGGGAGTTTCCACTTATTTCTTCCTAATAATTATTGAATCCACTGTATTTCTTTGTATTAAGTTCTTGGTTTAAAAATTGAATCAAACCCTAAAAACACTCACAATAATTGATAATCTCAGGCGAAAAATTATGAGTGTATAAGAACTGTTCTGCTCTTAAATCAAATGCATTTTCCCCCAGGTATAACTTTTTAAAATTTATTTAACTATGTAAGGCTCATCAAAAGCATATTTAAATTCACACTAGAAATAGAAAGCTCATACAGTGTCTCTCACCAGCCCAACAAAACCAAATTTTGTTTTGTCCACAGAGCCATGAACCTAGAGAGGAGCCTTCAAGTCTTAGGGAACTCATCTGTAAAATGGGCTAATGATGATTACCCTACTACCCTGTATCATAATCCTAAAACACCTGGGGCAGGGGGTGGGTCACAGTACTAGTTTACTGTCAGGATGCAATAAAAACATACAGTATAGTGTAGGACCTTTGCCCTTCCCCACCCTGCAAAGAACAGGAACTGGAGGAGAGTGCTCGGAGATTAGACAGACAGAGCATCAGGTAGAGGAGAGTTTACTAGGACATCTCTGGGACAACAGGGAGCCCTGCTGCTGTAATCAGCACCTGCCTTGCACACATGGGACCTGGTCTTCCTCTGTGCTTCCTGTCTTCCAGCAGTTCTGTCTGTCAGGAGTGACTGTGGCAGACAAGACCTAGGTTGGCAAGGTGGGGAGGCTAATTATTCCTTCGAGAGGCCCAGCAATGGGAGATCAAGGAAGGCAAGGGTTTGTGCTTTTTGTGATTAAAGTTATTTAGAGCTACTCTCTTATTCAAAAGGCATTTAACTATGTTTCAAATGACCAAATATTTCTAAATGACTCAGAATTTGTTTAAAAGGTTGGAACTTTTAGGGGTGCCCGGCTGGCTGAGTTGCTGGAGCATGCAACTTGCTCGATCTCAGGGTTGTGAGTCTGAGCCCCATATTGGGTGTAGAGATTATTTAAAAATAAAATCTTAAAAAAAAAATAGCTGGAATTTTTAGCCCCTGAATTTTGGAGTATAGCTTTCATGTTTACTTTTCCCTAAAATTAACTGTGGGGACAGCATTCTGTTATGTAAACAAAGATTGAGGATAATATTATGATTTACTATCAATCACAGAATAGAAATTAAATACATCATCATGATGAAAATCTCATAAATATATAGGTTAAGAAAAATGGCAGGTGTGTCTGGCTATATTCTGTTCTGGCTTCTTAGAGTTTTGCTAATAAAAGACAATGATTCATTATTCCTTACATGTTTGGTTAAATCACTATATATTACAGTTAGTCACCAAACATAATACATTTTAAACAGATGTAATTCTGTAGAGGAGGCCAAAGTTGGGCCTTCCTTGTGTTATAAATTATTTTTTCTAGATAGAAAATATGCTTAACTTTTTGTCTCAAGCCACTAAATATTTATTTATTTATGTATTTATTTATGTATTTAGGTATGTATTTATTTATTTTATTTTATTTGCCCTAAAATTTGCTTGAATCGCTCCCATGAATAAACAGATCTCATTTCACTGAGGCTTACTGTCCACCTATTTTCCGAGAATTCGAATGTATCAAATACACGCAACACTAAAATCTGAATGAATGAATTGAGTTTCCCTTTGTCCAATCCCTACATCAAAATCACGACTCCAAACTATCTGAGGGTCATCTTCAGTTCTGATCTGACAATGTGCATGTAATAACCTTCTTTGGAAAAGGACGTTTCTGCTGGTAGAAGGTTGGGAGAACTCCCCCGATCACACTGCACATCTGAAGAAAGAATATTGAGGGTCCTTCTCTCGCTAGGAAGAGGAGAGTTTGCCTCCCTTTACCACCTGTGCATTCCCCACAGCATGTTTGTGACAGAGTGTCCTCGCACTAGCAATTTTGACTGAGGCACTGAGGTAGAAACCACAGGAATGAATTGTGAGGTAGGCATCTATGGAACTTTTGAACTTTTAAAGGAAAATGGCTGAGGATAGTGTCTCACAGGACACCCAGAGAGCATATGGAAAGTTTTGGAGCAGGTATCTCGTTGACAAGAGTTAATAATCCTACCTTCCAGGGCAAACGTAGGGGTTATCTTACTCTCGCCTCATACCTAATGGGACAGCATCGGCACTACCACTGGGAGAGCTTGAAACCTGTGCTCCTGACCTCATGGGACACCGTGGACTGTCCCCAGTCATATCTGTAGACTCCACTGGGAGAAAGCTTTGGAGGTCTTGCTGCTGTAAGGAACGCCAATGTGCTGCGTTGGGTGGCCCGCACAGCAGGTCTTTGTTTAAGGAGGAAGAAGCGTGTTTCCAATGGGGGGGTCACAGGTGAGCCATGCAGACATTGTCTTAGGTCCTTCCCTATACCTGCCCTAAGTGTAGAAGGCCCTCAGCAAAGGGGAACCAAAACGTAAGGGCTGGAGCAAGGGTCAGGAGAACCGGAATAAAGGACCTTAATTCTGACAACGTGAACGGGGATTCTCAAGAATCTCCCCGAAATTCACCAGAGTCAAACTTTTTTCATACCAAATGGTTAAAATTTCTCTCTCCTTACAGCTTCCCCAGCAGAAGAGGTGGGAGAGGAGGTAAGCAGGGGAGGTGAGTGAGCAGGAGGAATTGACCACACCCTCCCTGGAGGCTTCCAGTCCCAGAGGAGGGGCTCTGACCACAGAGAGAAAGTAGAGGTGCCGATCAGCACACTGAGATGGGCTTCCTTGTTTCTGAATCAAGACTGTGTTTTGTGTCTTAAAACGATTATATCCGTTTGAATTACCTAAGAATGACTAGGAAATTCCTGGGCCTGCAAGAATTTTCATTCAAGGTAGGAACTTCCTCCACTAGATATATTTCAAAGGGATAATAACAGCCAAGATGAAACAGTCTCCTGAATAGATCCTGCCTGTTCAGTATTCTCATTACATAGTGTGGTCACCAGTTGACTTTCTATGTTGGATAAAATATTTTGAATTTTTTTTTTTTTTTGTGGCAGAGACTCTGCCCTTTCGTCTTAGCCTTGCTTCATGCATGGCAAATAAAAGTTGCTGAATATATATTTTTGCTTTTGTTGGATGAATAACATACAGCTAAAAAATCTCCTGTGTTCAAGTGTGTGTCTATAGATATCACATTGCTTTATCGTGAGGGCTCACTCTTGGCAATATTATGGGGCTTTTTTTCTCCCTTTCTCTGTGACTCCCCATTTACCTCTAGGTCATGAATTAGAGGGCACCTGTTTGTGTTCTCAGTGTGGTCTAGAAAGCAAGAAAAGACATAAATCTTCAGGGACGGGCAAGGAAAGAGCAGAAAATGAACGTCAGGCACAGGATTTTAACACACTGGAAGAGAAGTCTTTCATTGGATTTTCTTCCTGAGTCCATTGGTAAGGTGGACAGAGCAAAAAGAACTCATATGGTTAAAAAAAAGAAGAAGAAGAAGAAGAAGAGAAATTCAGGACTATGGCTCTAAAAAACATGGGCTTGAGAAACAAGTTAGGGTCTTCTCAGTAACTCTGGGCATTGTCAAGGTGGGTCACTGGTCTCAGCCATCTGTCCAGAGGACCCAGCCAGACTTCATAGGACTGGGGGCCGTAGGCCTTGTGGAGGGCAAGACGGGCCAGACATCACATGATTCTGGTAACACAGGGTCGATCATTACGAAGCTTTACTGTCTATGGGAGGAAAGTGGGGTCATCTAAGGGCTAGTGGGTCATTCAAGGGCACCTACGTGCCTTTGCCCTGCTCATGGCCTTGACTTTTAAGAATTCTTGTCATTTTTAGGACAAGGATTTCTGCTAAGTGGGACTTTATTGGTTCCAAGTGACATTGGTTCTAAGTGTAGCTGTCCATTCAGCTGCTGTCCACCTGACCACCTGGGTTTGGGCTAGAACCACAACACATATTAGCAACATGTGTCTACCATGATAAGCTGAACACACGGTTTACATCCACTTCTATAGAGCATCCCTGTGACCAGCATGGCATGGACTCCTAATTCAGGATAAGGCTGGACCCTTATGTCAAAATTAGAAGTTAAAAGTTAACCTAGTCTATATTACTGTGTAAGTTTTGAGGGAATTTTCATTAAACTTTTCTCAGTATCATAATATTTTATTGTAGAAGATTACTTCCTTAGAGCACAGGCATTTTCTCTCTCTCCCTCCCCTCACACGCACACACACACACACACTCATGGCTTTCACATCTTTAAAGTCCCACACAAGATACTGGATTAACCAATGTTATAATTTAGAACCAATTCTCTGAATGTCATGAGGTTTGCAGTTATAGGCCACACTGACAAGAGAACCACCGAATAAAACCCTGGACAGTGGGCTCAGGGCCCTTGTTTCCAGGTCTGTCAATAGTGTGACCAATGGTCACTTTCTCCTTCTCAGAACTCCTGGGGCCATCCTTAGCACCCTGCTCCAGGCCTGCCTGTCGCTCATTGCACTGACCTTCTCCAGGAGAGCAGGGGTGCAGGACCACTCTCCTCTCCCTTCTCATTTATAAAGCCCAGGTGTTAGCTCCAATGTCCTTCTGCTTTCATTACTCAGAGGTCCAGCCTTCAGAGAGGCATCTTCAACCATCCATGAGGATGAAAGAAGTCCATGAACAATGGAATTAACACTCACAACTACCCTCTACCTAGTATTTCCTTCCTTCCTTCCTTCCTTCCTTTTTTCTTTCTCTTTTTCTTTTTTCTTTCTTTCTTTCTTTCTTTCTTTCTTTCTTTCTTTCTTGCTTTCTTTTCTTGCTTTCTTGCTTTCTTGCTTTCTTTCTTGCTTTCTTTCATGTGATCTCATTCAATGCTTCTTCCCAAATTTACCTGCTGTTGACTCACTTTATATTTTAAATATAATGCACCCCAAATAACCATTTGCTTTAGTGTTGACATTTCTTTTTTTTTTAAGATTTTATTTATTCATGAGAGATAGAGAGAGAGAGAGAGAGGCAGAGGCAGAGGGAGAAGCAGGCTCCCCGCAGAGCAGGGAGCCCAATGCGGGACTCGATCCCAGGACCCTGGGATCATGACCTGAGCTGAAGGCAGACGCTTAACCGACTGAGCCACCCAGGCGTCCCAAGTGTTGACATTTCAACCAATGCCATAGAGTAATGCACCTATAGTTACCAAGGGCCATTATGAATTATTGGATCAAGGACAGATTTGAAGGGATAAATGAAGGATGTGAATAGATCAATCAGAGGGGAGGGGAGATAGTCAGATGTTCTCCCCACCAAGAGAATAGCTCATTCACCCTAGGCAACTGTCTATAAACTGCATGCTTTATTGTGTTAAGGATAGAAAAACTCATCTGACATGAGAAACAATCCTATTGGTTTTGAAAGGCCCACACACTTTGGCATTGACCAAGGGGGAAAAGCCCCATTTTAAATTTCAGGCACATCTAACCTCAAGCTCCTGTGAGCATCATAATTAGCACAAGCCTGGTCTTCAACTCTGTGAGTTGGGTTGAAGAATGACTGTGCAACTCACCATCTCAAGATGCTCTCAGGATCGTGGTTTCAAGGATAATCTGAACCTAATTGTTTCTCCTTTCCGCCTTGAGTTTCAGACAGAGCCAAGAGAGAGCTCTGGGCCTCAAAACAGAGAATGAACTTGGGTGATGTTTTAAAGGTCCTTGAGCCACTGAGATTCTTACTCTTGTTTTTCTGCACAGCTGATTGAGTAAGTAATGCTTCTATTGGTCAGATGCCCAGGAACATCAAAAAATTGATAAACTTTCTGGGCCCCTCATGAACAAGGCCTCTTTTAAAATAATTTATATCTGTTATAAACTTGTAAATTATTCATCTTTTGATTAATATGCTAATTAAGGATTTGCTGTTAAAAAGGTATAAATATCTTTCATCGCCTAAAGTAATTAGAATAAGTAATTACTTAAACATTATGATTCTGATGTTTAATTACTACTAGAGAAAAAAGGAGAAGATACAAAAATATGTTTGATATAGTTTCAACTGTCGAACCAAGTGACAATATTTTATGTTGTTTATATAAATCCATGCATATGCTTTATTTCCTTTAGCAGACATCATCCCAGTGTCCATTTCACTGATGATCTAGAATAGTAGTTTTGCTCCACTTAGGCCTTTTTAGAAAAGAAAGAAAGAAAGAAAGAAAGAAAGAAAGAAAGAAAGAAAGAAAGAAAGAAAGAAAGAAAGAAAGAAAGAAAGAAAGAAGAAAGAAAGAAAGAAAGGAAGGAAGGAAGAAAGGAAGAAAGAAAGAAAGAAAGAAAGAAAGAAAGAAAGAAAGAAAGAGAGAAGAAAGGAAGGAAGGAAGGAAGGAAGGAAGGAAGGAAGAAAGAAAATATAAGTACTTATCTTGTAACTATGTGTACTTTATTTTAACACTTACTCAATAATCAATTTTTAAGTTTACAGGTGTTATTCAAAACGCTATTTATGCCACGCTGAATAAAGCTTTACAGTGACCTGTAACCATTTGCAAACTATTCTGGGGCATTACAGTGATCACTAGAGTCTAGACTCTTGCCCATCCCTTTAGATAATCATTTCCAAACTTCAGATCATGTTTATTAAAAACAAAAACAAAACTTTGGTTCATATCCTATAATACATGTGCACTTACGCCTAAAATAAATACATGTACTATTATTATGAGCTAATATTTAAAATTAATTTTTAAGGATCTAAGCCTTGACATTTCCAAATTGGCAGTTTGGTGAATACAGAGTAAAATTTCAAGGCTCATGTCTTTATGTTT
The DNA here is from genome assembly GCF_002201575.2 of Neomonachus schauinslandi. Lineage (NCBI taxonomy): Eukaryota > Metazoa > Chordata > Mammalia > Carnivora > Phocidae > Neomonachus > Neomonachus schauinslandi. The sequence continues at coordinate 3,303,633 of NC_058412.1, read as the reverse complement.
AACATATTTCAACCTATGAATCTGAATCACTTAGTGTTTAGTTTTCATTTGACTTAGATTCTAAAGAACAGCTTAATTTCGAGGTTTTACTTATCCATTCACCCATCCATCAATACATTGTATGCATATTTCTTTACAAGTTAAACACACAAGCACAAAGTATCCATTTAGGGTGAGGTATAAAATGAATAACTGTGGCTATAAATCTAGAATTAAAAGTCGCATTGATCGTCATGGTTTGTAGGGTGTACAGTGTGACCACAGCTGGACCCAGATGGGATAGAGAAGTGACGTTGAGTTCTGTGTGTTCTTCTTGAGGACACGGTAGTATCATCTCTAATCCCCGGCTCCTTGTAAACATTCTAAACCACTTGGGCCTTTCTCTGTGTGTTGCTTATTAAACACAAAATAATATAATCTGTAAATCCTATTAATGGAGCACTCTTTAATGTGTATCAGTAGGATAGCAGGCAATCTATCCATCGTGAGTGTCATGGAACCCCACCCTTCCCTAGGCATTACTCAAGTACCAAGTATGTCACTTGGTTCTGGATGAAAGCACCAGTCTCAGAAGTAAATCGAGTACTAATGACTGATAAGGGTTCCTTTTTTAAATATTAGATAAAAATCAGTAGAATTGCAAAGTTAATATCTTCTTCCTATAACACAGAGGGTCTCCCTGCATGTCTTAGAAGTGGGTATACGTGCGTTTACGGACACAACATTCAAGTTCAACAAATACGCTTTCTTCCATTAAGATGCTTCTGATCAGCCAGCCTGAAATCATCGTTTCTTCTAAAGCCTCATGACCTTTTACTCTGTCTCATTCATGACACTGGTTTTTTTTTACGTAATAGTAGCTTGTTCGTAGCTGCTAATCCTAAGTGGTGACTCTGTATCCTCTATGATCTGGTGACTGTTAAGGGCAAGAATTTCTCCTATTCATGCAAGTGCTACGGCACCCAACTGCAAACCATAAGCCAGAAAAGTTCTTAGCAAATGCCAATGAAAGAGTGACTGGATCTTCCAGGGACTATGATGGCAACCTAAGACAGCAAGTTTGAGGGGCCATGCTGCAGGATGTGACTAAGAGGAAGACCGAAAGGGGAGAATTGTGGTTTTCAATGCTGAGGAAACCCTGAGCCTGGATTCACAAGTTTTATCCAGAAACTTTGAGTAGCAGTTAGTTGATGTAGATAATTCGTTCTTAGACATCTTTTTGGCTTACCAATAGAAGCATCTTCCAATTCAAATGAGAAATTGTAAACTATATGACTGAGTACCTTGAATACACTTTCTCCCACTGTATATTGTAACTTTAGAAGAGTACACAGTGGACTTGGAAACCTGACCCGCCCAAATTCAATCCCTGACCTGTCATCACTGACTGTGTGGATTTCATTAAATCAATCTCTCTTTCTGGGCCTCAGTTTCCCCCTCTATGAAACGGAACTAGACATGCCATGACCAACAGGTGTGGTTGTGCACATTATCTGGAATGATGAGTTCAAGGATCCGGTACATCATAGCTTCTTATCATTGCTGGTTTTTCTCTGTCAAGTCTCCAAATCCTCATGTAGAATCAAACATGAAAGATCTTGGAATTAGAACTTTAAGCAAGGACCAGACAATCTATTACCAAAATTATTCCATTAAGAAAAAAAATCATTTTTAAAAGATTTATTTATTTATTTGAGAGATCGTGGGGGGGGGGGGGGGGAAGGGTAGAGGGAAAGGGAGAATCTCAAGCAGACACCCTGCTGATCACGGAGCCCAATGCGAGGCTCGACCTCATGACCCCTGAGATCATGACCTGAGCTTACATCAAGAGTCAGATGTTCAATCAACTGAGCCACCTGGACACCCCAAGAAAAAAATCATTTTTAAAACAACATTGGCAAGTTAGTCTAAGAAAATGGTTCAGGAGTTTTGTGCATACAGTTTTTCTATCATGGGAAAGACTCGTAAATTGTAGAGGGAGAAAATCCCCAAGACAGTTGCTAGGGAAAGATGCAGAAGACAAGTGACACACACTTAAAAAGAAGTATTCTTGAGACTTGTTGCCTCCCATGATGTTGTTGGTAACATGTGAATTTTTATATTTTTAAAAGCAAAGCTTGTCAAGTGGTTCATGACCTAAAATACAGAGATCAAGGGCCAAAGAATCAGTAACAATTTTAATATGTAAAGGGGGTTCAGGCAAAGCACACACACAGAGTTTACCCACTAAGCCATTGTGGCGACAGCAATACTGAGTATCTCTGAGTTTTCACAATTTCTTGCCTTTCATTGACCTCATTTACTCAATAATAAACACAGCCTATTGAACAGATGCTCTCCAAAACTTGAATTTCAAAGGGAAGAAAGTGTTTGTAAAAGATTACATGAAAACTTCAGAAGGAGAAAATTAGTTGCTCTTATACATGTTTACTGACGACAAAGGGGAGTGGGACATGAAACAGGCATTTCTCATCTAATTTGGCTCCAATATCTATACCATTGGTTCTCAAAGTGTGGTCTGTGGACCATTAGCATCAGCATTCCCTGAGAGTTTGTGAGAGACACACATTCTCAGACCCCACCTAGAACTGGCGGGATCAGAAAATCTCTGGGCTGGAGTCTAGCAATCTGTTGTAACAAGCCCTCCAGGTGATTCTGATACAGGAGGCGCAGACCTCTCCACCTGACATGCTGCTTTCAGAGCACACAGCTGCAGGTTTGGGGAGGTACCTGCAGACCAAGACTCCACCTGCGACTGTGTCTCTAACACCCTGTCTTGCTACATGTTTTTAATGTTGCATTTCAATATACATTGCTAGGTAGATAGACAGACATAATGTAGATATAGGTATGAGATCCAGAGAGATCCAGATCCGTATCCCGGCTTCAAATTAGTTACATATCTTAGAAAACAGAACCATGCTTGAACAGCCACAGTACCAACAGGCTCGGATGTGGGTGGAACATGATCCTAGTCAAGGTTGCTTTCTTTCTCTTCCCCTCTGCCTTGCCCTCCCCCAGACTTCCCTCCCTTCACCCCATGCCCTCCAGGTTGATGGTTATTTGGGCAAAGTATACAGGACAAGGATGCAGACTGAAAAATCTCTTAGGTGGAGGCATCTGATCATCACCAACCCATTTATTTTATGGATGAGGAGTCCCAGGCTGAGACAAGTTCCTCTGACTCGGCTGGGTCTCTGCCCTCTGTTCAGTGATGCTGGGTAGCCATGTCATCGCCCAGGGAAAGCCAAGCAAAGCAGCCACTCACTCTGTTTGGACTCTTGATAATGGTGGACAGATGGCAAAGCTCAGTCAACAGAGGTGAGAACTTAATTTTGCCCTCAGACTCCAGGCTGCTTAATCTTTATAATGACTGAAATGTTTCTACATCATTAAGGGACTAAATTCTCTAAGTAACTCTTTCTAAAACCAAACGAAAAATATTTACACTGCTATTCACAACAGTGATTGCATTAAAAATATTAGTCCGTCTGCACGATGAAAAACTCATCTATGCAAAATCTTCACTGCTCTCTCAAAAAATTTATAGAAAAATGGAAATACTTCTTCACTAAGTTCAATGAATCAAGTAGAAAAGCTTAATTAGGGGTGCCTGGGTGGCTCAGTCGTTAAGCATCTGCCTTTAGCTCAGGTCACAATCCCAGAGCCCTGGGATCGAGCCCCACATCAGGCTCCCTGCTCCACAGGAAGCCTGCTTCTCCCTCTCCCACTTCCCCTGCTTGTGTTCCTGCTCTCGCTATGTCTCTCTCTGTCAAATAAATAAATAAAGTCTTTAAAAAAAAAAGAAAAGCTTAATTATCTTTTTTCAGTCTCCAGATATATGCATAATGTGTGGCATATAATAGATGCTCACTCCATGTTTTAATCAGATGATTGAATAACTGAACATAAAACAAAGCGGCCACTTCTTGCATTAAGTCTCAGTGTCTAAGCTCACATTCACTCAGAGCTTCTTATCACATCACCACCTAAGAGAGGAGGTGTTACCCGATTCAAGGACTTTCTAGTGAGCATCTACTATATACTCAACATAGACTTCTAAACAAATAAATATCAGTGTATGGTGATCAATGTGACAAAAATACTGCTTGTAAGGCACTGAAATAATTCAGGTGGTGTGATTTCTTTTTTCCAGAGGATCAAGACATTCTTCCACCTGCAAATGAAATTGAAGCTTGGTTTTGAAGGGTGTGTGTGTGCGTGGAGAAGGGCCCAGGGTAGAGGAGTTCCAGGAGCTCAGAAGGGCACACGTGCTCCTTGGAGGCAATGTTGAAGCAAGTGTCTTGCAGGCGTCCTGCCATGGTCATTGAATGAACAACGGTGGTCCCATTTTTGGAATCAAATGTGATAGGTAGTTTTTATCACACTTCCACGGAGAGGACCACACTGGTCCAGGATTGTATTCACCCTGAGCAGTCTTCTGAATATTTCCTCGGATGCTGCATTCAGATGCCCTCCCAGAAGCCAACTCCTCTGTGAACTAATCAAGTCCTTCTGAGTGTGCACACCACTCTTAAAACAAACTGAGTTATTTCCAATAACGAACTGCCTGATGTTCTCTCCCTCCCAGCGCTGTGTGGTCTTTTCTGTAATTTCATTAAACACACTGGTCTAGGAACACCTTCCACTGTACTTGCTATAATAGTTTAAGGAGTGAGTGTCTCATGTTTGTGCCCAGACCTGAAAGATTTTATCTCAGGATCAAGGTTGGATTATTAGATTGCAATGATATCTTGTTTGGTGAGGAAAGGAGCAGAGGTAAAGCAGACCACAGAGGTACAAGTCAGTGAGACCTGAGGACCGGAAGCTCACCTAGGATGGTCTGATGGGCATGGAGGGTCACCAGAAGAACCGCCTCAAATCGTGGTGATAAAATGTCCTTGTAGAAACATGTGGTCTCATGATGAGCATGCACTCCGACCAGGAGAAAGGGAGAACTTATTTCATTGGCATGTTGTTGGAGACAGTAGACCTGCAGTGGTTTTATTAAACTTAAGAGTTTGGGGAGGTATCTTACAGCGCTCCTCAGAAAGATTATGCAATGCAGAATGCCTTTCTCGGGAAGAACTGCACTAAAGCCAGTTTCTGTGCCATGATATCACATAGACTGGTTAATCTGTGGATTGAATGACACCCCTGTGATAATAACCTGTAGCAAGTGGCTAAGCCTTACTTCCTTTGCCCCCGACAATATGCAAAGTAGACACCTGTGTCTCATCTATGCAATGCCCTCTGAGGTACAGACTATTTTTCCTATTTTTGTGCGAGTGTAGGGAACATAGGGGTCATTTCACTTTTTGAAATCCTGGTTAATAAGTGGAAGAGCCATGATTCACACTCAGCTGATGTGAAAGCTCAAATGCCTTCCTCTTCTGCCCATCGCCACATCCCAGGGTGTTCTCTGTCTACGCAGCCAGGGGCACTGCCGTGTGTCTCCCCCACCTCACTCCTCACCCCTCGACTTGTCCTGTGCACCAATGTGGCATGTGTCCCCTCACCATTCTGAGCCCCAGTTTCTTCTTGTAAAAAGTGGGACCGTAATCCTTAGCACACAGGTTCCTTCTGAAGGTTAAACGTGTTAGCACCCACAGAGTGCCCAGGACATGCAAACATGATTTCTTCTCCCTTTTGTGATGTGCCTTTCTGCTATCAAAATCCGCTCCAAGGAATGTCTTCTGCCTGTGTTTGTGGTTGCTGTTTTTAATTCTATTGTACAGGTGTTTATGATTGCCGAGGGACCACCACCTTCTAGTTCTAGCTGTAGGAAGATAAATGGGGAGCAGCCTGTGACCTCAGGTCCTTCATAAAGTGAGTGCATGGGTCACACGAAATCCTCTGTGTGCTGAGATCTGTCAGGTCACAAAGAGGGCAATTAATTTGCAGGCACATCCTAGGGAGTGTGGTCTTGCCTCAGCACACCCCTTCCTTTCCCTTTTGATTGCCTTATGCTATTATTTATTTAGTGTGTGAGCCTAATAGATGTTGGGAAGATAAAGCCATTGAGCCTTTTAATTCATCAAAGGACTCTCTTCCGAGTCTTATATTCTAAAATATATTTTTGGTTTCTAAAGTCCGCAAAAACAGAAACAAAATTGGATTTAGTATTTTAAATAAGCAAAAAGTAATCGCTATTTTTCCATTCCTTGCTGGCTACATTAATTTGTAGCTTCCACCCCTCTGTAGACAACATGATTGTTAAGACTTTTAAGGAACAAGTCTGGGATGCACAGAGTTGCTGACATTTGCTGGAAAAGTGAGGTCTCTCTCAAATGTAGCTTTTGCATTATCCTCCCCTTGATTTTGTGCACATATGATCGCAGTTTCGTTTTCTGTGTGTCATCCAAGCTGGCACTTTTATTTCCAACCCTGTAGATGTAGCACGATGCAGGACCTTTGCCATTTCAAGCACCCACCGCTGACAAATGCCAGCCCTGTGGCCCCTGGGCTCCCCCGCAGTCCAGCGCCCTCCAGATGTTAATCATCCCGCCCTGAGCTGGTTTGTAGCTGCTCCTCTGTCTACGCTGGAGAGAAAGATCTCAGGGAGGGAGATAACAGGGTCGATTTTTCTAGAGTAAAAGCTCTCAAAAGTAAACATTCTGAAACATTGTATATAAGCGTCTATTTTTCTTTAACCTAAGATTGCAAACAGGCACACATTTCTTGGGGAGTCTTGATAGCTAAGTGTGGTTTGCAGAGTAGAAAGGATTTTTCATGTTACCATGGGGACACCTGAGTATGAAAAAAAATAACCTTTCTCTCCCCTTAGCTCTTAAGATAAGTGCAGAGCTTGAAGCCTTTTATCTGTGACCATTTATTTATTTTTATAAAAAAAAGTACAACCTGCCTCATTTCCGTGCTTCACGATTCTATGAAAGGCAGTTTCTTTGCAGAGGCAGGAATGCAGACTCTCATCAGTGCTGCCGTGCGTGGACCCTGCTGGCCCCTAGGCCTGCCCCTCGCCCACCTCAGTCCCCAAGCCCGGGTTCCTTCCCTCGTGAGGCACGGTGGTGAGGGTGGTGAGGGTCATGCTGCCAGGGATGAGGACCTTGGCAGACAGATCTGCACCCAAACCCTGACCCCACTGCTTCTGAGAAGGGTCACTAACTCCGCCTTCCTTGCAACTGGGAAAATGTTCATTAAGAGCCAGACACACGGCTGTGAACTGTTGATGAATGCGAGTTATTATAAATGAAATGGTTTTGACCCGGCATACACCTCGGCAGATGACACACCTACCCTGGCTTCTGAGTCTAAGAATCCGACCATCTAGAAGATTCACTCACCTGAAAAGGAGGAAATATTGCCCCCCACCCCAGGAGAAAAGAGGAAAGAGGGCAGTTCCTACACTGGGAACATCTTAGCAGGTGTGCTGAAGAATATTCCTGCATCCTGGTGGAGTCCAGGAGTCACCAGTCCCTCTGAGGGCACACAGAACGTCTGAGTTAAATTGACAGCTTTCTCAGGAAATAGCCCATTTCGGCACAAAGTTGGTATTGATCTACAGATCCAAAATGAATCAGAAATTATGAATGAGAAATGAGGGACTCCATACTTGAAGTTACATTCAGAAAACATGTAGGGAGAACCTCATCTGTAGAGAAGATAGACATTATCCAGAAAACATGGCTCCCACACTAGCTGAGAGAAAAAGCTAATAAATGACAGAATTTTTGAGTCCACTCAGGAGAAAAGAACACGGAGCCCGGTTTACTTTTGGCAAAGCGGGACAGGTCAGGCAACTGACGTGAGAAAAGTAGCCAACACATCCTCAACAGTTCTGAGGGCCTGGGGTGAGCCAAGGCCACAGTGCTGAGTAAATGGGACCCTGGTACCAAAGGGTGCTCCTCGCAGCCAGGCCCCCCGTGCCACAGGCATGTAGGTGCCGAAAGGCCCTCACTTCTCAGAACTCACTCACCAGATCCTAGGCCTCTGGGGAGGGGCAGGAAGACCGCCACGCTCAGAGTCCAAGAAAGCAAGAAAGCGTTCGCTGCTTCTGGGGAGACGTTGCCCGTCCCTGGGGAGTGTTTGCTGCTTCTGCCAACGGAGGGTGGGAACTCACCAGTTCTCCACCCTCTCCCACCCAATCCCAGATAAAAGCCCAGCACCGAAGAAAGCAATGCCAGTCTACTCCCCGGGGAGGATCAAGGGCAGGGAGGGGGCCCGCTTGGGTGCAGTTTGGGGCATCAGCCAGAGCTGAGGATAGAGCAGCTATCCTGGGAAAGATCGCGCAGATCCTCAGTCAGCACCCCTGACTCCAAGGGCTCCCAGTGGTGGGTGGTTTTCTCTCATCGCCAACAGTTTTGAACATTTTACCCCCTTCTCCTTTACTGTGGAAGTCCCCACCCCCACCACCCCCCGCAAGCCCTGCAGGCGCCTGACCCCCCTCTATCCCCACTGAATGTGCGCTCTGAGTGGTGGTGATGGAAACTGCTGTTTTCTCCAAAAGGTTTCACATGAAGGGTTGAGTCAAGTATATTTTTAGGTTCGCTGGATTCCTGTTGGGTAATGTTAGATGATAGATAGATGACAGATAGATGATAGAGAGAGGAGAGAGAGAGAGAGAGAGAAATGTAGATAATAGAGTAGTATATACTATATTCTTAAAGATAGAGTATTAGACATGCACAGTTGATAATGTCATATCATCTCAGTGATTTTAACACTGCATAATTGAGAAGTATATGCCTTAGTGATAATTATTTTTCATAAAGTGGATTTGTCAGATATTAAAATGTATACAGCACCCTTGTCATGGTTGAAATTTGCTGGGATATATGTTTTTTGTTACTTTTTAGAGGTACCTCTTGCTAGATTATTTAGCAATTTTTAAAAATTTAATCCAATTCTCTTTGCCTTGTCACCGCTGTGTGTAGTCCATCATCTTTGGTGTAATGATTTGGATTCAGACCTGCTGTAGTCTCTGAGGCTGCCCCACCCACCTGCCCTCAGCTTCTTTTTCTCCTCTCCCTTGCCTTTCTTGGATTAACTATTTTGTCGTTCTTTTCTTTGCCTTCTTTGATTTTGGGAGCTATACTCTTCCCTTCTATTCTTTTGCACTTAAACACTGTGACATGGTGTTCCTAATTTGTGAGATTATAACATCATGGATATACATTTATCCACTTTCTAGAAACAGAAAGACCCTAAAATGTTTTAATTCCTTTTATTCATTTCCTGATTGCTGGATATGTCACCATTTTATATACTTGTACATTCCATTTTTAACCTGACAAAATGTTGTAGCAACTATTCTTACATGTCAAAGTTTATTTATGTTTGCTCACGTATTTCTGCATTACTTTACTCCTCCTGATATCCCAGACTTTCCTCTGGGATTACTGTCCTTTATCGGAAACATTTCTTTTAGGACAAATCTGCTGGTGGTAAATTCTCCCATATTTTTCTTTGTCTTGGAATGTATTTTTAATTTTTTGTCCTCGCTCTTGAATTTAGGTCACAGAATGAAGGCCCAGAGGTGCTTTTGCATGCACACTGACAATGCCCCCCTTGCAATCTGTTTCATTGTTGATAACTAACAACTTTGCCAGTGTAACTGTTTCTCTATTTGTAGATATAACTGTCTTTCATGTCTAGCTACTTCCAAAATGTTCTCTTTCCCTTTGGTTTTCTTCATTTTAATAAGACTATGTTTCAGTGTGAAACTAACTTTCCTTTTGGTTGCAGCACAGGGGGGCATGGCGAGAAGGCCTGCTGTTGGATGTATCCCCTCACAGAGGGGTGGGTCCTTTGGAGTCCCAGCTTCACCAGGAGCCACTCCCATGTGTGACTTCCCCCACTGCTGCCCCTCACACCTGCTACACTGAGAAACTCAAGCTCAGGTTCACCAGGCTTCCAAATGAACTTAGGCATTGTTCCAGTTCCCTCTCTGAGTCCCCTCTGCTCTCGGATGACATCCTCTCCTTCATTCTTCATTTGAGAATTCCAGTGATTACTCAGAGCTGCCAGTTTTATTTCCTTAGTGGCCGCAGGGTCACTAACTGCGCTTCCTGCATGTGGGCCCTTGTCACCTTTCTGTGTCCCCATAAAGGTGACTTGAGAGCCCACCTGTAAGCCCAGAAGTAGAAGTCAACATCACACATGCCGTTGTTGGTGCTCTTCCTCAAATGTGAATGTAGCCAGCTTCCACGTCTTCAGTTCCTTCCCATTGCCTGGAGAGTGACCTCCAAGCTTTGTGCTTAAAACCAGACTTGCCCCGTTTTTCTCTGCCTGGACCTCGTGACTCAAATGTCCACCCAGCTTGCAGTCCTGGGTCTGTCTGCTTACTGTAGGCTGCTTTCTCTACTTGAGACACTCTTCCCCAACTCTTCGTGTGTGTGTGTGTGTGTGTGTGTGCTTTCTAAATCTACTCTTTTCTCATGGAATTAACTCAAGAATCTGTTCTTCCTACCCTCAGCTCTGCTCCCACACTCAACTGTAGCTTTCCCCCACGGGAGTCCCTCTCTTCCTACATCTGGTTTGCTCTGACATCTGGGCATTTCACCTTGCTTTCATGCCTGGAATTCTCGTCCACAGATACTTGCAGAGACCACTACCTGCTCCAATAAGATCCTTCTCTACCTCTCCACCATGCTACCCGACGGCAAGGTGTCATGCTCACCCTCCCTTATTTTTCCCAATTTATACTTTTGCAATGGCCACACACTGGGCGGCCTCAGTTAGTGTCCTGATTGTACGCGGGACTGATTGACGGATTGAAGTGAGTTTAACTATGCTGCCCTTTGATTTTTCTTACTTTAAGTAGGTCTCTAAATGAGGAGGAATGCCTTGTTATGTCCTAATCAAAATGACAAAAGCCTTAAAAGCCCCCCACTTATAAAAGGCATATCCTTATTTTGAGATTGTACAAGATACAGAAAAACACCTAAAAAGACAAAAATGATTAGCCATAACTCACCACTCAAAGGCAACTATTTCTATTATTTCTCTTTCAGTAATTCATGATCTTTTTCATGCTCACAGAGTCATCATTCTACCTAAAGATCTGTATTTCCTGCACTTTTCCATACACACACCATATACATTTTCTCTACAACAATAAACTCTTTATAAATAGCATTTTAACATTTCTGCACATTATTCCATAAATAGTCACATTAAAATACACTTAATCATCCCCATGCAGTTGGAACCATAGGCTGTTTCCAGTATTTTATTAATATACATAATGATGAAATCATGCATTTTTTTTCATTAAGAATTGTTCCCTATATTTTATTTGTCCTTTAGGATAGGTGCATGTAAGTATAATGACCAAGCTAAGGGATATTAATTCTTTTAAGTTTCTTTCTGTATTACCAAATTAAAAAAAAAAAAATCTTGTAAATGGTGAAACCTCAAACAGCTATGAACTATAAGACCAATTCTATATTCCTTTTGCAAGAACAATGCGTGGTTTGATTTGTATTTATGTGGGTGAAATTATTAATACTAACTGTTAGTTTGTTCACACAAGAGAAAGAACCGAAGGGAATTTTGTTATTATTGCCCTGCCTCCTGCACTCTGAAATAGTGAAGCCGAAGGCAATTAATCTCCAAAACTTCACCATAAATGTCAATATAATTACAGATATTCTCTGCATCTTTTCTTACCTTAATGTTTTCTAGCCAATGTTAATTTTTCAAGCTCTTTTGACACTGTACAGCTAGATGAATAAAAATAGTTTGAAACATACTCTATGAATCTAATTTATGTAGTGGGCATTTTCATAAATAGGTGTCCATGTCCAGCATCGCTTTGTTTTTACAAAAAGCATTTTGCTTTTTAGCTGTACTAATTTCTGGACATCACCTGCATGGAAAGAATACAAGCTTTTCTGAGATGTATTCTGCTATTTGCAGCTGAGTGGGCATCAGTTAATGGCTTTTACTATCAAGGCCATGATATATCATAAGCAAGCATAATTAGCTAAGGTTCACTGTTGCTTTTCCCATAGTTCTTGAGAGCCATCTATTTTATTTTACATTAGCTAAATATAGTTCTAGCCGACCTGAATCTGAATCACCCCTAACTAGATGTCCCAAGGCAAACTGGCCTGACTTATAATCAATAGAGAATAAGAAATAAAAGCTATGGATGTCATAAAAAGACCACATTTCTATAAATTACTTTGGAAAAAAAAGTCAAAGTCTATGTTAGTGCAATTTTGGATAAAGCACAGCAAAAGCTTGTTATGAATAGCCAAACATGATTTAATCCCCCCTTGATTCATATGGTTAATGGTGGTTTTGCCTCATGGGGTAATTTATGAGTAGTTTTAAGAATCTCTTTTATTGGATAAAAAGTAAAATTAGAATGCTAAATAGAAACTCTAAAGAAATATTTGAAAGTATTTTTTAATCTTTAAATGAGGCTTCTAAGGGGGTTAAAAAAGCCTTGTGTTGAAGTCATAAAATAAACACCTTATCTGAAAACTCTGTGTATCATATTATATTTTGAATCATATTGTTATAGCCTTCTATTTTTCAACATCAATTTTTAAAATATTTGAGCATCATTTATATGTTTAAAACAACCTGAAAAACACTCTCTCCAGGTATCATAAATGTATTGAGATGAGGAGGTGAAGGTAGCACACAATTCTTTTTAAGCAAGAGATTGTGCATTTGCACTTTTACTAAAGAATATATGTACATTAAAAGAAGAGGGAATTCCTTCTTCCTTGCCATTAATTGTCAGCTTTAATGCCATCAGCCAGCTCATCATTTTTTCCTGCTGTTGTAAACATCAAGGTCATTTTGAGGTTCTGCCAAAATGAAGATCATTATCTCCAGAGCAGTATTACAACAGAGAGGCTGAGCCCTGGGGCTGCCAAGAATTCTGAGAAATGAGGCGCTCAGTGAATGCTGCTTTTCTCTCTAGAAAGGCGGATTCTGCTTAAGAAACATTCTTACAGGGTCACATGAACTGACAGTAAAGACTACTGAAACGTCCCCCTCTCGTGCAAGTAATAGGTCCACAGCTGTGCTTTCTGACAGCCCCCAGGGAAGGAACGGTGGTCGAGGATGTGTCACTTGGGTCCTCCAGGAAACGGATGCCAAAAGCCAGCCACAAGCATGGCGGCGTGATGGGCTCCACCGGGCCGCTCTCCGGTACAACCTCCAACAAATACTTAAAAAGCAACCATCCAAAGGGTCTGGAAATGGTCCTGAGGACAAAGAACAAATGAGGAAATATCTATTCAAGAAAATCTGTAAGAATTTGGTAAGACAGTAAGAGTCCGAGGTATTGGAACTGAGATTGCTCCATCCGTCTCTGTCCCAGGCACTGCAGACAGCCAGCCCGGCCCTCCGGGCCCCCCGCCCCTCTGCCAGCTCCTGGTGGGAAGGCTTTGTTCCTTTGGGGAGTAGGACCTGAGTGTCTCGTTCTGCCCCCCACTGGGGATGAGCCCTGGGCAAGTGCAGTCAGGAGGTGGGGGCTGCCTTCCCTCACTCAGGCCCCCACTCATGGGACCGTGGTTCTGCCTCTGGTGTGGCAGGCTGAGAACATCGGGCCCTGGGTCACCTGCCCCTCCCTCGTGAGGTGGGGTCCATGCTTGGAGAGGAGTCTCGAAGGCCACGGCTACCACCGCTCTCTGTTCCACCAGGCTCAGCATTGACAGCAGAGTGTCACTAGAGAGAACTCAGTGGAGCTCAGGGCCGGATGAGAAGCCAAAAGTCAGGAAAGTCAGGAACCCTGTGAGTGTCAGATCTGGCGGCCTCCTATAATGGAGATGAAGGACAGGATTTTTAGAAACCTCTAGACAGTTTGGACCTGGTTCTGAGCTCCTGGGCAAGTGGCTTAACCTCTGTGAGTCCGATGCTTCATCTGTCAAACGGATTGTAGTTTTCCAGACAGGGAACTGGGAAGATTAAATTCGATCCCCTCCATAAAGCACTGTCTGTCACTCTGCAACCAGGAAACCAATCACACCCGTTATTTTAATAGAAAGAAAACAATATCAACAGTATCATCATAAAAGAATCTAAGCAGGTTTCTGTAAAGAATTGTCAAGAAGGTAACCAAAAAGCACTAAGACATCAATAAAGCAACTTTGGGGAGTAACTCCTCCCTCCACCGTCCAGGACTGCAGGGAATGGAAAGGATTGGAAGCCTGAGGGCGCCCCTCAGAGCTGGAAAGTAGCCCCTCGAGAGGCCTGTATGTTGCCCAGGGACTGCTGCTGGAGGGAAGGGCGGTGAAGTTCATTCCAGACTTGTCAGATACCCAATGTCCCTTTTAATCATTTTACATTCAGAAAGCTAGCAAGAAGGTATGTAAGCTGGGCCCAGTCAGTATGGAAACATTCTCTGGAGAGCTACGGACGCTTTGCTGGGCGGAAATATTTCTAAATATGGCTGGATTCAGCGCTACACAATTTTCTAAAAAAATAAATACATGGCGGTCATACCATTTATGCAGGTTTTGGGATTTAGGAATTATGTTTAATTCTCTGTTGTACGTTTCTCAGCAAAGTCCTGGTATTTTCACTACATTGAAGATTTCGGGATCTGAACTGTGATTCACGTCCAGGTCCCTTATAGCAGACGTGGCGGTACGGTGCTCAGATGTCCCCTGTAGAAAGAACTCGTCCACCAGCTGCAGGAAGGCAAGCCCGCTGATGCCCCCAAAGCCACACCAGGGGATCCACCACAACATTTGAATTAAAGTTCTGCTCTCTCCAGGAAGCTCCCAGGCAATGACCGAGCCAAACAACAGTCCTAGAACCTGTCCTGCCCAATGCAGGACTCACTGCCAGGCGATCTCTGTACCAGAGGTCTCCGCTGGGTGGGGCGGACCTTCAGCGATGCCCTGCAGGCAGAGGATCTTCTGAGCCAACCATCCTTCCTTCACCCTCTCCTTTCCCGGGACCAGGGCTTTGCTGGGCTCCGAACTCCTGCTCCCTCACCCGCTGTCCTTCATGACCATGACCGTTCTAACACCATCTTGATGATTGTTTCTTTTTCTCTTTTGATGTCCACAAATTCAACCTGTTATGTTTTTTAACAGCGTCATTGAGATAAATGCACCTGCACGAAAGGTACAATCCAATGGACTCTTATTCACGGATATGTGCCCCCATCACCACCACCAATCCCAGCACATTTCCATGCCCTTCTGTCCCTGCTCCAGCGTTGAGCAACCACTAATCTTCCTGTCTCTATAGATATCAGCATTATAGATTTCTATATTCTGTATTTATTCATATAAGTAGAGTCACATAGCCTGTGGTCTTTTGTGACTGGCTCCTTCATTTAGCGTAAAGTTTTTAATTGTCTTCATGGGGTAGCCTGCATCAGTACCACATTCCTTTCGAGGGCCAAAAGTATCCCATCATGTGGATAAATCACATTTCATTTATCCATTCCTCTGTTGATGGACAATTAGGTTGTTTCCACTTTTTGGCTATTGTGAGTATTGCTTATGTAAATATTCATGTACAAGCTTTTGTGTGGATCTAGGTTTTCATTTTTCTTGGGTAGATACCCAGGAGTGGAATTTTTGGGTCATACAGGAATTCCATACTGAATCATGACAGGAACAGCCAGACTGTTTTCCAAAGTGAGAGCACTATATGACCTCTCCACCAGCAATGCACAAGGTTCCAGTTTCCCCACATCCTCACCAACACTCGTTTGACTTTTGGGGTCTAGCCATTCTAACGGGTGTGAAGTGGTATCTAATTGTGGTTTCGACTTGCATTTCCCTGATGATGGGTAATACTAAGCATTGTTTCATGTGCTCGTTGGCCATCTATAGATCTTCTTCGGAGATTGTTTTCAGTGGATGGCTTCCTTTCCGAAGTCAGTGTTTGATATTCTGATGCCAGGAGGGGTCCAGGCAGCTGCCTTATTCCCCGTCCTATCTGAAAAGTCCCAGGCCTACCTGGCTGGTACTTGAGGCTGGATCACCATTCTACTTATGAATCGCTGCAAGTTCATTGGCTTTGAGAGTGCCCCCAGGCCTCACTTCCTCCGGGTTTGCTGCTAATGAAGTCAGTTCCTCTGGGATGAGATGGGGAGATCTCTTCTAAGGCCCGTGTCTCCCCGTAGGCATCTCCTAAGCCAAGGGCTCTAGAGCCGGCGGTGAAGACAATGGCTAGCTTCTCTCTGAGTGATACCACACTCTGGTGGCTGAGCCGTCGGTGGGTCCAGGCACCTGAGCTTGTCCCTCCTGGCAGGGGACGAACACTTCAGGCTGTGGGGTAAGGACAGCCACAGCCTAGCTACACTGGGTGTCCAAGAATGGGTACTGCACCTGCCCAAGACTCAGCCTCCTCACCAGAGGCAGTGAGGCAGCAATGCCCACATCTGGCTCCTTACGGGCAAACATGTCTTCCTGCAGGGAGCTGGGCAGCAGAGCCTGGGGCAGACAGAGCCGTGCCCTCAGCTTTGGTGTCTAGCATGAAGTCTCCACATGCCTCTCTGAGCTGGGACGGGCAGGGAAGGGCCGTCTTCCCTCCTTCCCTGCCACAGACTCTCCCCTTTGTTACTGAATTTGTGTGGATGTTCTTGAATAGATGCTTCTTCATTTGTGGCTTGTACTTATTGCCATTTTCAGAGGCCTGAAATAAAACTCAGCGGTTTTTATAGTCTCCACATGTTTCTCTGGGAAGCAAGTTAGCAGAGCTCCTGCGACCATCATGCTGGTAGAACTCTTTTTTTATTGAAAAATATAGGACTAGTTTATAAGCCAACCAACACAGAGACATTGGCTGACATGGTATCTGCCCCTCTGAACTATAATTGTGAGTGGACGTGTGTCCTGGGGGTAAAGAGATTCCTGCCACGCCTCCCTCCTGGAACCCGTTCAAGAATAGCTCACAAGGTAAAGAGGGAGCTGAGATGGGGGATTATTCTTTTAGTGACAGCCAAGGAAATGGAGGGAAGGAGCTTCCTGGGAAAGCAGTGGTGCAGGTGCAGGTGAGAGAGGTCTCTAGTTTGCCCGAAGCTCCTGGCTCCTGGCGGTGAGGGCCGCCGACCTCGTGAGATACGGCCCCGGCCCTCAGGGAACGTGCAAATTCGGTTAGGAGACAAGACGTGGACTCTCCAAATACTTGAGCTGTAAGGTCACTTAGGGATCCTCTGTACAATTTTTGTTTTGTAAATGAGAAAACTGAGGCCCGGAGGTGAACTTTTCTAAAACTGCTTTGGTGGAAGTGATCTAATCTGGAATGTAAGCCTCCTGTGTGACCCAGCGCTCTTGCCATAAATAACCTGTGAAACTGTCTGGAATCAGCGTGTGTGAGAGGCGATGACTGAGGAAATTCAGAATCAGGGCCACCACCGTGGGTGGTGCAGTCAGGGAATGCTGCCTGGGGGAGGTGGACCTTCACCGGAGTTGGAAAGCAGGGGTTCTCAACCTGGCTGCACAACAGCATTAACTGTGTGGCTTCTCACAGTCCCATGTGCAAGGCTCACCGCAGGCTGCCGTAGTTTTTAATGTTCCCTGGGTTAAGAAGCACTCAGAGGGACAGGAGTGATGAGCAAAATTTGCAGGAAGGGATTTCAAACAGAGAAGAATGATTACCTAATACAAAGAAGTGGAGAAGTGAATGTTGTCTTGAAAAGACTATAAACATAGACCTTTATAAATATATTTATCATTGAATGAATCAAGACGATCTGCTTACCCATGTGGATTTATTTCACAATGGCTGAAAGGCACGAATGTTTGCTAACACTCTGTGTTAGACGGCTGAAAGGGGGAAGACACACAGTCACCCTCTTCCTCAAGCGCGTGCCCACGTCTGCCACACTCCCTGCCGTGACAGTCCCTCTGCTGGGGGGTTAGCCTCTCTCAGAAGGGTAACACCTGCTCCCAGGCTCAGTCTTGTCCACTTTCGGATGAGGACAATTAAAGCAGTAGGACGAGAACAGAGATGCATCACAGATCTGCCACATGTACGTGTTTGTCGTAAATTATCTCATTTAGTTTAATAAGTTAGTGGTAGGTAAGGAATTAGGAGGTACTGGGGCTCAGCCATTGGTCAGCCTAACTCGAAGTGATGTGCCGAGGCCCTAAGTCCAGGGACATCATCCCCCGAGGAAGTCTTCCTTCATTTCCTAGTGCTGGTCTTCTCTTCCTTGACTCTTCCAAAGTAGCCAGTGTACTTCTTCTACTGTACCATTGTGGGGTTTCATGCATATTTGTCTACTAACCTGGGACCATGCCTTTTTTGCATTCCCCTTACCTGTCACATAATGGATATCCCTTGAGTATTTGTTATCCCTACTTTCTGGACGGAAACACCGAAGCTCAGGGAAACGGCTTGGCCAGGATGACAAAGTAAATCAGTAGCAGACCTGGGCTGGATCCCTGGTTACCTGATTACAAATGCATGCACTTCCAAACGGCCTCCATTGTCCTGCCATATACCTGCCCTGCTTTGTCTTAAGGCCTGGTGCACCTGGAGGGGAATAGGTACTAAATAAGTTTTTACACACTGAGTGAACAAGATCTCCTACATCCTTGCTCACTCCTGCCAAACTATGAGGAAAGTAGGGTTGGCCTAACTCAGAGATGTTGGCTGAAGGAAGAAACTCTCTCTGCTTACGTTATGCTGTGACCCAAGGAAGTATGGGCCATCTTCAGCATTGGGGAGAATCAGGACCACAAAAATGAATTATTGTGAAGTAGATTTTGGTTCATTTCAAATTTTTTTTTTTTTTTTTTACACAACTGGACCCTTGCCGGCCGATCCCTGAAATTGGTGTGGGCTTCCTAATGAGGAAAGGGATTCCATATCACTAGAGGCTTTCAAAAAGAGGGTGTTAACTGCTTTCCTATCTGGCATGTTGTGGAAGAAATTCATGCATCAGAGAATGTGGGGGTTTTTGACACAGACTGCATCCGAGAGTCAGCAAGGAAATTTTACTGATACCCAGGCTCTGCTTTACACCAATGAAGACAGAGTTCAGTGGGGAAGAGCCAGCCATCCGTAGAGTTCAAAGTCGCCTGGTGATTCAGATGGGCAGCCAGGATTGGGAACCACTGGACTGGGGGTTTGGACAAGAGGGAGGAGCCCCAATCCTCTTACATCAGATTTTTTTTTTTAAAGATTTTATTTATTTATTTGACAGAGACACAGCGAGAGAGGGAACACAAGCAGGGGGAGTGGGAGAGGGAGAAGCAGGCTTCCCGCGGAGCAGAGAGCCCGATGCGGGACTCGATCCCAGGACCCTGGGACCATGACCCGAGCCAAAGGCAGTCGCTTAACCGACTGAGCCACCCAGGCGCCCCTTACATCAGAATATTTAAAAGTCTGGATAGATTCTCAGGTCATCCCCGAAGTATTCTAGTTCAGAATTCTTTGAGTGGGAGCTCAAGTGGGAGGAGGAAGAAGCCCTGAATTTATAAAAGCCTCACAGGGATTGAGATGACTCATTCTAGGCCTCAGGTGTAGACCAGCACCTAGAACGTCTGGACCAGAGTGCCCACCTCTACGTGCGCCTTGCCTGGGCCACAGGCCAGGTTCTGGGAAAAACACTTGACTTCAGCTCTGTCCAGACCTACCTTATCTGACCATCATGTCTCCCCAAGTTCAGAACATCCCTCAGCCCAGGTTTGTTTCTGCTGGTTTCTCGAGTTCTCTGGACATTTTGCAACCTTGGAAGCCCCAAATGGTCTACCCTCCAAGGTGCCTTGGGAGAGGCACATTTTTTCCCCATCTCTGCTTTGACAGAGAAATCCTTTGCTCCTTCTGTGCTTAATTTTAATTTACTTTGTAATATCTGTGCCCTCTGGACGCCCATCAGGTCAATGTGATGAAAGGAGGTTTGAAAAAGATGAAGTTATTCAACACTAGGCCTTTGTGAACTTCAGCATGAAGTGAGTGGGGCTCATTGTGATAATCTCTCTCTCCAGGACACAAAGGCTGGAAAGCTGGCCATCCTCTTCAGCAAAATGAATGCTTTAACCTGACAGGAGGAAGAGCCTTCCCTTTATGTCACTTAGTGTCAGCCATCAGCCACAGAGGCCCACGGAGAGCAAGGCATGGACTCATCACCAGGTAGTCCTCGAGTGCGTCTGCAGCCAGTCTCCTGGGCCTTCTGTGTCATCACAGGTAACTACAGGTGAGTCACGTGTCAGAGCCAGAGGCCTTATCCTCTTTTCTGGAATGTGCTATTTTTTAACCCTAATAAAGTGTATCACAACATATGTGAGAAAAGTTAATCATGCTTATAAAGTGGTCCGCAGATATAGATGTATTTTATGGATGTGCATAGAAACAGTCAATATACACATACCGACAGATACCTCAAAATGATGAATTGATCATTGTTTGCTAATCATTGTATATTGTGCAATTTCCTAACATCAAAGAGTTTTTGCTGGGTGCAAAATAAACTCATCGACATTTGTATTTTTCTTTCATTTTCTCTCCCAGTGTCTCTGAACTGAGAAGTTCAAAATCACTAAAGGCAAACAGAGTCGTTATTTCTGGCATGCAGTCACCAAAACCAGTGTCCCCCCTAGATGCTCGTTACAGACATTGGACTCCCAGAATAATCACATCAGTTCAGACCTATGGTTGGCCTACAAGGTCCAATTTAAATGCTGGTAATGCTGGTGCATTGGCTTTTAAAGAAAATTCTTTACGGGAAACTCTACTGCTTTCCAGCAGGACTGTGCTTTAGATTTGCTAAAATCCATCATTAGTCAGCCAGAGAACTTCTCTTGTTCAATAATGGTAAAATTAAATATTACCATTTTTATAAGGCATATCACGCAGGGATGAGATCTGGTGTCATCTAATCTGTATCTGTAGCTGGATGCTGACTCGACCTTTTTTTTGTTGCTTTTGAACTGGCTTCTGGGGATTCATTTGGTGTTTGGTTGTCATGCAGTATAACCTAATCAACCAGTTAGTCAGTCCATTTGCTGGTTGCGATAACACATCTACTGGCTGCTCCTTTTTGTCAGTGCTTTGTCTTCATTCTTGGAAATGTGACTTGAATTGTGATCTGGCCCCCACACTTGAAGACTTGGCAATACCCCTGCCAGGAGTGGAGACCTCCATACTCTGCCTCCAATATCTCAATAATTGTTTTTATGGCTTGTTTACTGACACATCTCTAAAACACACGGAAAGAAGGTGCTTGGTCGAAAAGAAGGTGCCTAGGGCGCCTGGGTGGCTCAGTTGGTTAAGCGACTGCCTTCAGCTCAGGTCATGATCCCAGGGTCCTGGGATCGAGTCCCGCATCGGGCTCCCTGCTCTGCAGGGAGCCTGCTTCTCCCTCTCCCACTCCCCCTGCTTGTGTTCCCTCTCACTGTGTCTCTCTCTGTCAAATAAATAAATAAAATCTTTAAAAAAAAAAAAGAAAAGAAGGTGCCTAATATATATTTTTGGTAGTTAAAGAAATGCTATTGATTCCCAAATCCTCCTCCAGCCAAATCTTGATGGAAGTGTGGTTCCAATGGGATATTTTTGTCTTAGACACCTTGCTGTTTCCACAGATACAATACTTCTTAAGCTAAAACTTTTCTTCTTTATGCTACTTTCTTTATCTAAAGTACACTCGACCTCTCAATCCATATATATATATATATATATATATATATATATATATATATATATATATGATTTTTTTCTAATTTAGAAAATCCTACACATACTTCAAGGTTGTGATGAAAGCTCACCTGCCCCAATCCCACTGAACTCTAATGATCTCTCCTCTCCCGGTTGCCAAAGTACGTTGTTCACGTCGCTCTCAGCCCTTATCATATTGCATTGCATTTTGCATAATGATGATAATAATTATCATTTACTGATGTCACTGTGACTGGCATGAAAGGCTTATTTTATTACAGACCTGTTACAATAATCTGGAAAAACAGTATATGCTATCTCCATGTTACAGATGATAAATTTGGCATCAGAGAGATTGATCAATTTATCCAAAGTCACCCATACTTCCGTAATTGGATTTAAACCCAGGTCGACTTACATTTTATGCCCACATTCGTTATGCCTTAACACCTTACCTCTTATAATCATAATAGACATGTTTTATATTTCCATAATTTAAGACACCATAACTCTGTAAGAGAAGAGGCTGGTTCTCCAACTTATTAATATTAACAGAGCCTAACGTAGTATCTGGCACATCATCTGTGCTCAGCAGATGTTTTCAGAATGCCTCTTCTTTTCCTCTCCCTAATTTCAGCCTGGGTCTCTCTCCTCCTCCCCTTCTCATTTCTCATATTGATACACACGTTCCCCAAGCATATATGCTTAAAAATTGTTGACTCAACCCTTAATAAGACTGAAACAATTCTTTCCCATTATTCATGATGCTTTGCTAAATTAGACTCTTACCTAGGATCAGATTATTGCAAGAGCCTCTGAAACACTTACTACCCCACCTCTTCTCTCTCTCTCTTTCAGTCTGCCCTCCCATAATTTATCAAACTGCTGTCAGACTACTCTCCCTAAGTGCCATGTTGATGATCCATTTCAAAACCTCCTCACCTCCAATAGCAGCCTTACTGCCCATCAGTGAATCTCAAGGGTTTCCTCCGGAAATCATGGCTCTCCAAAGGGCCACATTTCCTCTGTCTTCCCTGGGCCTAAGCCGGTCTGACCTTTCTTGACTGGGCTAGCCTGTCTTCCTCATTTTCCCTGGCATCTCACAAACCCCCACTTTGGATTCTGAATAGTACATAAGTATCATATCTAGTGGCTTAAATTCAGGCACCTGGGATCAGAAGTGAACCCTGGTTCTGCATGGTGATGTTCTAAGGTTCTATGCCTCTGCTCTACCCTCCCTGTGACCCATGTTCTAGTTTGGTCCATGTTACTGTTCCCATGCCAAAATAATCTTTTTTTTAGGATTTTATTTATTTATTTGAGGGTGGTGGGGCATAGGGGAAAGGAGAAGGAGAGGGAGAGAGAATCTCAAGCAGACTTCATGTTGAGTGGAGAGCCCAATGTGGGCCTCAATCTCAAGACCACAACACCATGACCTGAGCTGAAACCAAGAGTCAGATGCTCAAATGACTGAGCCACCTAGGCGCCTCACTAAGTACTAAATCTTTTACAGTGTCCGCCTCCACTTTGTTTCTCATGACAGTGCCCTAAAGGCAACAGCGAGGGAACCTTGCCCCACTTGGTACCTAAGAGGTAACCGGTGAGCGTAGGCCATCCAACCAACGCACAGAGTGGGTGCAGGTGGAATTCACATCCACCATGCTGCCTCCCATTCCTGATTCTGCTTATTTTCAGATTTCCTTTCCTGTGTCTTAGTGAACATACTCGAGTCCCAGAGACCCTACATCTCCAGTCTAGTCTCCCATCTTCTGAAATCAGAGTGGCAGGTCTGCATCTGCTGACAGCTACTCACATGGATGTTTTTTTTCAGACACTGGCAGCATTAGAAATAGAGTTATCTTTCAATTTTATCAAACTGTCTTCCAAAGGCAGAAAACAAAATAAAAAATTCTCAAATAATTTAAAAATGATCATCTTGGTAATTGATGTGATTGTTAAGAGCTGAAGTTTATCAGCTCTCCAAAGTCTTCTTCAAATAAATGGTGTATGATTTGGGGGCAGTTCTGCTAAACTTGTTTAGCATCAGATTCTTCATTAAAATAAGTACTGAAAATAGTTAATACTGTCTTAGGCTCTCTTCATGTACCATCTTTTTGGATTCTCACAAATTCGTGAGGCGAGTGCTTTTATTAATTCCATTTAATGATGAGAAAACAGAAACAGAGTTTAAAGGGGTCCAGAACCATACAACTAATGTCTGTGCTGAATTCAGGAATTGGATTTGGGAGAACATATTCTTAAGTACTATGTTACATTTTACTGTACTCAAACTATTCCCGCAGTCCAATGTGTGTGTGTGTTTTTAAATGAGGTAAGATTTGTTAAAATTTAGCCTGTGCATTGCTCATTATGATGACTTAGAGCATCCATATAATTTGCCTTAGAGAACACAGATGCATTAACTTAAGTGAAGTGTTTCCTTTAAGTCATGTGTCTATGTGACAATGTTATATAGAGTCCCTCCTAAGAAGAACATTTAGAACTCTCATTTCTATCTAAAGATTGCAACATCCTTCTCTCAAAGACAATTACTTACGATTGAGAAATGAAGAATAGTTTCGTGAAGGCAACTTAGCAAAATGAAGTGCCCTACAAGCCATTCATCACAATAAAGGCTTCACATGGAACAACTCGCTCAATCTTTTCAATAAGCCTTTGAAGTACATAGAATTTTCCCATCTTACAGGTGAATAAACCAAGGTACAGAGAAGTTAAGTACCTGGTCCCAAACTAGCAGGTGGCAGAGCTGGGGTTATAACCTAAACAACTGAGCTCCAAGTATAGGAGCTAGGCTTGTCATACAGTGCTTTTCTCCCAAGCAATGGGAGGAATTTTCCCTCTGGTCATGCGTTATAGACATAACCTCAAGGTAGTGAAAACTCAAAAGACAGAGGGATGCATTCATCAATCAGCATTTAGAGAATGGCCCACTGTTGCCTCAGATCCCCTCTCCACGGCCTCACCGGCAGCACCAAAAGGATGGTGGTGGTCATAGTGTCCCAGCCCAGATCTCCTTCTGAATATCTCAGTTTCTTTTCACTTTTTCTGCTTCTTCTCTATTCTTGCATCTCAGTGGTGCTTAACCTTTTATTTACTTATTTTTAAATAAATAAAAATAAGTTGCACTGACTCAGATCAGATCCCACATTTGCCATGTGTGATTTTTGCTTGGCTCTCCCTGCGGCAGGACTGTTAGTGCTTTGGCTTCGAGGCTCCCGAATTCCCAGAGGAAACACCCTTCCTGGCTGGGTTCCTACGTCTGGGACCTTACACAAGCGGACATCTTCAACTGGCTCAGATAACATAAAACACTAATCATATATGTGTTGGGAGGAAATAACCACTATGCATTTACACTGTTTGTGGCTCTTGCCATTTTTGGAAGGCTATTAAGGCACTAGGTTTCAAGATAGAGTTTCCAGAGCTAGCTCTGTACAAGGACTTCACAAATCCAGTACATGGAAGAAATAGGGAAACAAATATAGGACTAGAACCTGTTTTAAGAAAATGCATTTTACCTGAGACAGAGTTTTGTAAAGGCTGAACATGTTGTGACTCACCTAAATCTGTCACTTTGGAAAAGGAACGGAGGATTGATTTTTCAACCAGTGTCTGCATCTTCTAGAAAATTAGATTTATTTTGCTTTCCATGTGAGAAAGATGTTCCTTTTAGTGCCCACCTTCTATTTAAGCAGCCTTGGGCTGAGCTTTAAGTCAGAGTGAAATACGATCTTCACTATGAAAGTACCACCCCATCTCTAACGCCATGATCCTTTCCTTTCGGGGCATGTTTCAGTAAGGGGGTCAGAATTCATGCAAAAACGGAAGTCTGGAAAGGTTAACCTCAGATTATTTTCCAGATTGGTAGACAGATTCCTACGCATTTGCCTCACATCTTGATCCTCTTACCGTTTCTTGATTGGAGGAAATAGACAGCCTGCTTTCCTACCTCCTGGGTATAGCGACTACTTCTTCGTCTCCCTTATTAAGAAGCAGTCTTCCACAGAGCTCTTCAGGGATCCTCCTGTTGCTTGGAATAGTGAGTGGAAGGTTGGAATAAATGTATCACTAATGTGTCTTCAGAAGTTTCAATAGAAGAGGTTTCGTAGCTAACTGGATAGACATGATTTTGCATGTTAACATGATGTAAGCCACTTGTTAATGTACAGAATGCATGCAGGTAAAAGCACCAATAGCTACAGTATATTTTTAGAACATATGTAATTCTGTTATCTAAAGTGCATGCAGGTATTAGAATGGAATAGTGGAAACCTAAAGTGCTTTATTCAATTTCACAAAAACGTTAATGTTTTTCTCTGCTATATTTCATTAGGAAATATGTGGTTATTGACTTCTTTGCATTTATTTGACCTGAATTAAATTGTGCAACTTGTGACGATTGAATATAAACCTTTCACTCACTGAAATATACCTATATAGTCAGAAAATAATGTTACATATGAATACACACACACACACACACAGATTAATACAGGGTCATATATAGAGGCAGCCATAGTAAAAGGTAAAAATAATTTGACTTAGCATCATAAAACTTGTATGTAAATTCTAGATCTGCCTCTTGCCCCCTGTGTTCACCCTCACCCTCCAAGTGTTCAGTGCATTTATCTGTCAAATAAAAATAACAATTTCTATGATGAAACCTTTCTACATTATGCATTCATAAAATCTCAAGTAGAAACGTGTCTACACCTCTCCCAGAGCACCTCTTCTCCTTTCTTGTTTTGAGCCTGAACTCCTCTTCCACCCTCACCATGCTCATTAGCTTATCTCACAAATAAAAGAATATCTACTGAAAAGTTTCTAAAAAGAGGATAAAATTGAAACTATAAAAGAGATAATGCTCAAGTGATATCACGCAACCTTGTGTTTGATCTAACAGTGCATGGCTTACTTGGTGCCATGCACTTTTTAAGCACTCTTAAATGGACTCATTTAGTTCTAGACCAACCTAAGACATAACCACAGCAGCCATTTTATAGGAGAGAAAACTAATGCACACAGAGCTCAAGTAATCCGTCCAAGTTGTGTGCACTCACTGAAGACCTTTGTTTGTTTGTTTCTTTTTTGTCATTGTCATTATTTTGTTTTAAGGTAAGGTAACTGGGTTTATGTCAGGATATTCAGGCAGGTGAATTAAAACAACACTCACGGAGCCACATAGAAGGTTCACTCTTCAACGTGGTAAAATGATTGAGAACGCAAAGTGCCACCTAGGAAAGTTTACTGCCAACATATTTCTGGAAACACCCTCACAATGGAAAAGACACAGATAAATCAATTCAGTTTTATACCTTAATCTGAAATAACAATAATATTGGGTAGCTACATGATGGAAAGATAGGTTCTAGGGAATAATAATGATTATAATTAAAATCAAATGGTAGATATTAACATTTTGAAGAACGTAATTTTTTTGAAATTAGTTTTCTGTGAGAATTTTGGATATCTGCTAAAGGCAATCTTTGCCCAAGACTACATTATTGTTTCTCTACAAAACATTTTCCAATTCTTTCTCCAGAAAACAAACAAACAAACAAACCTATAAATAGCCATTTGAGGGGAGCTGTATTCAGAACAGAAAGGAAAATGGACAATACCCATTTTTTGAGTCCCCAGGCACATTTTCAGTCTTCAGAGTTATTCAGTAATGAAAATATTCTTATTCTAGTTTTTAAGGACAGTATCTTATTTGACTGAGCACATAGTTGTTTTTTTTTAATAGAGATAATATTTAAAACTTCTAGTTGATTTTTCTAACTCTAAATTCCATAGATTTTTGCACAGATTTAAAAAAATTAATTAAACTAAGTTTTAAAAATTCCAAATTACTATTCAGTTTGTAGAAACACATTGCAATTAACTTTCAGGAACATAAGTTAACTTATTCAGCACAAGCTTGGATAGAAATACTCTTAGATATGTTTCCCAGAATCTAATTTGCATCTGACAAAATATCCAAATACTTAAATATCCAAATAATTAAAGTGGTTATTAGTATCAGTGGCTTAAGTGAAGATCTTAAAAGATGAGGTTTATGTTAACATTCCTGGAAAATAATTTTAAAACTCGAAATTTCTCACCTCTCTTGAATGGTAACCCGCGCTGGGCATTTCCGGCTAACCCTCATGACACTTCTGTGGGGTAAGAATGGTAATCCCCATTTTCATTTTAGGAATCAGGATGAGAATGATTGATTAAGCTTTCCCGAGGACTTAGAGTAAGTTCAGTGGTGATTCCAGGATTTATGTTCAGCTTTCATTGACTCCAAGCATAGAGTGTTCCTGTCAAACCACTAATTAGACGGGACTGCGTCCACGAGCCCACGCAGTTTTCGTAACTGCTGCCTGGAATGGGTCCTGACATTGGTCAGCCCTGGGCTCATTTCCCACGGCCCACGGGCTGCTTTGGGCCATCACATCTGCTTTCTTAGTGTCTCCTCCCTTGATTGTTCCACCATGTAGCCCATTGCATTCGTGAAAGACCACACATCACCTGCCACGGGAATCAATGGCAAACCTTTTTTCAAAGATGCACAAAGATCCTCTTTCTAACACCTCCAGAGTCTGGTGCCAATAGTCGGTGTGAAATTGAGAAAGTGCGTGAATTTGAGAAAGAGGTCAAAGCCAGCTGGTGTGGTGGAAAACTACAAACAGACTATTTACCTTAATAAACATTTATTGAGTGTCCTTGTGTCAGGAATTCTATGTATGTTTGTTTCCAGAGATATACAAATGCTATTCATTTCCCAGGAGAAGGAGCTATTCAGTGTGGATGGTTCTTTATATAAACATTTGAGAGAGAGAGAAAGAGCATGCAAGTGGGGAGGGGCAGAGGGAGAGAGAGAATCCTAAGCAGGCTCCACGCCCAGTGTAGAACCCCGTGTGGGACTGGATCTCAGGACCCTTGGGTCATGACCTGAGCTGAAATCAAGAGCCTGACGCTCAACTAACTGAGCCACCCAGGCGCCCCTCAATTTCATATTTTTAACAGCATTTCCTGTGCAAACAGATTGGAAACTTGGAATTTAGTTGACTGGCTGTTGATCAGATTAGGTAAAAGGAGTGAAGACCTGAAACGGTGTGGAGGTGATGTTGAGTGGTTGGATCATCATCATGAATGATTCCATGGAATTACTGACAAATGGGATAAGGGAAGAATCAGGAAGAGCGAGGTTTTTTGTTTGAATGACAGCACAGGTGGTAAAGCCACTAACAGGCTGGAAAAGGAGAAATTTGGATGGGTAATTAAGAGCTCCCTTACTGGAATTGCGAGTTAAGGTGTTTTTGAATTTCCAAAGGAATTTGGTATTGGAAATAAAGGCCTATCATTAAGAGAGGTAAGGACTGACAACTTGAGGATCTTGGCTTTTAGTTACTAGAGAAGGACTTTCAAAAAATCACGATGGGCAAAATTTCCAGCTAGCACACAGCTGGTTCTTTCCAGAAACACAGTATCTTTCAGGCAGTGCGATGCATTTAGCTGGTAGGTTTGGCTTTTATTGATATGCATCAATGAGGGGATGACAATGGAAGAAAATCCACGAGATGGGATGGCCTTGCAGAATCTCGACGAAATAAAGGGAAAAGCCAATTGCTGCCAAACACCACATAGAAATGCAATGGATGGTGGCTCAGAACAGGGGCGGCAGGAGACTGGGGGGGTCTCAGGCTCCCAAAGATGGAAAAGATATAAAGGGAGCTGACACTCTGAGCATAGAAGCCGGAGGGGGTCTGAGGAACCAGTATTGAGAGCACAGCACAAATCCACTTTCCTGGGAGCTGTGCTCTTCCCAGGAAGATGACAAAATGGCATAAATCACCTATAATTTTAAAGAATATTGCACATCTCAAAATAAATCCTGCTAGCAAATATTTCCTAAGATTAGGGGAAGTTAAAATGTTATTTTAAGGCCCTGATTGTCAGGAACAGTGTTTCTAAGTAGATGGAAGAAGGGACCGCCAAAATATACCATCATATCTGTGCCAAATAGTTCAGGGCCGCTGGGCCCTTGGTGTGATTTGTGTTATCATGAGTGGCCTGGACAGACCTTCAGTTAGATGTTGCCCCTCAGCCCCTCAGCGTATAAGCCATGCAGCCCATGTGAAACTGTGTGTGTGTGTGTACACACATTTTACATACATGTGTGTATATATGTACTTTTATATGCCCATATACACAATATATATTGTGTATACATATTCATGTATATATATGACACGTATTTTTCCCTTAGTGTCTTTTTTACATCTTCGAAAATGCATTAATAATACCTGTTTCCTAGGAATACAGCTAGGATGCAAATAAGTGAGTTCTGTAAAGAAATGTTAATTCAATGACCCCCATGTGCTAACTTGTCTACTTGCAGGTTGAGACCCCACAGCAATGGCAGCACAGAGGTTCTGTGCTCCCCGTGACCCCTCTGAGACTCCACAGTCCACCCAAAGTCACAGACTTTGCTCTTTTAAGTTTTCACGCCTTCTGCTTAATGCAAAGACCGTTTATTTTCCCCAAGATGTCTCACCCTGGGGATGAGCCACTGACTTCTAGCCAGAGTTCCATCAGGAGCGTATCTCTTTATCTGTAAAGAGGTCTTCCCTATCTGCAGCTTCCTGGCTTCGACCGATTACAATATCTCTGTGCACCCACACCATTTACTTGCAGGAAGTATCTTCCTCCAGAACCCCCAGGGTCCAGAGCATGGACTTCTCTGAATAGCCCTTTACTAGACAAGGATGCATGTTATACTAATATGCAAAGTTATCTCTCTCTCTCTCTCTCCCTCCCTTTAGGGTGAGGATAGCTTACTTTTGAGAAGTACTCCAGTTTTTGAATCCGAGAACAGCAGGGATGTCAGCCTAAACTGTCGAATCACAGAAACTGAGGTGACGTGAAGTTTGGTGTCCAGAGAAGTGCAGCAGAGAGGTCATTCAGAGCCCGGGCGTGGCTCACACCTGGCCCCGTGAGAAGTGGTGCTTCTGTGATTCGGCAGAGGTGCAGGTCGGGTGACACAGCAGGTACCCATCTGATGGGAGGCACTCAAATGGCAGGAAAGAGGAAGCAAAGACAGCGGGCAGCCCAGGGAGGCCAGATGCGCCCAGGAAAGTCCTGATCCACAAAATCCAAGCCTGATTTTCATGAGATGGTTTTCAGAGCGTCTTCCTGAATTAAAGCAGGATGGAGGGGAGTCTGTGCTGGTGGGGAGGGCTCCAGCCTCCCTAGGACTCAGCTCCAGCGCTGTCTGCTCAGTGAGGTCTTCCCAGCTCCACCATCCTGCTGGTGTACTCACCTCCACGAGAGCAGCTCTTACCTCTTCTTCTACCGTCCCATAAATTCTCAAGATGCAATAATTATGTTTCCCTTGGTTGAATTTGCATCCCTAGCATTTAACAAAGCAATTAACACATGGAAGCGTATGGGACATGTTTACTGCCTGGGTAAACATTACGGCGACACAGCTCTGTGCCCCGTATAACAGTGAACTTTACCAATTCATAGAGCCCAAGAAGGTAAGTCTAGGAAGAGCACAACATTGAC
Source organism: Neomonachus schauinslandi (assembly GCF_002201575.2). NCBI lineage: Eukaryota > Metazoa > Chordata > Mammalia > Carnivora > Phocidae > Neomonachus > Neomonachus schauinslandi. Next base: position 3,272,505 of record NC_058412.1, on the reverse strand, counting down.
ATGCTGCCTGGTTAGATTTTGTTTGTTTCCATCTCATTCCTATTCCATGTGTGAGATTTCTGTCTCTCCTGTTTCTGAGCCCCAGGTGCACCAAACACTGGGTATTTCATATACAAAGTGTTCTCTCGTATAATCAATTCGGATTATCATGAAAAGAATACACAATTCATTGGTACAGATTTTTATGGAAAGACCTCTGGTCTAAACAAGGCAGCTTATACAGGAGGAAAGCCTTTTCCACCTCATTTCCTTCTGAAATAGTGGCAGGAAGGTGAAGTGTAGATAGTCAATACAATTCAAATAAACTATTTAAAATAAAATATTTAAAAGCTGCCATTAATTTCTATAGCAGGCAAATTGTGGTTAGAAAACCTCAGTTTGACCACTTACTGTGGACTGTGAGATACACAGACTGCAGATGAATGTTATAGAAATAAACCCACACTCCTTTGTATTTACATAAATCCTTTATGCACGATGGGGTGGTGTATGTACCAAGCACCTACACATACTCTAATTCATAGATGTTCAATAATACTTAGTTTCCATTCCTTCATTTCTAACTTCAAGGGGATCATCAAAAATATGCCTAATAAAGGTGTTCTTAGAGATTGCTTTAACTAACAGATTAAAAACTAAGTCAATGGAGAAAATCATTTGCCATATTCAATGGTTCATTTTCCTTTTTTAAAAAAACAGCTTTTTAGATGGTATCTAAGTGCATAGCATGCAATCAGCCTATAATGTGAATTACACATTGAGGACTCTGCTTTAGAGAAAATATGCACATGCATTTACATCTGTGCAGTGTTTTGCTCCATTTTCAAAAGAAAGAATTTCATATGCTAATCAATTTTCATTAACTTGCACCATCTTTTCTAGGAAAATATACAGGAGAGAAGCTCAGGTTAGATGAACTCTATGGCTTCTTCTAACTCCATGACATTCTAATATTTTTCCAAAGCCTTCTGAAATAGGAGCAAAACATTTAAAAGCACCCGTTGGGAATAGTGTAAGAGATATAGAAATGATGGCATCTAAAGGTCTCTTTCAGACATAACCTCTAGTGTATTTATGAAAAGAATGTATAAGAGAATATGATAGAAAGGCAGAAAACATGTGACCTTGGCATTTATCATTCTCTGGACACAAATCCCTCCTGATCAGTGTATTAACGAGAAAAGCACCACCAACAAAAATCACATTAATCACAGGACACAAACCACTTCTCTGTTATCTGCCTAATTCTCCCTCACAGGCTATATGTCACTCTTACTAAAATCCACAAGGAACATTTTTTTGTGGAGTATTTTCTTTCCTGCTAGATCATTTTTTAAGCTGTGAACTGATGGTGTTCACGGGGACCCACTGACTTAGAAGATAAGCTGACTCAAGGGCTCCTTCGCTCACCCAGCTGGTCATTCTGTGTTAGATAAGAAACCAGCTCAAGGACTCAGCCTGCCAATTGATATTCATGGTTTTCATGTGGTCTAACCAGATAAGTCCTGTCCTTCCACGGCTTCCCTTGGGTCCTCAGCATTTTAGCCAAGTGCACATAGCTCGAGGCTCCCATTTTCTCCTACCTGGGGACACGTCAGCTTAGGTGGCAGAGAAAGGTCTGCATGAGGCCAACTGAAATGAGCGAAGGGTTGGGAATGAGTGGTCCCACTGGGTCAGTACCGACTAGGTCATATTGTTATTCTGCGATTTAACAAATTAAATTCCACCTACAGAAACGGACCTTCCACTAGATGCATGCAGACACTGGAAATAATAAAAGTACTAGCCTGTGTGCCTGAAGAATTCCCAGATCAGATGGAAACACACAAAAACCACTATAACCGGGCGTCTGTGTGCATCGGGTGACAGGACAGAAGAGCTGTAATGAGTCTGGGAGAAGAAAGACGGGAAAGTGTTGAAGCTTGTGGTGAAAGATGAGTAGGAAATACTCAGGAGTCGAGGAAGGAGAGCGTTTCAAACAGTGGGGGTAGCCTGTATGGTACCATGATGGTAAGAAAGTTCCAAAAACACATGAGGAGCAGCGTGAGCCTAGGCGAGAAGAGGAGAAGCTGTGTCAGCAGCAACGTCATAATGTGTAAGTGAGACGGGCACTCTGACAATGGTTGTCCAAGGCTCGAGGAGCTGCCCCAGCACATGTTTATTGAGGACTTTCTCGGCATCATCCTTACCGGACTAGTTTGTCTTAATCCATAAAATCACTTAAAGGTCTGACGATATGTGCCCATTAACTGGCTCTGGAACGTGGTAATTCCAAGTCAAAATCTTTGGCTGACAACAGTCTGACTCAAATTTTTCATTTCCTCTAGAGTTCTTGACACAGAACTTTCCTCAAAACAAGCAACACCCCATTTGCTGGTCATTAAACTATGATCTTTGAATGAGCCACAGTCCGTGTGGCCAAAACAATCACCTCCCTCAAGTGTGAATATTGCATAATCAATAAAACTCATCATTTAAAAGCGTTTTGTATACCATGAATTCCAAAAGGAGAAGAAACAGCTAAAAGGAGCTTTTGATATCTATTTAATGAACCACTTAAAGATTTATCATTTTTTTCTTTTAAGGAGTATATTAATGGTTGAGGGTTTTTTTATTTACTGTAGGAAAAATAATGGGAAAAAAAGGAAGGGAAGACTTAATTCAAAGATAATGAGATGAGCAGGAGGCTCTATTTGAAAAGAATACTAATGTTCATGAAGACACTCATGAAACAGATAATTATGTACACAAAATACCATTTTGCAATGCATACACAGCAAGTAAAAGTGCAGAGCGAAGGCAGTTTTTTTTGTTTTTTGTTTTTTGTTTTAATAATTTGACATCTCTGTAACCTATCCCCTTACGTCCTGTTCAGAGAAAATAAGAGTTGTGGAATTTTGTTTGTATTACTCAGATAGCAGAGCTGAAATCGGAGAGAAGTAAGTTGATCTGATGGTGCCCATACATGGGACCCTTATTCAGCGCACGTTACCCTTGAGGCAGAGTGGAAGGAGGCAGACAAGAGTTCACCCCTCACTTTCTCTGTATAATTAAAAAGGTTTTCAACCTCCTTAGGTCTTAGTGTTCCTATTTTTAAAGAATTGTTTTCACTCGACCTTGCACTTAATAGGGACTCATGAGCTGATCCTAATGAAAGGATCAATGGATGAATATTAATCAGTTCTTCAATTTCTCATTATTATATTCTCAATTTACCGGTTCATTATTTCTTACAGCACATTTAGTAAACAAAAAGTTTAGAAAGAAATACTTCTTTAATTGTGTGTGCGTTCCTCTGAGTAACAGACTGCTCTCCATTGATTTGATGTCAAGGTCCTGATAAGGCATAGTGAGCAAAAGTAAAGTACCCACAAGAAGGGGAGATAGGCCACAGTTAGCTGTGAACCGTGATCCCCTCGCATGCTAGGACAAAGAGCTGAGGCTGGTCTTCCTCAAGTTCAGAGCTTCTGGACGAAATCCTAGTACCTTCCCCTCAGTGGAATGTGGACATTCCTTCCTTTGTGGAGGTCAAGAGGGTCACAGCTGCCCTAGAGCAGGCCAATTTAGGTCTGCATAAACCTTTTATTAGGAAGATTAATAAAATTACAGGACTTTAAAAGTTGGCATTTAGCCAAAGCCTACACAATGAGGTCCTCATTCCTCACCATCAATTCAAAGACAGGCAACATTTATTTTCTCTTTTCCTTTGCTGGCCCTACTGCTTCCTTCAAATAATAGCCATGGGATTACCTTCTCCTGTTCCCCTTTTCTTCTCCCTCTTCTTCCTGGGGTCTGTGGTGAAGAATTTAGATATGTTAGCTAACACGGGACGATCTACATTGAGAACATGGATCTTGACCAAGTCCCTCAGGGTAGGACAGAGCACACTGAAGCTCAGAGGGCCTTACCCCTACTGTAGAGGAGTACTCCTCTCAGAGTCCCTGGCACCCTCTCTCAAGGGCTCCACACAGCTCCTGGCTATTGGGGGCCCTCCTGTGCGGCATCTGCCCTTGGCCACTCTATTCCCCAGGGCCTCCCCATCATGCCTCCAGGAGGCTGATTGTGGACTTTCTACCTTTGAATTTCCCTAATCAACAACATATACAAAGCTTATTCAGTCAAGGTCACTATCCAGGTAATGAGCTAGTGGAAAAGAAACATATTTCTCAATGAAATTTAATGATAGTTAATTTTCAAGTTCAACCAGATCCAACAGTGTGGAGTGATACAGATAGCTCGGGTTGGAGAGTTAGGAGACATTGTCCTGGTGTGGCGGCCAGTTCTCTGTGGGAACTTGGTGAAAGAATTTACTCTAAATGGTCATTGCTCTTCTGATTGGTGAAATAAGGGTTTGAATAACCTCCAAAATCCCTCTGGCAGCAAAATTCTACAGTTATTATTTTCAAATTCATAATTGATAAATATTCACTTTTCCTTTAAAAATACTGTCTGAAATATTTCAAAATACAGAAGGAAATACTCTCTTTCATTAGGGGCCAATTTTTTTCTTAATGAAATATATTCTTTCGTAGTTCTTTTTTATATGCAAGAATATTTTAATTAAACTCTTAATTTTGAGTTATTTTTAAATTCAGTTGGGCCTTTAAGAAATAAGAGAGAGATCTCCTCTACCTTTTCCCCAACTCTCTTCCATGCTAACATCTCAGAAAACTATCACCCAGTATCACAACCAGAATGTTGCCATTGACACAGTCAAGCTAGAGAAGACTTCCATTACCAAAAGGGTCTTCCAGTTGCCCCTTTATAGCCACACCCACTTTCTTCTGCCCACCCCCCTCCTTTAGCCCTGGTAATCAATCATCTGTTCTCCACTTCCAGAATTTTGTCCTTTCAAATGTTATAGCAAAGGAGTCATACCAACAAGCCTTTGGGATTGGCTTTATTCATTGAGTGCAATTCCTGGGAGAGGCATTTGCATTGTGCCCCGCATCAGTACCCCGTACGTCTTGATTGCTGAGTAGTACTCCCGAGTGTGGCTGCTTGGCAGGTGCCTACCGGCTCACCTGTTCTCGTCTGCTCTGAATAGAACTGTATAAATATTTGTGTACAGATTTTTGTATGGCCATACCTTTTCAGCCCTCTGGCACAAATGCCCAAGTGTACCATTACTGGGTCATATGGTGGTGGCACATTTAGCTAAGCAACCACAGAAAACTGCCAAACTGTTTTCCAGAGTGGATGTGCCATTTTACATTTCCATCATCAGTGTATTAGCATCTTCACCATGCAGTAATTGCTGTTATTACTTAACAGTATTTATATGTAATGATAGATCACTGTAGAGTTTTTTTCTGGCTTTATTGAGGTATGATTGACAAAAGTTGTAGATATTTAAAGTGCATAGGCTGATGTTTTGATATATGTATTCACTGTAAAATAATTACACAATCAAACTAATTAATATATCCATTACATCACACAGTTACCATTTGTGAGAACGTCTGAGATCTACTTTCTTCGCAAATTCACAGTGGTTGTAATTTGCATTGCACTAACAACTAATACTGTAGACTCAAATTCATATGCTTAAGTCCTGACTCCCAGTATCTAAGAATGTCACTGTATTGGGAGATGGGGACTTTACAGAGCTGATTAAGTTGAGGCCATTAGGGTGGGCCCTGATCCCATCTGACTGATGTTCTTCTAGAAGAAAAGATTAGGAAAGCAGAGACAGCAGGGTGTGTACACAGAGAATGACCATGTGTTCTGTGAGTACACAGAAGTGTGATTGATTTTTGTGTGTTGATCTTGTATCCTAAAACCCCGTGAAAGTCACTCATTAGCTCTAGGAGTAATGCTGGTTTTACATTCATTGGGATTTTCTACGTAGATAATCGTGCCATCTGCAAACATGATTTTTCCCCTTTCCAATCTGTATGCCTTTTATTTCTTTTTCTTCGAGTTACTAAAAGTAGTGTGTCATCAAGTGAGTTGTAAGGGGAAGCAGACTACACGCCGTACTCTATTCTGCACAATTAGATGCACAGTTGGAACATTCATGTATTTAGAGAGCTAAATGCAATCGTTCATACTTTACAAAAACAAAAAGCCTAGCCTATTTCTGAGACTCTGTAGCTGTGCCATCAGCTGACCATGAACTATTGGCCAACAGCATTTGGGGTGTGTTAGCATTGCGTATCAGTCAGGACTCTCTTAGTTGCAAGTGACATTAAACAACTCAATCTGGCTAAAACAAAAGGGGAAATGTGTTAAATCAAGAAACTGAGATGTCTGAGGTCAAAGCTCAATAGATCCAGGTGCTCAACTATGTTCAGCATTATTCTGAATATGGTTAGATTCTTTCCCTGCACACATGATCCAAGCATAGCATCCACGGCTATCAGCAACTCTGGGCTTGCATTCTTTGAAATGGATGAGCATCAGCACCAGGAGAATGTTTTTTTCCCAATATTTTCAGCAAAAGTTAGTGGGAGGTCTCCCTGAACGCGTTCCCATGGCTGCTGAATGCAATCCTCTCATTGGACTAATATTCAGTTAACACACACTGGAGCCTGAAAATGGGGTGGTTCCCTCCTGGTCACATTTTCTGAGAGTGGGGAACGGGTATTTCCTAAGGGAAGGGATGTGGGTTCTCCCATCGAGGCCCCGTGTCATGTCTCTGATCAGGAGCAATAGGCTGAGATCAAGAGGTCTCTACGGAAAGGAGAAAAAGGAGACTATTTTTACTTCACACTCAGTGACAGACTCTATCATCCAAACAATGTTTTAGGTGTCAAGGTTGGTGCAGAAAAAGTAAGGAATGACTTTTCACATCTACGCAGAAAGGATTCAAGTCCCCACCTCCTTTGCTCACTCGAGCCCCAGGCAAGGCCACTGTCAGGCTTCTCTGTGGGTGCCCACCACCTACCCTGGTTTCTCGGTGCGTGCTCACAACACGCTGAGCCAGGTAAGAGTCGCCGGACTGCTGTAGAAGTCAAGGTGCTTCTCCGAGCTATCACATACAGAGCACCTTGGAGCAGAGACATCTTCATAATGAGAGCACCCAGGCTTCAAAAGCAAACACACAGCATCGCATTTTATGGATATGCAGCAAAGTTAACATCTATGTGGAATTGTAGAGAGGAAGGGTCATATTGCAGATTTTCAAGCTGCCATTCATTACTTTCAAGGATGCAGTATTTAGCACCATGGAGGAAGGATTTGCAGAAGGAAATCTACGTTTGAAAAGGATCGTGGTGAACAAAGTTACCTTGTGAGAGGTATAGGACATCTGAGAAAATTGAGGACACTAGGAAAGATAAATCTGCCCCCAGGTTGCCAACGTCAGCGAAACGCTGGCCAGCCCCCCGGCCGAGGCCTCTGCCGACCCTGCGCGGCCATGGGGCAGTGTTGGGGACTCCAGGTCTGCACTGGCTGCACACGGGCCCTGGCCCACAGCGCGCTGAGTGTCCTCCATGAAAACCAGGGGTGGCACGCCCAGGCGTGCGAAGGTGGAATGCCATCATACGTGGGCGGTAACACCGCTAGTTTTAAGTAGTTCAGTTCAACACCCTGAGCACGGAAACAGACACATGGAAAAGGTCGTGTCTGCCACTGAGGGACCCACAGCTTAGAGGGTCAGGCAGAAATATGTCAGGGATCCACTGGAAAGTGGATAAGGAGATGTGTATGCATTACTGGGTCCTGTTTCCTTTTCCCTTCCTTTGCCCAAATATTTGTGTCTTAAGAGGGGAGCCTTGAGGACCCCAGAGCTTCATTTCAAGCCCCTGAAAGGCAGTGGGCAGGGAAACTGAGTCAGGGCTCAGTGGCACCCCGTCCAACACATGTTTTCATCCACAGGCAACCCCGGTGCTTGCCCTTGTAAACTGCTAAGTCTGGAAGGACTCCACAGTCAGCGACATATAACATTCTAAATAGTTTATATAATCCCAAGGTTTTCAAGGAAACTCATGAGAAGAGCTCATAAGTGGGTACATGTGTTAACGTCAGTGTCAGTGGTCTCCTGCAGAGCCCGCAGTCACTATCCCAGACCCCATCCTGAATTTCCCGTGCCCCCTGCCCCCCACTCTGTGGATTCTCTTCTCAGATGCTGCTCTGGTGACGAATCACTTTGGGTTTTCCTGTTTACACTATTATTTCAGTTCCTCCCTAACAGACAACCTGGCTCTAACTTTAGAGGTCCAAAGACGAAAGAATACATACCTGTAAATCTACACCTACATATATGCAACGGAATAAAATTCTGGTCCCATTTATTCTTATCATCCAGACCCTTCAATAACCTTGTATGACAGTCCTTGGATCTCTGAAGCTCAGAATGGAAGTCAGACTCCCAGGTCCACTAACAGTTAAAAAGTATATATGAGCACACAGGGGCCTGGGGGAAATCAGAAGTGCTTAAATCTCCCTTCTAAATGATACATTTTGGATACTTTTCAAACAGAGCTGAAGAAAATAGTTCATGCATTCCCCATGCCAACTCTTCGCTGTCCTCCGGCAGGCATGTGGGGCAAGCAGAGGAAGCCTGGTCACAGCCTACCGAATCAGTGATGCACAGGTTGTGCACCTGTTCTGCATCTAAAATTATGTTCGTGTGAAAACCACAAGTAAAGTTAATGAAGCATAAAGCTAGGAATAGGACAGGATCTGCTTTTAAAGCTAAGGTCCTACAGTAATACTTTCGCCGCCCTGCTGTATATTTTTTAAATTTGTGTTTAATTATGCTGCTCTTGTAATTATGGGGAGCTTTTAAATGCCTGGGATGTTTGCAAAGACCTTTATTTATTACCTCTAATTGCATTCTGAGCAGCCAAGTCTTACATTCATCAAGAGGAATAAAAAGAGAATGGACGGAATGCAATGGTACTTGGTGATTCAGCTCAGGCTGGTGGAATGGGAAGATCTGCAAACCTCTCTTTTTAAATATTCACCCTTCATGTGTATCAGACTTGGAGACAAGCACCATAGCCAAGAGGAAGATAATGTGGGTGCGTCTCATTTTCCCAAGCAGGGAGGTCTCAACTGACCTCAGTATGTTGGTCCTTAGAGTATTGGTTCCTGTTATCTTTATTCATAAGACACGAATGGAATGCACTGGTATTTGAGCTCAAATTAGATACAAGTGGTTCTTTGCTACTGATAAAAACCTCTATGTATATTGAGCAGACAGAGAAGGGCAGTGAAGGGAGGGCACACCTCGAATCTACCTTAGGTGTGCATGATCCTCTTAATGAGACTTGATTTTGACCATTTTGACTTTTCACCGACAGCCCTGGCTTAATTATATGTTTGAATCAATATGTCAAACATCAACAAACAGCCTCTTGCTTCATCACTTGGAATCCAAGACCTTACGCAGTGGTCCTCAGCCCTGCTGACACGTTAGAGTTGCTTGGGCGTTTTACAATGCCGTGCTCGGTCCACCCCCTAGAAGACTTGCATCAGAATCTGGAGAGGCCGCCCCAGGTGTCAGGACTTTTGAAGATCCCCACCAGGTACACTCAAGGTGCACTCCAGGTATACTCGAGGTTGAGCACTAGTACCTCAGGCAACAAATTTGGAGTGCATTTCATTCTACTTAAGATAGAACTCGTACCTTAATTGATAAATTTGAGTGAGTACATTTTAAGGCAGTCTACGAATAGTAGTAACAATAATGATCATGATGATGGTGGGGATGACAGCTATTTGGTGACAACTATTTCTGCTTCCCAAGCCCTCTGATAAGCTTTTTATAGTTATTCTACCACTGACTGCCCATAGTAATCCTACGAGGTAGGAATTTTATGGTGTCCATCTCATAGATGACGGAACTGGGATTCAGACAATGTAGGTGGCTTGTCCAAGATGCATCTTCATGCAGTGGTAAAGCTGGGGTAGGATTTAAATCCAGGTCTGCCTAACTCTAGAGTCCCAGGTCTTGACCACCAAGCTTCTACTTATTAAAAAGCCTACAAAGGTAGCATCCCATCTAGCATCCCATCACTCTGTTAAGATGCATTTATTTTACCTAACACAGCACTGTATCATCCCAGCTCACATGACGGTGTACTCTCGGGATTCCAAATACACCACGGTGGTCTCTATTCCTAACCCTTCCTGATAGCAACATAGATGTTACTCCACAAATGGACACTACTTTCCTAATATATAACTGTATCTTTCTTTCATTAGCACACGCGCATGCACGCTCACACACACACACACACGATTCATGGATAGTGTATAACGTTTTTTCTATGTCAAATACTTTTTTATATGTAGACACAGAACCTGATCTCACTTAGTTCCTTTTCAATTGAGATATACGGGCATTAGAACATACAATTGCAAAATACGGTACATACAGTAATAGTGAGGAATAGAAATATTATAGAGATGGTATGATTAAGATGGCTGGGGGACTTTTGGAACTATGAAAATGTTACATATATATATTTTTTTAAATCTAAGAGAGAAAAATCTCTAAAAATAGAAAACAAATGGAAACAAATGAACCAAAAGTACATGGAGTACACTGCAGAAGGACTCAAAGAATCATTAAGTGATTTTAAAACTCAGTGCATCCAAGGGCAAAAACAAAGAAATCTTATATTGCATTTTTAGCCTATCACAATTTCTTCATGCAATTTGTTCTACAAATAAGATACATATTGCTATTTGTTACTTAAAAGCTATTGCATATTCATAATAGTTTAGGAAAAAGAGAATATTTATATTAATATCATTAGGAATTAAAATTTCCATCAAAAGAGAAAATTAATACAAAAAATCAGAGAATTTAAGTGAAAATATTATCATATAATCTTTACATGAATTGTAAAGTGATTACGAACTCATTATTTTTTTCTCTTTCTCTCTATTTTTTTCTCTTCTAAGAAGTATATATTGAAGTCCTGGGAAGCCAGTACCATTTAACACACCTACCACCTCCGGTTTCTAAATACCATTTCCCATCTAATATTTCCCCAGGGCTCCTTGGAGAATGGCTGACCCCAGCCTGGAGCAGAAGATGTTTGAGCTGTATGAAATCACCCTTTCATAGGTTAAAAATGGCAATTTCTTAGGGTTTTCCTAATACCAAATGAGCCTGGGACATCTGGTCATGTCAAAAGCAAAGAAGTTATAGCAGATGAAGCAGGGACCTGTTTCTGTGTAAGAGATAACATGAAGGATGGAGAAGCCAAGAGAACAATGACCTCAGTGTATTGAACTGCATCATAAAAATCATAAACAAATATACACACATGCACATGCATCCCACCATTAACAGTGATAATGTTTTTTTAAAAAAGTAATAACACCATTGTTCAATGTTGGAGCTGCTTAGGACACCTGCTCATGATTCTAAATAATGATATGTAAAATAAATTATAGACATTCATCCTGCCTTTCCTGAATGGACTGCATTACAGGAAATGAAACAGTTGATAAGGTTAAGTTTGTTATAGAAAAAAAAGTTATAGGTCATCAATGCAGGGGAAATTATAGAATTTAGAAACCCCTGTTTTGCTACTCCTAACAAAGTAATGAATCTAGAAGTATCATTTCTGGATAGAATTCACTTGGAAATACAGACAGGAAGGTCTTAAATGCATGGATCAGGTTGACAACATCTAATTCAATTTTAAATCTTATCTCTTCAAAATGGCACAACAAGACAGTGAGTACCTCCCAATAGGATACACTAGGAAATGCTTAGTACCATATTTCAAGTATTCTTGGAAGGAAGGAAAGAGGGAAGGAAAGAGGGAAGGAAAGAAGGAAGGAAAGAAGGGAGGAAGGAAGGAAGGAAGGAAGGGAGGAAAAGAACCCAAATCTTTTTTTTTTTTAAGATTTTATTTATTTATTTGACAGAGAGACACAGCAAGAGAGGGAACACAAGCAGGAGGAGTGGGAGAGGGAGAAGCAGGCTTCCCGCTGAGCAGGGAGCCCAATGAGGGGCTCGATCCCAAGACCCTGGGACCATGACCTAAGCCCAAGGCAGACGCTTAATGACTGAGCCACCCAGGTGACCCAAAAAAGAACCCAAATCTAATTAAGCCTCTAGATCTACTGGAAATATTAATAGAAAGCAGAATAGAGGAAAATGCTAAAGGACACAAGATGTGATGAGCCAAATCCAGACTGGGGAATTCTGCAATTTCTTCAAGAAATGCACAGCTTAGGGGAATGTGTGGGGGCAGATGGAGACCCTTGTCCAGATGGAAGGAGCTTCAAGCTGACCAACTGTGGTATGAGAATCCTGCTTATGTCCTCATTTGAACAAACCAACTGTAAACACTCTCTGAGCTGATAACCTGCTTGGAAGTAGGTGACATCCGGTGGCCATCAAAAGCATGGATTTTGGGGGGATGTGTGCTGATTCACAGATGTCTGATGTTTGTCTTAAAATATTCTAGCAAACACCATAAGAGCAGCAGGTAAGTGGAGGAAGGGGTAGAGGAGCCAAACAAGACCAAGACTGACAAGGGTTGAAGTAGGATGAAGCCCTACTTAGCACGTGCTTGAACATTTCCACAAGAACAGTTTTAAAAAAAACTATGAAAAGGGATCAGAAAGTGTGATATCAAGGAGATGATACTATGGAGAATTTTATAGGATCAATGGGAGCTTAACTGCTCACTGGAAGAAGAATTCCAACAATGAGAACAGCTGGAGAAGCACACACATGTGAAATAACACCACACGTTCTGGTCAACAGCACCTCTGTCACTGGAACATGCCATTAACTGGGCGTGAGGATGGCAGGAGGGGTCAGGTTGTTGATGAACAGAGAAACTGGAAAGGAAACCAATCTTTGAGGCCAGGATTCTAGCCTGGCCCACTTTTTATGCACTTCCTTGAGTGAGTGGCCTAACGTCTTTGGGTCTCGAGTTGGTCAGCTGGAAAACAGGAATCATCTACCTCTCAGTGTAATCAGGATGATCAAAGGAGACAAGTGGGTGAGAAACATGTTTCAAGGTCCAAAGTAATATGTCTGTGCCAGTTTTGGTCACTATTATTGTTAGTTACGTGCAGTGCATGCACATAACACTCTGGGCCCAGAAAAATGGTTCCCGGTGTTAGCTGATTATCTGCCTTCATGTCGCCTTAGTCTTCTGTTGCTGTTGAATCACGGTGAAGTCACCTCAGTGCACTCCAACGAATTATAATCACAGACTTGGAATAACCAAGTACTGTTACTTCTTGCTCTCACTAAATAACAAACACAAAATTATGTCCTATAATTGAGCATATTCTGAGCACACTGAAAAAACTAATTTGCTAACCATCAAATTTCACCATTGTGCCCTGACAAAAAGTTCATTCAATATTTGGTAATTCTTTTGGGAAAAAAAAACCGAAAAACAAAAAACACCTGTAATTAATTTATAAAATTGTTAATTGGATTTTCACACTATACATTATTCCTATTACAAAGGGTTGTAGGTTCTTCCCAAAGGAGACGATTAAATGATGTTATCATTTTCTTTCATTACTTTTTCTACTAAACTCCAGCCTGTAGTCTTTTCTTAATGCATACATTTGTGTGGGTGTGGGTGTCAAGAAGGTCTCCTTGGTGCTGGTTCCAGCTCAGGGATATCTGGTTAGCTGTGACATTTAGCTGTGGCGGCCGTCAGAATGCAGATCTCTGTAGTTTTCCAGAAGGCTCTCTGGCTCCTATGTAGTCCCATTAATTCAGCCTTCCTTATTCCTTCCACATGTCATATAATCATGATAGTGAACCAGGAAGTGGCTATTTGAGAAATGCACAATAGACAGAACCAATTTATCATGCTCTGTTAAATGAGAGAGTAACAATTAAAACAAAATTGCCCATGACAGTGTGAAGCTTTCGGAAGGATGTAGGATGGCAGCAGGCCAGGCTGACCAGCAGTGGCGTCTGCCCAGAGCACCAGATGACTCTTAAAAATTTATGGCACACATCAGGGACTTTAACAAACCATGTACAAAGCATGCACACTTATTTTCATTTGGGCAAATACCCCTGATTGAACGCTGTGACCCTAGGAATTTTTGCAAATAGATGTCAGAGTCTTTAGAGATAAAGCAAATGAGGAACGAGTGCTGGTCCTCTATGGGAAGTGAGCTCACAGTGTCAGGGTAGAGAGCAGATGGGCATCAATATAAGGGGAACAACATTCCTGGACTTACAGAATCATCAAGTTGAGAAACTTCAAGATCTCACCATCTCTGCTAGCCAAGCTCAGTGAGACACTCACTGGACATTTCCGTCCATGTTTGGACAGTGTTAATGATCTGAATGGTCTCTCCTGTATTGAGATCTGCTTCCCTCAAGTTATTGACTCATTCATACTAGTTTTACCTTCTGGGATCAAAGAGAACAATTCTTTACAATTCTCAAATATTTGAAAATGTAGGGCCAAGTTATTTGCTCCTCTAGCTCAACTTCTGGCCATTTTTCTCCTTCCGAGGACTTGCTTTCTTACTCCCTTATCATCCTGGCCAGGTTCACCTCAACTTATTCCAGCCTGCTACAAGATTCCAGATACTTTCTTTAATATGAATTGGCTATGAACTCTCAGGGAGTCAAAGTAAATTATAAAAACACAGTCTGTGCATATCTTTCACTGTCACTGAGGGAATGTCAAAGCCTGATCACCAGGCTCTGAAATCATATTCTCATGGGGAGCTTTATATCAGCACCAGTGTATGTGTGGAGTCATGAGATCTTGTCCAAATATACTCCTACAGTAACAGATTTCTGAGGCTTGGTAAGACAGACCACAGGGTCAAGATCAACTTGTCCACTCAACAAAGGTGCAGTCTCAGCAAGGGTGCAGTCTAAGAGTTTGCCACAATGTTCTAGGACCAAAGCTCCACAGTCAAATATTCTGGGGTTCTTTAGCTCTACTACACACAATTTCATTCTTTGAGACCTCTGTATCTGACCGTCTTAAACTACCATCCTGGCTGCAGAGCTGTGGTTGGTTCTACAGGACTGAGAAGGTGGTTATGAATATGTTAACACTGGTGCATTTACAGAAGTTGTTCTCATCACATTGTAGCAGCTGCTTGTTGGTTTGTAGGTCTTCTTCCTGAACATCTCAAACAGACCTCCAAATATACGTGAAGAAATGAACTCTGGTATAAGAGCACAGGAGTGAGCACAAGTTAACATGATCTATGTGAACAGTGTCTGCTCATGCAACTTGATTTCCCAAAGTGTGTTTCCAGAAAATGATATTAATGGCTATTCCCTTGAAAAACATGTGTTCCATGACCAAATATATTTAGGAAGTATCAATTTTTAAAAATTCATACTATAAAAACAGCAAATAAAACCTAAACCCAGCAGGAGAAGAGAACTAATAAAGATCAGAGCAGAAATCAATGAAATAGAAACCAAAAGAACAGTAGAACAGATCAACAAAACTAGGAGCTGGTTCTTTGAAAGAATTAACAAGATTGATAAACCCCAGGCCAGATTTATCAAAAAAAAAAAAAAGAGAAAGGACCCAAATCAACAAAATCATGAATGAAAGAGGAGAGATCACAACCAACACCAAAGAAATACAAACAATTATAAGAACATATTATGAGCAACTCTATGCCAGCAAATTCGATAACCTGAAAGAAATGGATGCATTCCTAGAGATGTATCAACTATCAAAACTGAACCAGGAAGAAATATAAAACCTGAACAGACCTATAACCACTAAGGAAATTGAAGCAGTCATCAAAAATCTCCCAAAAAACAAAAGCCCAGGGCCAGATGGCTTCCCAGGGGAATTCTGGGAGTTTCAAGGGGAATTTCAAGAAGAATTAATACCTATTTTTCTGAAACTGTTCCAAAAAATAGAAATGGAAGGAAAACTTCCAAACTCGTTTTATGAGGCCACCATTACCTTCATCCCAAAACCAGTCAAAGACCCCATCAAAGGAGAATTACAGACCAATAACCTTGATGATCATGGATGCAAAAATTCTCATCAAAATACTACTCAATAGGATCCAACAGTACATTAAGAGGATTATTCACCATGACCAAGTGGGATTTATCCCTGGGCTGCAAGGTTGGTTCAACATCCACAAATCAATCAATGTGATACAATACATTAACAAAAGAAAGAACAAGAATCATATGATCCTCTCAATAGATGCAGAAAAAGCATTTGACAAAGTACAGCATCCTTTCTTGATCAAAACTCTTCAGAGTATAGGGATAGAGGGTACATACCTCAATATCATAAAAGCCATCTATGAAAAACCCACAGCGAATAGCATTCTCAATGGGGAAAAACTGAGAGCTTTCCCCCTAAGGTCAGGAACGCGGCAGGGATGTCCACTATCACCACTGCTATTCAACATAGTATTGGAAGTCCTAGCCACAGCAATCAGACAACAAAAAGAAATCAAAGGCATCCAAATTGGCAAGGAAGAAGTCAAACTCTCACTGTTTGCAGATGATATGATACTTTATGTGGAAAACCCAAAAGACTCCACCCCAAAACTGCTAGAACTCATACAGGAATTCAGTCAAGTGGCAGGACATAAAATCAATGCACAGAAGTCAGTGGCATTCCTATACACCAACAACAAGACAGAAGAAAGAGAAATTAAGGAGTCGATCCCATTTACAATTGCACCCAAAACCATAAGATACCTAGGAATAAATCTAACCAAAGAGACAAAGGATCTGTACTCAGAAAACTATAAAATACTCATGAAAGAAATTGAGGAAGACACAAAGAAATGGAAAAATGTTCCATGCTCACGGATTGGAAGAACAAATATCGTGAAGATGTCAATACTACCTAGAGCAATCTACACATTCAATGCAATCCCCATCAAAATACCATCCACTTTTTTCAAAGAAATGGAACAAATAATCCTCAAATTTGTATGGAACCAGAAAAGACCCCGCATAGCCAGAGGAATGTTGAAAAAGAAAAGCAAAGCTGGCGGCATCACAATTCCGGACTTTCAGCTCTATTACAAAGCTGTCATCATCAAGACAGTATGGTACTGGCACAAAAACAGACACATAGATCAATGGAACAGAATAGAGAGCCCAGAAATGGACCCTCAACCCTATGGTGGACTCATCTTTGACAAAGCAGGAAAGAATGTCCAATGGAACAAAGACAGTCTCTTCAACAAATTTATTCTTATGTTAATCCCCATACATTA
Source organism: Neomonachus schauinslandi (assembly GCF_002201575.2). Classification (NCBI taxonomy): domain Eukaryota; kingdom Metazoa; phylum Chordata; class Mammalia; order Carnivora; family Phocidae; genus Neomonachus; species Neomonachus schauinslandi. The sequence continues at coordinate 3,255,366 of NC_058412.1, read as the reverse complement.
CATCATTAGTTTTAGATGAAGTGTTCCATGATTCATTGTTTGTGCATAACACCCAGTGCTCCATGCAGAATGTGCCCTCCTCAATACCCACCACCAGGCTAACCCATCCTCCCACCCCCTCCCCTCTAAAACCCTCAGTTTGTTTTTCAGAATCAATCGTCTCTCATGGTTCGTCTCCCCCTCCGATTTCCCCGCCTTCATTCTTCCCCTCCTGCTACCTTCTTCTTCTTCTTCTTTTTTTTTTTTCTTAACATATATTGCATTATTTATTTCAGAGGTACAGGTCTGTGATTCAACAGTCTTGCACAATTCACAGCACTCACCATAGCACATACCCTCCCCAGTGTCTATCACCCAGCCACCCCATCCCTCCCAACCCCCTCCACTCCATCAACCCTCAGTTTGTTTCCTGAGATTAAGAATTCCTCATATCAGTGAGGTCATATGATACATGTTTTCCTCTGATTGACTTATTTCGCTCAGCATAACACCCTCCAGTTCCATCCACGTCATTGCAAATGGCAAGATCTCATTCCTTTTGATGGCTGCATAATATTCCATTGTGTGTGTGTGTGTGTGTGTGTGTGTGTGTGTGTGTGTATATACCACCTCTTCTTTATCCATTCACCTGTCGATGGACATCTTGGCTCTTTCCACAGTTTGGCTATTGTGGACATTGCTGCTATAAACATCGGGGTGCACGTACCCCTTTGGATCCCTACTTTTGTATCTTTGGGGTAAATACCCAGTAGTGCAATTGCTGGATCATATGGTAGCTCTATTTTCAACTTTTTGAGGAACCTCCATACAGTTTTCCAGAGTGGCTGCACCAGCTTGCATTCCCACCAACAGTGTAGGAGGGTTCCCCTTTCTCCGCATCCCCACCAACATCTGTCCTTTCCTGACTTGTTAATTTTAGCCATTCTGACTGGTGTGAGGTGGTATCTCATTGAGGTTTTGATTTGGATTTCCCTGATGCTGAGAGATATTGAGCACTTTTTCATGTGTCTGTTGGCCATTTGGATGTCTTCTTTGGAAAAATGTCTGTTCATGTCTTCTGCGCATTTCTTTATTGGATTCTTTGTTCTTTGGGTGTTGAGTTTGATGAGTTCTTTATAGATTTTGGATACTAGCCCTTTATCTGATATGTCATTTGCAAATATCTTCTCCCATTCTGTCGGTTGTCTTTTGGTTTTGTTGACTGTTTCCTTTGCTTTGCAAAAGCTTTTTATCTTGATGAAGTCCCAATAGTTCATTTTTGCCCTTGCCTCCCTTGCCTTTGGCGATGTTTCTAGGAAGAAGTTGCTTCGGCTGAGGTCAAAGAGGTTGCTGCCTGTGTTCTCCTTTAGGATTGTGATGGACTCCTGTCTCACATTGAGGTCTTTCAACCATTTGGAGTCTATTTTTGTGTGTGGTGTAAGGAAATGGTCCAGTTTCATTCTTCTGCATGTGGCTCTCCAATTTTCCCAACACCATTTGTTGAAGAGACTGTCTTTGTTCCATTGGACATTCTTTCCTGCTTTGTCAAAGATGAGTCCACCATAGAGTTGAGGGTCCATTTCTGGGCTCTCTAGTCTGTTCCATTGATCTATGTGTCTGTTTTTGTGCCAGTACCATACTGTCTTGATGATGACAGCTTTGTAGTAGAACTGGAGGTCCGGAATTGTGATGCCGCCGGCTTTGCTTTTCTTTTTCAACATTCCTCTGGCTATGCGGGGTCTTTTCTGGTTCCATACAAATTTTAGGATTATTTGTTCCATTTCTTTGAAAAAAGTGGATGGTATTTTGATGGGGATTGCATTGAATGTGTAGATTGCTCTAGGTAGTATTGACATCTTCACGATATTTGTTCTTCCAATCCGTGAGCATGGAACATTTTTCCATTTCTTTGTGTCTTCCTCAATTTCTTTCATGAGTATTTTATAGTTTTCTGAGTACAGATCCTTTGCCTCTTTGGTTAGATTTATTCCTAGGTATCTTATGGTTTTGGGTGCAATTGTAAATGGGATCGACTCCTTAATTTCTCTTTCCTCTGTCTTGTTTTTGGTGTATAGGAATGCCACTGACTTCTGTGCATTGATTTTATATCCTGCCACTTGACTGAATTCCTGTATGAGTTCTAGCAGTTTTGGGGTGGAGTCCTTGGGGTTTTCCACGTAAGGTATCATATCATCTGCAAACAGTGAGAGTTTGACTTCTTCTTTGCCGATTTGGATGCCTTTTATTTCTTTTTGTTGTCTGATTGCTGTGGCTAGGACTTCTAATACTATGTTGAATAGCAGTGGTGATAGTGGACATCCCTGCCGCGTTCCTGACCTTAGGGGGAAAGCTCTCAGTTTTTCCCCATTGAGAATGCTATTCGCTGTGGGTTTTTCATAGATGGCTTTTATGATATTGAGGTATGTACCCTCTATCCCTATACTCTGAAGAGTTTTGATCAAGAAAGGATGCTGTACTTTGTCAAATGCTCTTTCTGCATCTATTGAGAGGATCATATGATTCTTGTTCTTTCTTTTGTTAATGTATTGTATCACATTGACTGATTTGCGGATGTTGAACCAACCTTGCAGCCCAGGGATAAATCCCACTTGGTCATGGTGAAGAATCCTTTTAATGTACTGTTGGATCCTATTGAGTAGTATTTTGGTGAGAATTTTTGCATCCATGTTCATCAGGGATATTGGTCTGTAATTCTCCTTTTTGATGGGGTCTTTGACTGGTTTTGGGATCAAGGTAATGCTGGCCTCATAAAATGAGTTTGGAAGTTTTCCTTCCATTTCTATTTTTTGGAACACTTTCAGAAGAATAGGTATTAATTCTTCTTGAAATGTTTGGTAGAATTCCCCTGGGAAGCCATCTGGCCCTGGGCTTTTGTTTTTTGGGAGCTTTTTGATGACTGCTTCAATTTCCTTAGTGGTTATAGGTCTGTTCAGGTTTTCTATTTCATCCTGGTTCAGTTTTGGTAGTTGGTACATCTCTAGGAATGCATCCATTTCTTCCAGGTTATTTAATTTGCTGGCATAGAGTTGCTCATAATATGTTCTTATAATTGTTTGTATTTCTTTGGTGTTGGTTGTGATCTCTCCTCTTTCATTCATGATTTTGTTGATGTGGGTCATTTCTCTTCTCTTTTTGATAAGTCTGGCCAGGGGTTTATCAATCTTGTTAATTCTTTCAGAGAACCAGCTCCTAGTTTCGTTGATCTGTTCTACTGTTCTTTTAGGTTCTATTTCATTGATTTCTGCTCTGATCTTCATTATTTCTCTTCTCCTGCTGGGTTTAGGCTTTATTTGCTGTTCTTTCTCCAGCTCCTTTAGGTGTATGGTTAGGTTGTGTACTTGAGACCTTTCTTGCTTCTTGAGAAAGGCTTGTATTGCTATATACTTTCCTCTTAGGACTGCCTTTGCTGCATCCCAAAGATTTTGAATAGTTGTGTTTTCATTTTCATTGGTTTCCATGTATTTTTTTAATTCTTCTTTAATTTCCTGGTTGACCCATTCGTTCTTCAGTAGGACGCTCTTTAGCCTCCATGTATTTGAGTTCTTTCTGACTTTTGTCTTGTGATTGAGCTCTAGTTTCAAAGCATTGTGGTCTGAAAATAGGCAGGGGATGATTCCAATCTTTTCGTACCGGTTGAGACCTGATTTATGACCTAGGATGTGATCTATTCTGGAGAATGTTCCATGGGCACTAGAGAAGAATGTGTATTCCGTTGCTTTGGGGTGGAATGTTCTGAATATGTCTGTAAAGTCCATTTGGTCCAGTGTGTCATTTAAGGTCTTTATTTCCTTGTTGATCTTTTGCTTAGATGATCTGTCCATTTCAGTGAGGGGGGTGTTAAAGTCCCCCACTATTATTGTATTGTTGTCGATGTGTTTCTTTGCTTTTGTTATTAATTGGCTTATATAATTGGCTGCTCCCATGTTAGGGGCATAGATATTTACAATTGTTAGATCTTCTTGTTGGATAGATCCTTTAAGTACGATATAGTGTCCTTCCTCATCTCTTATTACAGTCTTTGGTTTAAAATCTAATTTGTCTGATATAAGGATTGCCACCCCAGCTTTCTTTTGGTGTCCATTAGCATGGTAAATGGTTTTCCACCCCCTCACTTTCAATCTGGGGCTGTCTTTGGGTCGAAAATGAGTCTCTTGCAGACAGCATATCGATGGGTCTTGTTTTTTAACCCAGTCTGATAGCCTGTGTCTTTTGATTGGGGCATTGAGCCCATTTACATTCAGGGTAACTATTGAAAGATAGGAATTTAGTGCCATTGTATTGCCTGTAAGGTGACTGTTACCGTATATTGTCTGTGTTCCTTTCTGGTCTATATTGCTTTTAGGCTCTCTCTTTGCTTAGAGGACCCTTTTCAAGATTTCCTGTAGGGCTGGTTTTGTGTTTGCAAATTCCTTTAGTTTTTGTTTGTCCTGGAAGCTTTTTATCTCTCCTTCAATTTTCAATGACAGCCTAGCTGGATAGAGTATTCTTGGCTGCATATTTTTCTCATTTAGTGCTCTGAATATATCCTGCCAGTCCTTTCTGGCCTGCCAGGTCTCTGTGGATAGGTCTGTTGCCAATCTAATGTTTCTACCCTTGTAGGTTACATATCTCTTCTCCCGAGCTGCTTTCAGGATTTTCTCTTTGTCTATGAGACTCGTAAGTTTTACTATTAGATGTCGGGGTGTTGACCTATTTTTATTGATTTTGAGAGGGGTTCTCTGTGCTTCCTGGATTTTGATGCCTGTTTCCTTCCCCAAATTAGGGAAGTTCTCTGCTAGAATTTGCTCCATTATACCTTCTGCTCCTCTCTCTCTTTCTTCTTCTTCTGGGATCCCAATTATTCTAATGTTGTTTCGTCTTATGGTATCGCTTATCTCTCGAATTCTGCCCTCGTGATCCAGTAGTTGTTTATCTCTCTTTTTCTCAGCTTCTTTATTTTCCATCATTTCATCTTCTATATTACTGATTCTCTCTTCTGCCTCATTTATTCTAGCAGTTAGCGCCCCCATTTTTGATTGCACTTCATTAATAGCCTTTTTGATTTCTACTTGGTTGGATTTTAGTTCTTTTACTTCTCCAGAAAGGGTTTCTCTAATAACTTCCATATTTTTTTCAAGCCCAGCTAGTATCTTTAAAGTGATGATTCTGAACTCTAGATCTGACATCGTACTAATGTCCGTATTGAGTAGGTCCCTGGCGGTCGGTAGTACCTCTTGTTCTTTTTGTTGAGGTGATTTTTTCCGTCTTGTCATTTTGTGCAGAGGAGAATAGATTAATGAGAGAACAAAATGCTAGCAGAGTAACAATGTCCCCAGAAAATATACTCTAAACAAATCAGAAAACACCTGAAGCAGTGGGAAAAGAAAGGGAAAGAGAGAAAAAAGAAAAAGAAAAAAAAGAAAAAGATAAAGATAAAAACAAAAACAAACAAAACAAAACAACAACAACAAAAAAACCAGAATGTGGTCAAATATGATCAGGCTGGTATATAGATCAGTGCCACACACTAGATTTGGGGTGTATTTTGGTCTTTTAGAAGAAAGTGCCTCCCAAAATTTTAAAGAAAGAAAAACTTATATATGTACAAAAATAAGGGTTGATATGATGAAGGGATGGAATATGACTGTAAAGATGGAAATTATAAAAAATTTTATAAAAGGAATTGATAAGTTGTTTGAAAAAAGAAAGAAGAGGATTTAAAAAAAGAAAAAAAAAGGGAGAGGATGTGATCAGGCAGGGGAATAGAAAACACCATATACTAGAGATTTAGGGTATATTTTAATCTGTTAGAAGAAACTATCTCAAAATTTTAAAGAGAGAACAACTTATATATATAAGCCAAAAATACAGGTAACTACTATGAAGGGATAGAATATGACTCTAAAAATGAAAAATAAAAATGTTTTTTTTTTTAAAAAAAGGGATTGATAAGATGTTGGTTGAAAAAGGGAAAAATAAAAATTAAAAAAAAAATGAAAGTTAAAAAGAATTAACTTTGAAAGACTACAGAATCATGGTAAAAAAGCCATGGATTCTATGTGCAGTATTCCCCTAGCGCTGGAGTTCTGCCGTTCTCATTGATCGGGAAACTTGGTCTTGGCTGGCTGTTCTCGCTGATCTTCTGGGGAGGGGCCTGTTGCCGTGGTTCCCAAATGTCTCTGCCGGAGGCGGAATTGCCCTGCCCTTGCCCCCTCCCGGCTAAGTAATCTGCTCGGGTTTGCTCTCCGGGGCTTTTGTTCCCTGTGAGCTTTCCGTACAGCTTTGGAGGCGGAGAGTGAAAATGGCGGCCTCCCAATCTCTGCCCCGGAGGCGGAGAGTGAAAATGGCGGCCTCCCAATCTCTGCCCCGGAGGAGCCGAGAACTCAGGGCCCCGCTTCTCAGTGAGCCCCCAGAGAAAATCCGTCAGTCACTCCCGTCTCCCCGGTCTCCGGCCGCACTCGGTGCTCACCCGGCCTGTGACCGCGCGTTTCCATCTCTGGCACCCGACCCCGGGTGGAGTCTCCAAACCCAGCAGATCCCTGCGGTCCACTCCCGTGCGGCTCCTCCTGGGGGAGGAAGGTGAGTCTCCCTGGATCTGCCGCTCGTTGGGTCCCTGCTTCCAGAAAGTGGTCGCTTTTCTGATGAGAGAGTTGCTGCTCTTCTTTTCTTCGATCTCCTGTTGAGTTTGTAAGTGTTCAGAATGGTTTGATCCCCATCCAGCTGAATTCCTGAGACCAGACGAAATCCAGGTCTCCTACTCCTCCGCCATCTTGCTCCGCCCCCCAGATTATTCATTTTTTAAAGAATAGAATTGGAATAGACATATGTAAGCTGCCAACTTCTCATCCCATCATTATCCCCCACCCCCAGTAGTGATCACTTTCCTGGAATTGGAGTGTGATTCTTCCCATCCACTCAACCACTCAATCAACCACTATTTATTTAATACTAAATTCACTCTAGGCACTGGTCCAAGACTAGGATAAAACTCTTAAAAGAAAAAAAAAAAAAATGAGAGCCAGTCATCATGTTGGCTATAGTCTAGAGGGAGTAGACAGACAATAAATAAGATGAACAAATAAAAAGAATGAATGATTTATTAAATAGTGATGGAAGTTTTGTAGCAAAATAAACCAAGGAAAGAAAGTACGTGGTGGCCAGGGGAAGACTCACTGGAAGAGCAATGTTCTAGACAAGGTCTGAGGATGCGCTGGAGTCAGGCCTTGACCATCAGGGGAAGAGGGTTTGAAACAGAGGGAAAGCCACACCAAGACCCAAAGTGTGTTCCACACCCAGCCAGGAGCCAGTGGGACTAGAGTGAAGAAAACAAGGGGGTGGGAAGTAGTGGAAAGTAAAGTCAGAAATGTCCCTACGGATGGATTAGGTGTGGCCTGTGGACCACTGCAAACATCTTGATGAGACAGAGTACCTGAAAGGAAGCTCATATGGTCTGACCTTCAGTGTAACACGATCCCATGGCTGGTTCACAGGCTCAGGGGCCTTGCCTTTTCTCTCAATGATACACTTTGAGGGACATTCATGCCATTGCAATAATTATAATTGCTTTTATTTCCATTGTGTGTTGTATTATTTGCAATAAATATATTACAGTGTATGTATTCATGCTATAATGGGTAGACATTTGAGTTTTTTCTAGGTTCAGACTATTTTCAAAAATGCAGCTATGGGGCGCCTGGGTGGCTCAGTTGGTTAAGCAACTGTCTTCGGCTCAGGTCATGATCCTGGAGTCCCAGGATCGAGTCCCACATCGGGCTCCCTGCTCGGCGAGGAGCCTGCTTCTCCCTCTGACCCTCCCCCCTCTCATGTACTCTCTCTCATTCTCGCTCTCTCAAATGAATAAATAAATCTTTGAAAAAAAAATGCAGCTATGAACATTGTTGATATGTATCCTGAGGCACATGAGCAAGAACTTCTCTAGGGTGTATACCGAGGAAGAGAATCGCTGGTCATCGGTCCACACATATTCACCTTTTACTAGATAATGCCAAAGACTGTCCACAGTGTGGGCAACAAAATTTATTTTCACCAGCAAAGTATGAGAGTTCCCACTGCTCCTCATTACTACAGTACTTGGTATTGTCAGATTAAACATATTCTGAGTCATGGTATCTTATGCTTTTAACTTTAATTTCCATAATGATGTCTTTTTTAAAAAAAGAAGTCTTTAATTTGGGTGCCTGGGTGGCTCAGTGGTTAAGCGTCTGCCTTCGGCTCAGGTCATGATCCCAGGGTCCTGGGATCGAGTCCCACATCGGGCTCTCTGCTCAGCAGGAAGCCTGCTTCTCCCTCTCCCACTCCCCCTGCTTGTGTTCCCTCTCTCGCTGTGTCTCTCTCTGTCAAATAAATAAAATCTTAAAAAAAAAAGAAGTCTTTAATTTAATGAAGTAAATTTCATTGTGTTTTAGCCTATGCTTAAGGAATTTTTTATCCCTTTAAAACACTCAAAAAAAAAAAAAAAAAACCCCAAAACCTCTTTCTCTCCATTGAGTTCGTCACATTCATCATGAGACGGTGATCTCAGGGTCCGTGCTGGGCGGGGAGTCTGCTTCTCCTTCTCCCTCTGCCCGTCCCCTTGCTTGTGCTCTCTCTCTGCCAAATAAATAAATAAAATCTTAAAAAAAAAATTAAAATTTAAAAAATCCACAGGGTCCCTGTCCTCCTTCCCAATCTTCTCTCCCCTCCCCTTCCTTTCTTTCCCTCCTCCTCCTGGCCAATTCTGTGCAAAAGCCATTAAGTCTTGCCAAGCAGGGCAGGCTCTCCCGGGGTAGAGGAGCAGCGGGCCAGGGCAGGTGTCGAAGCTGGACACCAGGAGAAGCGTGTGCCCCCAGGGGTGATGGCCCAGCCCCAGCGGGGGGTCACAGGCTGCAGAGGATGGCCTGGTCAGGGGTCTCAGAGCCCTAAGGGTACAAGTGGACGTGAACACGGTTGGTGCAGGGCGGAGGAACCCAGGCAGGTGGAGGAGGAGGTCAAGGGCCCCTGGGCGTGCAGAGAGGACGCAGGAATGGCTGGACCTGGGCTTCTAAGTGGGGCAGTGCCCTTGGGGCTGGCAGGATACTGGTTACACACAGGGGGAATGATCAAATCAGGAGATGTCTGGAGGAAATGGGGCCGGAGAAGGCAGTGACAAAAAATGGGAAGGGGAAGAACAGGAAAGAACGCTGAGTGGCGGGGTGTGAGCTCGTGGGTGGATAAGGAGACTGATGGGGCCAGGGATGCAAGGCCACTCACGGAGGCCACGCACACGCGCTCGGCATGAAGGACGCGGCCCTGAGCCGAGCGCACAGATTCGGTCCCTGGTGGAGCCACGCCGTCCCGTTCCCCCGCCACCCGTGTGTCAAGTGCACCAGAGGAGGAATCTGTCCCCCAAGAGAACCGAATGGCAGATTCCACAGTTTGTCTGTGTTTGCATCTGCGGGCTGAAGTCAGGAGGCAGCCGGGCTGCTCATGTCTCAGAAACACCTGCATGCTCGGGTCTGACGTTGCTGAACCGCAGGCTTGCAGCTCCCGCGAATCCTGCGCCCGCGTTCACCCACCCGAATGGCAAGGTTCTCTTCATCCTGGTTCCAAAAGGCAGCCCTGTCTTCAGGAATGTGCCCTCGCCTCTTCTCTCTGCCCACCTCAAGGAAAAATTCCTGGGAGGGGCTGCAACCGAACAGCCAGATCTGAGTGGGAGGCTTTCAATTCCGACGCAGGTCTGGGCTGGTGCATGCTGGAGAGGTCACCTTCCGCGGCGACAGTCTCTCTGGCCTCCCATACGGGGAAAAGAGGGTGCCGAGAGCTAGTAGAAGCTTCTCCTCCAGCTGCTTGTCCAAATGTCAAAATGTTCCTATTGGCTGTTTTCCAACACTCCGGAGATGCACTCGGGGGAACACCTCATGAAAGAAAGATCATTTACATCTGTTTTGCTTGCCTCTTCTGCTAATCCATCCTCCATGGCTAACAGCCTAAAAACATGGCTCTTTTCAAATCTGTTTTTAAATACCTTCACTGCAAGATATCTTTTTTTTTTTCTTTTTTGGCCAATACCTTCCTTGCATTCTATTTTCAAATACAATTTTAATAATACTCATCTCTGTCAGGATCCAGAGCCAGGTCTGTCCCTTCAAACACATTGTCTGGGTCATCGTCAGCCAACCATTGGCATGGGCAGACATCCGCAATACGTTTACCAAAGTCCGCCCGGTAACACTTGATATTTGCAATTAACCGCATAGGCAATGACAGTAAACTAATTGTGCGTTCCGCAAGCCAATTGTATTTTCAAAAATAAAGAAAAATTATGGCCGCATTTAGTAAATTATCGTACAATTCTCCCAGTATGCAATTGGATTCCCCAAATTAAAGGTGGGCATAAAACTGCAGTAGCAGAAATGAAAATGTGAGTTCTCATTTTCTTTTTTTTAAAAGTTATTTATCAAATTTTTATATTCCAGGAAGGAAAGCATATTATAAACAGAGTTGGTTTTTATTTAACCTGAAAAACCCATAAACACCTACAACTACACATACTAACATAAAAAATCCAAATTAGCCAAACATAGTAAAGACTGTTGGAAAGAAATTTTACAGCACATGGCAGCTGTGTGTGAATTTATTATCTTAGGTGAGCTTGTCTTTTGTTCATCATGATGATATAATTAATTTTGAAAACAAAAGATATATATCCAGCTTATGTTACTTATACAAACTTCAAATTTGATCACAATAATTAATTTGTCATTAAAACTCATTCATGCATCCAACAGATATTTATTTAATGCTTTCTCTACACATTGAACTAACAACGGTGAATACTAACCTGTGTACCTATCTTAAAATCTCATGCATTTAATTCCTCTCCCCACAAACATAAAATTACTTGTAACCAAAAAAATCATGTATTTGATAATTATACATCTTCAGTCCTTATGGAAATCTGTAAAGGAAAGATAATTTTTCTAAATCCCGAAGTGGAATAATCTTTTTAAACTGTGTATTCTGGGAAGTTTACTATGTTTTTATACAGTGCTATATGGCAAGCTTTTTTATTTTTTATTTTTTTTCAGTTTCTGCCATGTTTTCACAGAGTCACCATTTCTTCCATCTTCATAATCTAATTTTTTTGTTTGTCACCAATGACCAGTGGAAGAGAATATACCCCTTCTACAACATTCAGATTGTTTTTTTGTTTTGTTTTGTTTTCAGGATAGAATCAAGGTATTGGTCCTAGTTTATATGAGTCACTATTATTTTTATGTAGTCTATAGGTAAAAGTATTTTTATGCTAAAAATTTGCATGAACATCTTGTGACTAATAAGACATTGGTTTCACCATATATAATTATCTCTTCTTTATTCAAAATTAACTAGTCCTTTTGACTTCAACTACTGAAAGAACAGTTGAGAAACTAGACATAGATTTTAAAAAAAGATTTTTTATATAATCCAAGTAGATATTACAAATCCCAAACAAAAATATATTTCATAACTCATATTATCTATATTTAAGAAATCTGCTCAGTGCCCCTTTTGACTATCTTGTTTTCCACCCACAGAAGATTAAGTTCAGCAAGTTGCAACAAGGGCCCCTAGAAATAGAAAGACTGAGAGCAAAAAGCAAATATAGCTGACAATCTGACAATGAAAGCAAAAAGATAAAAATAATAAACCAAAAGTAACATCAAAAATTGTACAAGCGTGGGAAACTGGCAAATATTCCATACAACAACAGCTTCAGAAAGCAAAGCTCTATTTCAGCAAAAACTTAGCATTTGTAGCATTTTCCAGTGCACAGTGAGTGGTTTGCACAGAGCGTTCACACCTGTGATTCGGTTTGACCTTGTGCTTAGGCAGAGGATATGTGCAACATTCCCTTTGAATAACAAATTACCTGGTGTCATGAACTGAATGGTTGTGTCCACCCAAAATTCATATGTTGAAATTCTACCACCCCCCGAAGGTGGTGGCATTAGGAGGAGGGGCCTTTGGCACTTAGGAGTGGGTGAGGTCGCGAGGTTGGAGCCCCCATGAATGGGAAGCACTTAGCCATGACTGAAGAACTCAGGAAGGACTTTTGGGGGAAGAATAGCCACTGATGCTGAGATCTATGAATTGTAAGATCAATATTTTGCACCTGGTCAGGGGAGTGAGAGAAACCCAGAGATAACAGTGACTTGGTTCTTCTTTCAAAAATCTGAATATAGTACCAGAGGGAAATGATGGAAGATGCCAACTGGAGGTAAGAGATTGACAGATAGTGAATGCGTCTGTACATGAGCTGATGGTTCTGTTGTCAAGTTGGCTATTCTGGAAACTAAATTTCCTAGAATCTCATTCCCATTATTTCTGGCTTGCAGTTGTCCAAAAGCGAATCTGTGCTAGATTGTGAGATGGCAGTGAAATACGAGGCATCGCACTCCCAAGTCCTGAGAAGCTGTGAGAGACAGGTAGTGCTCCTCAGAGGCAGGTTTTCCTTTTCCTTTCCTGCTCTGCACACAGTTCTCCTTGACCACCGACCCTGTCTAGCAGCAATCCCAGGTTCATCACCAGAAGCTCTGCTGTCAAGTTAGAGGGAGATAGCAGTAGCCAAAACCAATACCCGTCCACGGATTTCTATACCTGCCTCCCTTCCTGGCTCTACTCCAGCATCTGGACAGTTCTTGCTTTTAGCCTTCCCCTCAAATTCCAATGCATTCGTGGTTTCCACAGCTGGTTCTTGACCTGCGAGCGTGTGTGTGCGCACTTTCTCTCTTTAGTTCTCTTTATAACTTTATAACTTTACTTCACAGTGGCTCACACGATTTTGTAAGGTCTAATTCCTTAACTACAGTATTTTACAATTCTAGTCTACTTCTATTTTCTATTAATAGAGTTGTTGATGTCTAGGGTGGTTCTAGACAACACAACATTAAGCATGAGAATATGGAATTGGTTCTAAAAGGTGTCAGAGACCCTGTTACAGCAGTAAAGGGGTCCCAGGGGTCTATGTCATGCAGTGACAAAACAGTTGCCTAAGTTATTACCTATACGCACCTATCAACAAGTACATATACAAAGCAAACCCTAAAGGATACATTTTAGTGAAAATGAGGGGCATAGTAAGGTAGATTGGTTGATTATAAGCTTGCTAGAGATCTTGGAGAAAAAAAAATATATGAGTCATGCATTTAGATTCTCAATTCAAAGTCCATAAGGGACCAGAAAGCTTCTACAATTGTCCTAAAAGCAACCTGAACTCAGCTAGCTACGGAACTGAGATTTCTGAAAAACAAACCTTTGGTCTGATCTACTGGGCAGCTGAATCACCAGGCAAATTAGTGCAATGATAGATGGAGGATATAGGGGCAGAATTTTATGTGGCTGAAAACCTTAAATTCCTTATTCAGTCATTAAAAAAATATGGAAATCCTTCCATTTGCAACAACATGGATGAAGCTTGAGGGCATTATGTTAAGTGGAATAAGCCAGACAGAAAAAGACATGTACTGTATGATCTCATTTATATCTGGAATTTCAAAAAACAAAACTCACAGAAACAGGGTAGATTTGGTGGTTGCCAAGGGCTAGAGAGCTTGGGGAATGGGGAGATGTTGGTCAATAGGCACAAACTTCCAGGTGTACGTGGCAGAAGTCCTGGGGATCTAATGCACTACATGACGACTATAGTTTAAAATGCTGTATTGAACATTTGAAAGTTTCCAAGAGAATGGATCTTAAATATTCTCACCATTAACAACAATAACCACCAAATGGTAATTATGGGAGGCGAAGATTGTGTTAACTAACTTTATTGTGGTAATCATTTTGTAATATATATGTGTTTCAAATAATCACATTTTACACCTAAAACTTACACAATGTTATATGTCAATTATATCCCAAATAAAACTGGGGGAAAAAAAGAATTTTGGCCTGGGGTGACTGGGTGGCTCATTTGGCTGAGAAACCAACTCTTGATTTCAGGTCAGGTCATGATCTCAGGGTCATGAGCCCTGTGTCGGGCTCCTCGCTCAGTGAGGAGTCTGCTAGAGATTCTCTCTCCCTCTCCCTCTGCCCCTCCTCCCCACTCAAGCATGTGCGCGCACGCTCTCTCTCTCAAATAAATAAATAAATCTTTAAAAAAAAGATGTTTGGCCCTTAATAGTCACTCATTCATTTGTTTGTAGCCATTTTGTAGCTATTTGAAAGAAAATGATACATACAACTGAAAGAAAAAAAAACATTTTTTTGTACTTTATTCTTAAGTAACCATAATTGCTTACGAATGGCATGTGTGTACCTGTTGGACACTGCTCAACTTCTCAAACCCTGGAATCGGATTTGGAAACTGCTACCCTCGGTTCATATTGCAAATTGATTTTCACACAGTACTTCCTTTTTATCCCAGGAACTGATCTCAGTTTTAAAAAGATAAAACATCATTGAAAAGACTGCAGTGTGATCTAATGTTGAAACCATGACATACTTTAAGCTAGTAGCTCACATAGTGTTCCACTGAAGTTGAGTATCTGTATTTCCCTTAAAATATTTTGTGGCACCTTTGTGAATTGACTGTGGTGCTCCAGGGCACCTTGGCACACAGTTTGGGAAACTGTAATTCTGCACCAATAACCAGAATCAAGTCTGAGTGTTCCCAGGGAAACAGGAACAAAGTGGTACCCATGAGGAAATGCAATATGTACCAAAAGAATTGCCAGATTCACCAATTTACACAGACATACTTGAGGAATATGTATGGGAGTGGATCCTAAGTGAGTTAAATTAAGCCCTGCCCAAATGGTAGATTCATGTACAAAACCAACAGCTGCTCTTGTTTTAAACCACTAAGTTTAGGGGCGGTTTGTTATGCTTCAACAGATTACCAGAAGCATTATGAGATCAGTAATATTATCATATATATATATAGTTTTAAACAGACCACATTGGCTTCAATACGGAAAATGTAGAAGGCAAGGCAAGACAGGCTCCATGGGAATCAGGCTAGCTTTGGACAGAGATGACCAAGGCTATTCCTAAGTGACATTCAGCAAATATTCATCAAGGCACTTTGCTACCCACCAGAGGTGTTAGGGTTTCAAATAGTCTTAGGATTTATGCTCTGAGTTTATATTAAACTAAAAAAATTGGACACTGGACTAATGATTGAATTAATGCGGGGATAGTTTTTATCTGGCAAACGCAGAAGCCTGACCAGCTGAGAAGTCAGTGTTAGAGTAGGTGATGTTTCATCTAAGGGACTGACATTCAACCTGAGCTCTTAAAGATCTGAGGAATTAGCCGATGACATACAGTGTGACGGGTGGGGTAGGGGGGAAGGTGTTCGGTCTCAGGAAAGAGCATGCTGGCCACGTGGCCACGTGAGTGGGGTGGCAAGTTTCAAAGGGCAGCAAAGGGCTGATGTATGTCCCTGCAGCTCACTTATGATGAGTTCTCCTGTCCCCAAATACGCCAAATGACTGAACCTTAGGACTACGGTAGTTTTTGTTTGATTTAAAATGTTACTTAATAGGATGCAGACTCGGAATTTTTGGAGTAGATTTCATATTGGCTTTTCTTTCTATCTAAATGAGCACAGGAATATCCTCTGTGTCCTTACCCATATGCCTTCTTGTCATATTAAAAACACTGGCAGCCATTTGTATATCTCATGCATCCCCCCCATTAATTCACTCGAAGCTAGTGCTAGACAGCAGATGGGCAGAAATGTGCTGCAACCAGCCAGACTCTCCCCAAACACTGCGGCTGCTCCTTTCCCCAAAGCCCAAGTGCTATTAATTACCTGTGCAGCTAGTAGACTGTGACCTGCTTCGAAGACAGTGGGTTTCAATGTCAGTTCTCACAGATGTGTGAGGCTGTGAGTGGCTTTTGGACTTTTCCTGGCTCGGGTTCTTTGAGCTACCAGTCCTCCTGCTCGTCTTATGAAGTGCTGGCTTGTATTTTATCACCCGTAATGAATGGCAGGGCCACCCAACCCCAGGTCAGGTGCCCCAGGCCTCATCCACACTCGGCTCTCATTTAAGATCATGGCACGTCATTTTAGGACTCATGGGACAGGCTTGGGAATTAAATAAGGACAGCGGGTGTGGGGGGCAGTCTCTCCCAGTGCTCTGGATTTGGGTGCCAAGATAGAGGAGAGAGGGCTGCAAAGTTCCTATGTAGAGCTGGTTAGCATCCCCTCAAACCTTTCAGACGGACTTGCAAAAGGGAGTTTCACTTGGGGGAAAGCAGGTGCCCCATGTGGGAGACCCTGTTTTTGACAGAGACTAGGAGGGAGGCTGGCCTGGGAGGGAGCTCGGTCCTGTCCATTCAAAATACTCCTTGAGCTCAGATGGGCTCTCCACTGCAGTGCAGCATCACCTTTTGCATCCTGCCCCCTGGACAGCATCTGCATTACCTTCCCAGGGGTCCAGCGAATCAAGGGGAATGCTAGAACAAGCCAATTAACCTGAGAGGTAGCCTTCGGTCTAGTGATGGTGACTAGAATTCGACCTTCAATCAAGCTTCCAGTCCCTCTCTCATTCAGCAAGCATATAGAGAGAGCTTATTTGCTACCCACTGACTCTGAGGTAGTCACTGGGGATACAAAGATAAACATAATGGCTGGAGGTCTCCATAGCCTGGAGAGGACAGCGAATACAGCGATCCCTCGCTTGTGGTAAGCGCTATCATTGAAAACCAAGCAAGCGGGCGCCTGGGTGGCTCAGTTGGTTAAGCGACTGCCTTCGGCTCAGGTCATGATCCTGGAGTCCCAGGATCGAGTCCCGCATCGGGCTCTCTGCTCAGCAGGGGGTCTGCTTCTCCCTCTGACCTTCTTCCCGCTCGTGCTCTCTGTCTCTCATTCTCTCTCGCCAATAAATAAATAAAATCTTTAAAAAAAGAAAAGAAAACCAAGCAAGGAAGCCAGACGGGTTACACTGAATGCCACCTGGTGCCTTTGAGATCATTTCCAGGGAATGTGGTGCTAGAACTGAGTTTTGAAGAGTGTAGGAAGACCTCATTAAGGACATGGATGCATAAAGGTCCATGGTTCATTATATGGCACAATCATTCTTGTATGAAGGGAGTGTCTAGTGTGGATAGGAAAGAGGCAGGAGACAAAGCTGGAAGTGACATGGTTGCTGACCAGGTTGTGAGGCCGCTTGGACGCCAAAGACTTCATGCTTTATCCTATAGGCAATGTGTGTGTGTGTGTGTGTGTGTTTGTGTGTGTGTGTCTGAACTACGTTAAACAATGGAAAAAGTTAAATAGATTTCCCTTTGTGGACTTTGGGAGCAATACTCCCATCCTTAACTGAGATAAATCCTGGCATATTTCTTTAATATTAAAAGGGCAACGCCAAAAATAATTATAGAATCTGTGCTGTGTTAAGGTTTTTTGAATACTCTAGGAGAGTTTCTCCTCATGTCAAAGGCTATTCACCCCTGGGCTTAAAACCAGCCACTGGCTCTGTCTGGGCTACCTGCATCCTCCTGGGAATAGGCTGCTAGTGTGTTACACACACACTCTGTGTTTAGGCACAGAAAACAGCACGTGGTGTCCTGCATATGTCCTACAATGAGCGGAGAACTAACTCAGAGGCCAGAGGTTAAGTGTCTGAATTGTTCTAAACTGACAGCAATTAGGATAGAAACTTTTGTTCTGTGTCTGGGACACCTTGAAATAAATACTCTTATCTTCTATTACGCTAACTGTATAATGGGGTTGAAGCAACACTTACGTCAGATTTGTGCCATAAGGTATGGTGCACGTAAGGTGTCCAGCGCATACAAACTGCGTAATAAACACTCTGATACAGGAGATGCAAAGTGAATTAAAATAACATTGTCTATTCCCATTTCACCCTTGAAATGTACCAAATATTTTCAGTATTCTGTGAAGCCCATAATAGCCTCCCTGTCAGATGGGTTCTATTGTCCAATGTTTACCTTAAACAGTCTCACTAAATGGGAAAAGGGCAAGAATTGGCAACCAAGTAAATGGATCCTACAGTATACATCTTTTCAAAGGAGGTATTTAGAGAGTAAATGGTTGATCCATGATTCCTCAGGGCTCTCTCTTGGCTCTTGGTAAGGAAGGATGAAATAGTTTCCCTATTCAATCGGGCTTGCTTTTATGATGAGAAATTAAGCCAGCCAAGTGTGTGTAAAGGAACGGGGTTGCCTGCAAGGTTAGAGTTTTACCCCTTCCTCCCCTTGTTATCCAACCCCCCCCCCTTATTTTTTTCTTATCTTTGCTTTTCTTCATTTCCTCTTCTTTTCCATTCCAGGGAATTCTAAAGACTTGTCAGCTCACTGCTGGATTGTTCTTCTATCAACCTGTCATGCTGCCTTGTGTTAGCACCAGGCCATCAGAGTGTTAGTCAACCAGCAAGACAGAAGTGTTGGGTATGGAACCATTAGTTCCAATTATAATCAAGTCTGCTAATGGTCTCATCAGAAGCTATTAAAGCAGAGGCTAAGTCCATCTGGAGACAAGAAGGGGTGGGGGCAGAGGTTACCATCACACAGTCTATGGCCCCCCAGCCTAGGTCTTTTAAATTTGCCTTTGCTACATCCGTCCACTCCTAATTCTCTGATCATGTGTCACCTAGATCACCTGTGCCAACTCCACATCACTTTCCCACTGCAGTAGTCAACAGCAATTCTCTTCCTCTAGTTCAACATTACATTTCATATGAGTCGCTTCTCCAAATTTTTGTTAGAAAGTCCCACTGGGTTGGATTGACCTTGAGGGGACAGGCAAAGCAGCGTGTGTTCACGAGTGGCAGTTCCTGGGAGGTTTGAGACGAGGTCACCCAAGCACCGAAGTCAGAGGTCTAAACTTAAAAGGGAGGTAGAAAAGCATTACCTATATCACCATTTGGCTTTGGCCAGTCAGCTAAAAGGGGGAGGGAACCTATTTAGAGGTCATAAACACCTCTCAAGAAGGCAGTTGATCTAGGTCCTCACCTTCACATGGCTCTAACAGTCAAAGTGGGGTCCTGAAAAGGCAATGAAATCATCATCAGCACTGTGCAGAGGGCACTGACAGGTGAGTCTCCTATGCCTTAAAGGTAGAATAATAATAATTCTGTGGTATGGTAATAATTGTTTCTTGCATGACTAGGTGTCAAGAAGTACACCAACAGCTTTGTAAATACCAAAAGCTTTGTAAAGCTTTTTTAAGCTTTATCTTATGAAAGAGTGTGTGGAGTTACTAGTCCTCTCCAAATTTGCTTCCTCTATATTTCCTGGGCACATGGAAAGACCTCCCACCTTCTCTTAGAGCTACTTTGAGGCCATTAGAATCATCCCAGCCAATGGAATGTGGGAAGAAATGCTGTGCAGCCTTTCTGGTCAGAGGCAGTTGAGTACAACTGCAAGATTTCACGGGATATGTAGTGACATCATTCGGTGGAGGGAGCCTGGATCTCTGAGTCACCACATGGAGGGTAGCAATCTAGGGGAAATCTGACCCTCATGGGGCTTTACAAGAGCAAAATACAAGTGTCAATTATGTTAGGCCACTGGGATTCTAAGATTTGTTTACAATAGCAGCAGAGCATATCCTATCCTGAATAAGACAAATAGAAGAAGCCTTGGTGTGGAGAAGGTGACTGACTTATCCTAGGTTACACAGTCAGGGAACCATGGGGCCAGGATTTGAAATTATGTTAATCTTGTGCTTGCTTTGGTAGCATATATCCTGAAATTATGTTAGTCTCACGCCATAGCCCAGTGCTTGATCAGTACACCCTTATGGCTTCACTCAGGAAGGGAACTTGCTCAGTTTTCCAGGACTTGAAGAACAGCAAGTGTTCCCCAGTGAGCAGGGCTACATATATCAACAGATGGCTTCCATGCATGTGTGTGCAAGGCCCAATGGGAGAAAGTTGCTCCGGCAATTTTTTCCTTCCAGTTTTGGGACTTCTGACATCAGTTTAAGCCTACGTTTGCCTTAGAAATAATTGTTAAAATATGAGTTCACATCACTCACTAAGCTAATAGATTATAATGAATGTGAGTAATGTTCTGCATGTTTATTGTAGCTTAGAAGCAGCAATAATAGATCATGGTTGTCTCTCTCTACAGCCAAATCACTAGAGTTTTTTTTTTTTTTTTTTTGGAATACCTTGGTGCGATCCATAACTATTTTATCTTTGCCAAAGACACAAGCCAAGGAGGTGGCAAGCTTGGGTGCCATTGTCTTTAGGAGCTCGTTCCCCACTAGGTGAGGTGAAAGGAAGCCCTACTTTAGCCTTCCACAGATCACATTACATAAACAGAGTTTGGCTGTTTTGTTCCATAAGAGCATCTGCTCCACTGATGGTCCCTCGTGTACCCATTTTGTTTTGTCCAAGATAGTGATCATGAGTAATGGATTGGGCTGAGCCTGCTAATGCATGATGTAATTGTCAGAGGGATTTAATTATCAGCACATTACATGTGGGATTATTGTGCAGTATCATCTCTAGTTCACTCTCAGGCAGTTTAGAATCAGCATGAATCAGAGGAGGTGGAGTTCTCCAAAAAGTCTCTAGTGATGCATTTGCTCTTCTCCCACCTGTCTAAGAACTTTGGACAACAATGACTTACCTTACTTGCTAATTTCAATAAGAAATCTATAATAGATTACCGCTCCTCATGCATCATCTTGCCACTGCATGGAAGCCATTCACCTATCACGCAAAGTTTTTTTGGAAAAATGCTCTGTGTTGAAGACACTCACTTATTGAATGCTAGCCACTCAGGCACGAGACCCACAAAAAGAATAATTATCAGGCATACTTTCATTTCTGTAGAAACAAACCATCTAAATAATAAAAGATAGCTCCTTCTGGTTTCAAGATAGATTAAAGAAAGACACAGCGAAGGACTGTTTCACCCAGCAAACTAAAATAATCATCAATATCAATAATTATCAGTTTATTTATAAAGCACAGGAGGCTTTAGAAGATTACACACATTGTAGTTGGGAAGGTATTTTTATATTGAATGCTATATACTGAGCTTGCTGTAGCATATAAGCATTAATACACTCTACATGTATTAAATATTTATACTCATGATTATTAAAGCCACCATATGGGTAGGGAGGCAGATTCAGAAATATTAGGTGACTTCTCAAGGACAGGAGATGAGAAGAATTTATGTAGGAGAAGTGAAAACAAAGGTCAGAGATTCACATCAGAAACTATAGTTAAGGAAATCTGGGGCGCCTGGGTGGCTCAGTTGGTTAAGCGTCTGCCTTTGGCTCAGGCTCAGGTCATGGTCCCAGGGTCCTGGGATCAAGTTCCACATTGGGTTCCCTGCTCAGCAGGGAGTCTGCTTCTCCCTCTCCCTCTGCCTGTGGCTCCCCCTGCTCATGCTCTCTCCCTCTCTCTCTGTGTCAAATAAATTAATTAAATCTTTTAAAAAAAGAAACTATAGTTAAGGAAATATATATATATTTTTTAACACTTAGAAATTGTTTTTCAACCAAGCTGATATACCAATATCATCCACCCTGGGACTCAGTTTCTGCTTCAGGATCTGGAGGGTTTTCAGCCATTTCCACAGGAATGTGCACGATTTGGTGGGTCTCATCTGACCCACTGCCTGGTTCCCTCATGACCCCACTCCCCTCCCACATCTACACGTGCCCTCGCCCATCACCCAGTACCCCCTTCCTCCCACCCTGGGTACCACGCCTGCTATCACTCACAGTACTCTCCCTCCTGGCAGGAAGAGTAACATTAGCAATAACTCTATTAACCAACAGCAAAGGATTTGTTAAATAAATCATTAAAATTCCATTTTCAAAAGAATATTTGATCACATGGAAATACTATATATGAGCTTTATGGAAAAAGCATTAGTGTTTATATAGTATGATTCCAGTTTTCATTAAAAACAACTATACAGTCAGAGAAAAATAAGTTGTTTTTTAAGTTATACTTTACTGTATGATTTAAATTTCTACAATGAATAGGAGCTATTTTATTAAAAAAAAGTCCTTGTTAATTACTTCTGATTACGTGTTAATTAGAAAACGTATGTAGCAACTTATTTGGTGTTATATTCACCTCCTAGTAATGTGTAGCCTGACAATTCTCTTATATCCCTGGGATGCATACAACTCTGCTTACAGCTGTGTACATAATGATATGCATGTGTACGTCCATGTGTAATCAGGCTGTAGTTTCACATCTGCATAGGAAAAAGCTGATATCTGATAGACTAAGCTTTTTTTCCTTTAATCAGAAACTACTTGATGTGATCTTTAATTGTAAATTATCTGTTTAATTCACGAGTCAAATACACAAATGATGATTTAATTTATATTTTTATAAAATTAACTCTTCATTTTGAAATGACTTACTTATTTTCTTAAAAAATCAGATTCTGTGGTGCCTGGGTGGCTCAGTTGGCTAAACGACTGATTCTTGATCTCAGCTCAGGTCGTGATCTCATGGTTGTGAGGTCAAGCCTCACACTGGGCTCCACACTGGGTGTGGAGCCTACTTAAAAAAATCAGATTCAAAAAATAATTAACATTCCCTTAACACACCAATATAATTTATTGTTGTTTAAATATTAATACTAACCTAGCATGCCTTTTGTTTCATGGCGGGCATATAATATTAAAACCTCTCTTCTGGAATCCTATGCTCTGAGCTCCAGAGTCCACTGGGCTGTGGGCTTGGCGTCTCCTTTGTGAGCCCTACTCAGTCAGTCTGTGCTTTAAGTATCTTTGTTTTTCAACATTAAATGGAGTTCCTTATACATAGGGAACATTGGTTGATCTGAATTTTGCCTGCTTTTTACTAAGTCAAATGTCTATGAACAAATTGAGATCAACTTCTATTTAATGCGTTATTACCTATCACTAACTTTCAGCTTTCCCAATCATTTATTTATTTTTTTTTTTTTACATTTTTTCACATTTTTTGGGTCATCATTCCGTAATCCTCAGTCTTCAATATGAATACCTCTAGGACCCACTGAGATTACTTCTGAGGTATTCAGAAGCCTCTACACTTGTTTTCTATGTGATCTTGGATGAGTCAATCTCTGAGGTGTAAATTCCTCCAGGAAAAAAAAGGTGGTATTAACATATTCTTTACCTAAATCCCAAAATTCTTGAAAGCATATTATAATCTGAATTATGTTATAAAATGCAGATTTTAGCCTCTTCTATTACACTAACATGTATTTAGTTTTCCTTTTCCTTTCTGAATATTTGAAACTATTAATTAAATGCATCATATTTTTACTTTATCTTATCTGTACAACAATCACATTAATTTTACAATGGTGTGAAGTTTTAACTTTTTTATTATATATCTTTTGTACTATGTGATTAAAACTCTTACAAGTTCAAGACATCAGCCAACTTTATGAGCATGTCCCAGTTTCTTAATAATAAAATATCTATCCAGGGGCACCTGGGTGGCTCAGTCATTAAGCGTCTGCCTTCAGCTCAGGTCATGATCCCAGGGTCCTGGGATTGAGCCCCGCATCGGGCTCCCTGCTCGGCAGGGAGCCTGCTTCTCCCTCTCCCACTCTCCCTGCTTGTGTTCCTTCTCTCACTGTGTCTCTCTGTGTCAAATAAATAAATAAAAATCTTTAAAAAAAATAAAATAAAATATTTATCCAGTAATTTAAAAAATCACTATTCCAACCCCAAGAAATAAATATTGTTTGTTGAGACGGAAGTGGGAGATAGTATTCGTTCTACTTTTTATAAATCTCTGGTTATAGAGAATTGTTCTCAACCTTAAATATCCCCTCGATGACAGGGGTAAATATAGTGGAGAAAAGTTAGAAAATCAGCAAAGAGAAAGACACATTTTGACAATACCCAATAACTTTCTCCACCTAAGGGCATCCTCCAGAGTTGTGTAGACATCCTGTAGCAGAAGAGTGTGTTGGTTTGAAGATACTGAGCCCATTCTTTCACCAAATAGCTATGAGACCATTGGCAATATGATTAGCCTTTCTGGCTTTTGATTGATTTATCAATAAAATATGAAGACTGGACTGGGTAATTTGAAAAGTTCCTTTTAATTCCAACAATTTATAATTCTGTGAATATGTTAGCGAACAAAGCAAGAGTGAGAGATATGATAACCCACTAAGAGCCATGAGGCCCCAGAGAGCTGTCTGACACAGGCTGACTGGTAACTGATGTCTTTGAATATTTCTATAGAAATAAGATCACAAAGTGACTCTCGCCATAGAGGAGTCAATCAAAGAGAGATACGGGCTTGAAGTGAGTTGATATCGTTCTCATAGACTCATTTATTCCTCTTTTTAAGACATATTTATAACTCAAGAATGCCACATTTGATAAAGGAATGTGCATGAAATGTTTTCCATTTTGAAATCAAGAATTAAGGTTTGAATATTCTACAGGAAAAAAAGGTAGAGCCCCCATCAAATTTTCCATATTTGACCTTGGACAAGGGGCCTATTCTCTAACTGGTTTATATATTTATTATTATTTTGCTTATGAAACAGGGAGTAAAGTCCTCTTCTGTCATAAATCTTTCCAGAGGCAGCCATCTAAATAACAAATTGATCCAATTTAATACAGTAAGTACCGAGAAGCAGAGTGAGGATGATAATGGTGGATCATTTCCCGCAGATCTCCATGCTAATTTTCAATTCTGCACTGCCATGTTCAAGGTCAAAGCAACCATCAGATGTTTACCTTGTCAGTTCAGCAAACCTTTGAGCGCTGCCTACAAACTAGGTACTGTGTGGGGTGATGGAATGAACATTCCCTCTCTCTAAAAAGTCACAAATGTACATGTATATAACTATCATCTTCACACCAAAGTTCATCATCTCAGCCAAGCTCCTAGAGCCTATACAGACCATTGCATGAAACATTAATCTGGTGGTGGGGTGCCTCTGAGGGGTGCAAACTCTTTGGACAGATATATCCAAGAAGAAAGAAAAAGAGATGCACATTCAAAAATACATCAAAGTCAGCAGGATTAAAGAAAAGAATTAGAAATGAGATCCAAACAGAAAGCTCTAAGACCTTCTCCAGATGGTGCTTAGTTGACCTCTCAGGGCTGAATGGGACATCCTTCTAGATTCAGCACATTCTTGCTTTTTTCTTATTCTCTCAAAGATGAGGTCAAGAAATGTTAATGAGTCTGACACCTCTGACCTTGTCACAGGAGGAAGTGTCTGTTGGGGCAGGTCACTATTTGGAACCATAATCCCTAGCTGAGTGGGGAACTAGGGAAGGGAAGCTAACATTTATTGTTCTTAATTTTTAGACCTGCCACTATAAAAGGATGTCATTATTTATTAAATATTAACTAATACACTACTATGAGGAAAACACTTATTGTAATATACACTTGCTTATTTAATCAAAGGTGATAGCAACAAATGTGCATTCAACACCATAGAGCTTTAAATGGGTTATCCCATTTAATGCTGACACAATTCTATGAAAAGAAAACTGTCTTTATCAATATTATCATCACTGGTTTTATAAGCAATGATGCTAAGGGAGGGATATTTACTTGCACCTGGTTGAACAGGTGGGATAAGTGACATAATAGGGATTCAAAGAAGAGTTACCTCCAGTCCCCATGGTTGATCGTTACACTATGCTGCTCAGTCTCACATCTCTTTCAGTTTAGCTCACAAGGTCTGATATTAATATTTCTCTCAGTTTCCTCTTCCATCAGACATTTTGGAGTTGAGGTTATTTAGCCACAATGCTGTTTTCTTCCCTTGTGCTGAAGAAGCACCAGGCATCAGAGCATGTTTTCTTCCCAGTGAGAGCATGGTGGATGGAAGAGCCAGACACAGAGAATATTAGGACACTACATAATTGAAGAGGCTGGGGCATGGTCTAGAAAAAGAACATCAAATCTTAGCTGCTCAGGTAAACGCAGGGATGAGCAACTCTGGGTGCAGCTCATCAGGAGTTAACAAATCGACAAAGCATGGAACTAAGGTCAGCAAAACTAATGAATTCTACTTATGTGTACTTTCAAAGGAAGGTGTTTCTATTGATCATCAAGTAAATTTCCGAGATGATGCCACACCCTATTATGTACCCGAGGTTTAACCTTAGGAAGTGCTTGCAAACACAGAGTTTAGATGTGGTCTAGGGTATGGGCTTGAGAATCACAGAGCTCAGGACTCAAGCCACAGCTCTGTCTCTTATGGCCAGGGTGACCTTGGCAATCTGACCCTCCCAAATCATTTCTTTCAACCTGATAATGCTACAGGCCTGGAGGTAGTTACTGACAAGATGGAGTATGGCTTTTGTATTTAACATCTATGTTCATTTCTATTTCCTGCTCCTTTATCCCCATCTCAGAATCAAAGATCCTGAGCATGTGCTTGCTTCAGACCAGATTTTCTGAAAATAAATAAAGAAAAATATTCTTTACTCTCTAAATAAGTACTTAGTGTCTACTCTTCCAGGAGCTGCCCTGGATGAGGGTGTTCTGTGATGAATAGTCCAATAAGGCCCCTGAACCCATGGTCCCTGCCATTGTCAAGTGGAAGACAATGAACATGACCAAGTTCCTTTCTATGGGAATAGTTTATTTTAACAGAATAAAATGGAGATGACCAATTTACTCCATGGGTATAGCTTGAGGACAGTGTGTCTTCAATCTCACAGCTCTTAACCCTGAGTCAGTCTTAGCTCAGCACTCCTCCAGAAGTCTCTGTTGAACCCGCAGAAGTACAGGCATGCCCTTTGTGCTAATCATGTTCTATGGCTATGTGTTTGCTCACCTGCCAGACTGTATCATTCTTGAACTCAGACACACTTGCCCTAACTTATTGTCCATTACTTCCCTTTGTATAGGTAATTACCTAAATGAGCTATAGCCTTAACAGCACTGAAAAAAATATGGATAGAGGAAGGAAGGAAGAAGGAAGGAAGGAAGGAAGGAAGGAAGGAAGGAAGGAAGGAAGGGAGGGAGGGAGGGAGGATGGGAGGAAGGGGAGGGAGGAGGGAAGGAAGAAGAGGAAGAGGAAGACAGGGAAGGAAGAAGGGGCAAAGAGTAGATCTTAACCAATGCCCTATCCACATTTGCTAAATATGTGGTATTTTAGAAAAAGTCCAGAAGTCAACCAGTTCACTATACTTAAAAGATTTTTGTTTGTTTTGTATCTTGGTTAAAAATGCAAGAATTTAGTAATTGCAAAAATATGCATTTTCCCCTCTTCTTCCTTTACATACTCTTCTTGTTTACTTTCCTCTCTATACATTTCCACCTTTCATTCATTATATTAGCATTTATTTAGCAGTGCATGGGTGCAGGAGGTATGGGGTTTGGAATCAGATGAGAAAAGTGTGCAAATGAAAGTCTATCTCATACTACTTCTATGACTTTGGGTAAGCTATTTAACTTTCTAAGGTATGTCTTAATTCATAAAACTGACATACATTTAACCCTTCAAGTTGCGGTAAAGATTGAATGACATAATTTGTAAAGGCTCTACCTGATGTTGCATGGGCAGATAGCTGCTATTGTTCAGAAAGATTCAATGTGTTGTAGTCATTGTCACTATTAATCAATAGGATCCTGACCTTGTCTTCCCATACATAGTATGGGTATAGTACAGAAGGTCGTACAGAGGGATGGATAGGAAAATAAACAGTCCGTAGCTATCGTCACACAGAGCCAAAGGGCTAGTGGCTGCTCAGCATCATCCACACTCAATGATTTAATGTCGTACCACAGACTCAGCCTGGTTTGGGAAAGGATGGGTGGTCTTTAAGGGATGATTTGATCCATTTCCTTATTTACAGATGAGGGGTGTGCAGTGACCTCGTGTGGGACACCAGGCCCCAGTCCACGTTTTCCAGTAGCCTCTTGCTCTCTACTCCTGCCCCACCCGCCACGGTCTACATCGCTTCCTCTTGTGGCAATGGACTCAGGTTCCCAGACGTGATAGTCTGTAGGTGCCCAAAGTGTCCCTCTCTCATTATTGTACTATGCTTCTTCGGTCGTTTCAGTGTTGTGTGCCCCAGCCTAATTGAGGGCTAAATGATGCAATACAGCTATCGTCACTCGAAGCTTAATTTGTGCCCCAAGTCTTTCCCCTGAGCTTTGGACATCTTGCTGCAGCTTCAGCACCAGAACGCACGGAAAAGGCACACTCCCTCCACATCCGATTGTGACGTTGTCCTGCATGAATTCTGTGATTGCTTTATGACTTCTGACTGTATTCGTGTTTCTAATTCTGGTCCCAGTATCACACTTTAATGCTTAAATTCAGGACATGCTTCTTGTGAGATGGATTAACAGACTACTTTGTAAGCCAAGCAACTTAGAAGAAATCTATAAAATCCTTTTACAGTTGATCAAAATATATCTTCTATGTCTTCTTCTGGACTCTAAATTTTCCTCTCCCCAAATACCCAGCAGATATACTGAATATTTTTGTTAGAAAATCAAAGAAATATCTTGAAATTAGAAACTCGGTTAATTATCCAGTGAGAAAGGAGTCCTGGGCATGTCTGTTATTCATCAGATGTTGACATGTGTCATTATTTCATTTCAGAAATGTCAGGAAGAACTTTCTCAGTCACAACATGCCATTATCTGCAGCACCTAGCAGTCAGGACACAATTACTACAATGACTGACCCCTCACAAGTACGTTCATACTTTAATTCTCCAAAGAAAATCTTATTTCCATGTCACCAGGTTGGGGATTCAAAAGCACCTGAACTTTCTTCATTCAATGTAAGCATTTATTGAATTTCTACAGTTTAGCAGGTAAATGCCCACAGCATTTGAATGTATGAAGGAAAACAGTCAATTCATGCTCATGATACAAACTGAATTCCTAAATTCTAGTCCCACATTTTCTTCTTAACAAGGAATTATGACTTTCCAGCAAAATTTCTAAGCCCAAGTTAGGATTTCTTAGCTCACTTCCATCAACCATCCATTTCTTCAGTCAATGTATATGTATTGACTGCCGCTTGTCCACTCGTCAGTTTTAGGAGTCCTCTCTTCTCTCGGATCTGAAGAGCAAAGCTTGAATAATGACTCAGGGAAGTTGTGATGTTTCTATTCTCTGCCGACATGGGGACAAAGATAAGAAGGGCTCAGAAAGAGCGGGGAGCCACTTTGAGGACCTCATTCAGATCCTTTGTTCTCATCCTAAATCCCCCAAAAAAGCCATTTCCTAAATTAGGAATGTGATATCTCAGAGCAAATGCAGAGGAGAATTATTTGTCTTCTTTGCAAAACTGTCTTCAAAGATCTAAAAAGTACCATTTATAATAACATGAGATTTCTTTTGTTTGGCCTAGTTATAAATTATTCTCACCTTTTCAAAAATCAGCAGCACAAAGTCAAGTACTGAAAACTCTTGGAAGGGACAGCACGAGTTGTCCAAAAATTCTGTCATTTGGACTTCTGATTTCAACTTGCTCCCACCCTACAGTAAGCTTCTGCTCAGAGCAGGCTGTGTATTTACCCAGGGGATCAAAAGTCTGGAGCCCAGGTTGACTATTAGAACATGTTTGTTTTTTTTTTTTCAGCTGGATTTTTAAAGCTTCCCAGCGAACCTGATCTTGATTGAACATTCCTAAAGTTTCTTCATTTGTCTTAAACTCTGATGACCATTTAAGGGATGTTTAACTGAAGATTTCAACTCATCCGCCTGTTTGTGGAGTGTTAGTCACACTCTCTGATCAACTGGGGTCTGTTCAGTTCTAGGCTTTGGAGGCCCAATAACACGTGGAGGAATTGGTTCATTGCTGTAACACTTTCCAGAACGTTCCTG
This sequence comes from Neomonachus schauinslandi, assembly GCF_002201575.2. Taxonomy (NCBI): domain Eukaryota; kingdom Metazoa; phylum Chordata; class Mammalia; order Carnivora; family Phocidae; genus Neomonachus; species Neomonachus schauinslandi. Next base: position 3,225,634 of record NC_058412.1, on the reverse strand, counting down.
GCACGTGCTAGGTGATCTCTGAAAGGGAGAGGGATGCCCACCTCACAGGGTTCCCCTGGGGAAGGGCTATCCTTTGAGACTGAGGTTGTGAGAGGCCAGCAGGGTCTAGCCTGTGCCCTGAAACTAGTCAGGTGCCCCCACTGTCTCCTGGGGTCCTCATTATGGCAGCAAATCCTGCCTGGGAGGTGCAGAGGAGGGTGAGCAACTCACCACTTGGCACCATCTGAGCTCAGGTTGTTTTGGAAGAGATGCATCTGCCACTTCCCAGGACAGGGACCCAGGATAGTTTGGGATTTTCACCCCCACTTATTCACTTATTTTACTTCATCTCCGCATCAGAGCAGTCCTCAGTGCCCCAGAAGGAAGCTGAAGGAGGGAGGGGTGCGGAGGTGAGGGCGGGCGCCTGGGTGCTCTGCCCGCTGGTCCCGGTGGGAGCTGAGCAGCAGGATTTCCTGGAGAGCAGACTTGCTAGAGGTTGTTTGCCCTCAGCGGGCCCTGGGCCATGGCTGCTGGCCCACCAGGGACCGAGGCCTGCTGGCTCCTGGCGCCAACGTGACCAGGTCCCCAGTCCTGCCTGCTCCCAGGAGGGCCAAGCTTTTCCAGCAGGTGTGGCAGAGGGGGGGGAAAGAAAGACAGGGTGCCCGATTCCCAGGCAGCAGGAGCCTTTCCATGAAAGCAGGTCAGTGGCATCAAAATGATTTTTGTTGCCTTTTTTCCCCCCTGAAAGTCATCCCAAGGCAGAAACAAAATGGTGCTCGAGGTCTGACAGTGGCCAGAATGAGCATGATATGAGGTCAGTGGGGATGAAGGCAGGGCTGCCACCACTCACGCCATACCATGGGCCAAGCACTGAGAAACCCCCAATCGGCGTTTCTCCAGCTGGGCACTATGACATTTGGAGCTCAGTAATTCTGCACGGCTGCCGATCAGTGCAGGGAGCATTCTGAAAGTGCTCCACATGTGTGGGCTCAGGTCGCCCCAGGGCGTGTGACACAGTTCAGCACGGGAGGTGAGATGGTCACTAGGGCAGGGCCGGGCCAGGACTCTGCTTTAGCGTGACACCCGAAGTGGAGCCGGTTCTCTCCAGCTCCAGCAGGCCTGGAGGGGCTCCCGGATGGTGTCTCAGCCCATCTCTTCAAGAAGGCTTTCCTTATGCCCCTTATTTCATCCCGACAGGAGTTATAATCCCTGTTGACTTACTTATTCCTTCTATTGGCTGACGCTCCCGAGGAGGAGGGGAAGAGGAGGGGATCGGGGTCCCCAGCACTCCACGTTCCCCTAGCCCCACTCCATCCAGCCTCAGGGCAGGCCTGGGCCCAGGTGAAGGAACAGGGCTCTCTGGGGTTGCGATGCATGCTCCTGTCTACACAGCTGGGAGCTGTTTGACCCCAAACCCAGGCCCTTTCTACCAAGTGATGCTGCTGCTTTGTAAGGAAAAGAATTATGGGTATCCATGTCCATAAGCCGGACCTTCGTGGGCAGGGTGTGCTTGGGGAGGTTTCTGTGTGTGTCTGCTGTGCTGAATCGACGTGAGGCGGCCTTTCTCTTCCTCACTGCAGTGTTTCTCTACAGCTCTTCTTTCACAGAAACTCAGATCTTCCCAGAAGGAACAGTTGACGTATTTCCAACACCCTGAAGGTTCCAGAAGTCCGCTTTGCTGCATGGCGGATCCACGCACACGTGAAGCCCCCCCAGCTCTTCCCCGCCATTGACTCCGATCACTCACTGGGAGTGGCCTGCGCCTCTTCCAAGCCCACACAGTGTCATCCCCTCCGTGACCGTCTGTCAAGTCCCTGGATCGCCATCAAGATTCCTAGTTTCCCTATAAAAAAGTGCATCCTCTGAGGACACGGAGGGACCACAGGCTCTCCTGTCCGTGTGTGCCCTACCTCCTCCATGTTTATCAGTGTCGTCGACTGGATGACTGGATGTGTGTCTGCTGGAACCCCTCGTGCAATGTCTGGGGGTTCAGCTGGTTTCCGGAGCATCCTTACAAGACATTGCATGAGCTGGGAGGTATGTAAAATTCTTATTCCTGCTTTAAAACTCAGAAACTGGCAAGATGTTTCCTGTCTCTCCCGCCTCCCATCCTCTTGATTAACAGGTATCATTTCTGTGAAGAAATGTAAATAAATACTGTGGGTTTCACAGAACAGCTGCATATAATTCACACAGTGGGTTAATTTTTCCGATGAGGTGGCCAGTCCTTCAAAACCAGCCAGAGTTTTCTTTGTAGCGTGTGTTGACCCCTGATGGGCCCAGCCACATCCGCTGGGGCCGTGCTGTCACTCCCCGAGGTGACAGATGTCACAGCCATGCCCCTCCGTGCACTCCTCAGCGGGCTTAGCAGGAAGACGCTAACACAGGCCAAGGCGCTGCCCTGGGACCAGGACCACGAGGCCGGTCTTTGCAGGAGGTGAAACCGGAGAGGAGTCCTGAGAAACGAGGCAGCCCGGGACAGGAAATCACTGAGGGGGGGGACGTGGCCAGAAGGAGAAGGCGTCCGGGCCGAGTCCAGAGGCGTGCAAGCCCCGGGCATGCTGGTCAGCAGCGAGCATCTGCGGCCGGCCACGGCAGCGGGCTGAGCACGGACTGAGGGCCTGTCTGCGGTGTTTACTGAGCGCCTCCTAGTTGTCAGCGGGGTGGGACATGGGGGGCAAGACACACGCCCAGCCAGGCCTTGCAGGGAATGAATGCGGGAAGGGAAGAAGGAAGTCGAGGGCAGCTATGAGGTCGGTGGTGTGGCCTTGCTGGGAGAACACCGGATCCGTTTCGGGGTGGCGTCTCATAATCCAGAGCCAGAAGCCCCCCTGAGCTCCCCCATGTCACTGCAGACAACATTCAGGGGCATCTCTGTCTAAGGGGTCGTGTTTGGTACAGAGACGCCACAATGCTGTCTCCATCCTGGAGGAATTTCCTAGAGCTGAAGAGACAGACAATAGAGAAGTAGACCACTAACTGCGTATCTTGTCCGGGACCATGCAACCTCGAGATACACAGAAATACATGTGAACGTGCACATCCATCAGCTTCTCACTCTTGGCACTGTTAGCACTTGGGGCTGGGCAGTTACTTGTTTTAGAGGCTGTCCTGAGCATGCTGGATGCTTTTCAGGATCCCTGGCCTGGGGTGGGGGTGGGGCAAGATCCTGCAGGTCAAAAACCAAAACATACATGATCTAGATCTAGACAGTTCTACACAGCAGATACCCATCCAGAGGCTGCAGCCAGCCAGGCTTTCGTCTGCACCCAGGTGGAGATGCTGGGACAGTGATGTAGGAGCTCTTCCCTGCGGCCCCAGGAAGCACACGTCTCCCAGTGCACGGGACGAGTGAGATGACTCTTCATGTTAAAGCAATCAACGCAGAACAAATTGCAGTAAGCAAAAAGCCCACCTCTTTCATTGGATCCAGCCTTAATTGTCATTGAGAAAATCAAGAGAACAAATTTGGAAGAGGTAAGACACATGGGAAAAGCAGACGGAGAGAAAACAGATACTGACTCCATAATTGGTAGTGAGTGTGAAGAATAAGATACACAGTATTTACCAAGTGCATCACGGCTGCCGGGAGCTTACGTGAGTATTTGCTGTGGTCATACTCCAAAGCAGTTGTACCCTGAGAATGAAAAATATGCTTTTGGAGTAAACTCATTTTTATAGCTATGGAATAATCTTTTGTGCATATGAGGAAAAGGTCTTTTTTTTTAATATGAGGAAAATACCATTACTTAGACATTTTAAAAGGGTTTACATTACCTCGCATTAAAATGTCTTCAACTGCAATTAAATATGTAAATAATATATATGTTCTCTTTCTAAAATAATCATTCCAAAAGACTTGCTTGTACCTCCCAGCTGGGAAGTTGATATCTTATGTACACTTAAAAAAAATAAAATAAAATGTACCAGGACATTGGACTGCACTTAATGGAAATAAGCTACCCACATGATACAGTTTGTATGAAACAGAAAGCTCAAAAATTGTCTTCCCCGCCTGCTTACTCCAGCAGGGGAGGCATTTCCTTGGGTTAAGTCACTGTGTGCAGACGGTCCTGTGGAAATGCAAATATGTTCCTCAGAACAAGAGAATGCATTAATCAACACATCATCACCAGGTTATTAATGAAGTCAGTCAATTAAGACACTCACTCAACAGTCATTGTAGGATTACCATATGCCGACCACTGGCTAAGTGCTGGGGACTCAGGAGGGGCACAGGCACGAGCCTCTGTCTGAGGGGGGATGGAGGATGGACAGACGTATCCACCCACCACCTGCAGCTGCGACCTCACACACTTCAGCTCATCCGTTGATTTGCCTCCAGTTCTGTTGTCGGTCCTCACTCTCAGTACACACATCAGCACTGCCCCGTCTGGGCTGAGTATTTGAATCCCCTGGGAACTCTTCAAACCCGCAGGTGTCCAGGCTTCCCCACCCGAGGCAGATCCGAATCTCTGGGGTGGCTACTAAGCAACAGAATTTATGAACTTCCCCAGGTGATTCTGTACATGGTAAGGGTTGAAAAACACCGTTCTACTTTCTCTCCCTTAAATAACTATGCCCTGAGTCAAGGCTTCTATTTCTGTGCTTCCCAGTCTTGCCTGATCTGATCAATAGAATCATAGAACCACTTGCTGAAATATGATTTCTCAAGGGTCTCCCTGGAAGGACTGATTGTCAGTTTGGGTTAAAACCAAAAAGCATGCACTTTTAAGAAGAGCTTCTGTGTGATTCTTATGATAAGAAAAGTTTAAAAATAACTGAGAAACATACTTAAAACTTCAAAATTGCCTCCCTGCTGAGTGTTCTCAATACCCTCCTCCCTCACATGGAACTAGTCTCCAGCTAGTTTCCCCCAGACTGCTCAACAGCTAGTCAAAAATAACGCATTTCCTTACCCAGCACCTCTGGGGGACATTCCCTGTTCCTCTATCTGGACCTCTCATCTCCTGAGCTCCCAGAGTGCCCAGAGAGCCAGCAGCCCCCAGGGTGCGGCCAGAGCCAGGTGCTACCAGCCCATGATGTGTGCATTTCTTCCCAGCGCCAAGTACAGTCAAACCAGAGTCTTGAATTCAGCCATGGTGGGAGCAGTGACACCACAGACATTGGTAAAGACCACACATCATGACATTTTTTGTCCCTTCCGAATAGCTGGTAGTTAAACATTTACCAGCCAATGACTGGCCTCCACCATTTTCCCACGAGACAGAGAGATGACCTTGATGAAGTGCGGTGGGGCAGAATCTGGAAAGTCAAGGCTTGGAAAGTCTGGGGAACAGTTGTGGTGAGAACCGTTGAACTTCTTGACAGCAGAAGACAGGATGCCAGCCTAAGGGAGGAACCTGGAAAGATGGCGCATCCACTGAGGATAGCACTTCCCAGCCTTTCCAAGGACTGCTTCCAACCCTCACCAACTCCTTTGCAGCAGCCTCGCTCCCCACCTTGTAACAAAACGCTTCCAGACTAAATGTTGTAGTTAGTTTGGCTCACATCTAGGAAGTGCTTACTTTGTGGAAAAGGTTGTGAATTTGTTGCTCTCGCCTTCTCTTGGCAAAATTATGTATATTAACTATATTTAGATACAAATCATCTGTATCTTCACAGATTTTTTTTGTTTCAATCATTATTTAGCCATGACAGCTGCTTTCTGATTGGATGGCTCCATTTTGATGGTTTAAGTCCACAAAATGGTATTTTATACATAAAGAGGACTTTGAGATGTTGGGACTAGTGGAGCCTGCCCCTGGCATTCCAAACTGCCTGGGATGGCGGACGCGTGAGGGCAGACAGGGACAGGGCATGTGATTCGCGTCTTCCTCCATCCAAGACACTCTCGGGTCCATCCAAGCTCCAGTCACCCTGAGTGAGTCTGATCAGAACTGTTTGTAAACAGTCATGGACCTCTCTTGTTTTCCTGAAGAGAAACAAGGGCAAGGGGTGTGTTTTATGGAGCAGTAATTTATATTTATTGGTTCTGTTAAACTACATGCTTTTTCTCTCTGTTTTAAAGGATGACTGTATTTATCAATATTAACGATTAACTTGCCGGCATTCACAAAACAAGTTGAAATCATTAAATGCCAGAGTCACATTTCATTTGATTAATCTTCACTTTAAAATAAAATAATATGTTGTTTGATGAGTTTATGGATATAAGGTAGATATTTCTCAATTTACTGCATTCCAGAAACTAAGTCATCCAATTCTTTTATTGTTTTAGTATTCACTTCTTAATCCAATAGCAAATTCATGTTAATATTAAATGAACTGAAGGGTCTTTTCACTTTTTAGATTTACACAGTCTTTGCTCTTGGATCGTGAACAAGGAAACTGTCTATGAGGCAAATTGTGGTCATTTGTGTGTGTTTATATTTTCAGAGCAACTTCTGCCATTCTTTTTTTTTTTTTAAAGATTTTATTTATTTATTTGAGAGAGAATGAGATAGAGAGAGAGCATGAGAGGGGGGAGGGTCAGAGGGAGAAGCAGACTCCCTGCTGAGCAGGGAGCCCAATGCGGGACTCGATCCCGGGACTCCAGGATCATGACCTGAGCCGAAGGCAGTCGCTTAACCAACTGAGCCACCCAGGCACCCCAACTTCTGCCATTCTTTCTTCTTATGAGAATGAACAGAAGCAGCAGCTGACTAATTTGGATCAGGTATGGTTATCAAAGCTTGTTCTCTAAGCACTGTAGAACTTAAAATATGACCTGCTTAGAAATAAAAGGGGGTTGGAAATGCTTTTCTATTCATGACCCTACTCTCTACTCACTCATCTCTTGGTTCTTGGCCATTCAATGCACAGATTCAAGTAACAATTACATAAGGTAGAATGGAATAAATATCATCTGATTCAAACACTGCATTATAGAAACTTATCTTTCTGAGAAATGTAAGACACCGTATTCTTTATTTTTTAAATTTAATTTTATTTTATTTTATTATGTTATGTTAGTCACCATACAGTACATCATTAGCTCTTGATGTAGTATTCTATGATTCATTGTTTTCATATAATACCCAGTGCTCCATGCAGTACGTGCCCTCCTTAATACCCATCACCGGGCTAACCCATCCCCACCCCCCCAAAAACCCTGTTTGTTTCTCAGAGTCCATAGTCTCTCATGGTTTGTCTCCCCCTCTGATTTCCCCCCTTCATTTTCCCCTTCCTTCTCCTAATGTCCTCCATGTTATTCCTTATGTTCCACAGATAAGTGAAACCGTATGATATTTGACTTTCTCTGCTTGATTTATTTCACTTAGCATAATCTCCTCCAGTCCCATCCATGTTGATGCAAAAGTTGGGTATTCATCCTTTCTGATGGCTGAGTAATATTCCATTGTATATATGGACCACATCTTCTTTATCCATTCATCTGTTGAAGGGCATCTCAGCTCTTTCCACAGTTTGGCTATTGTGGACATTGCTGCTATGAACATTGGGGTGCATATGGCCCTTCTTTTCGCTACATCTGTGTCTTTGGGGTAAATACCCAGCAGTGCAACTGCTGGGTCATAGGGTAGCTCTATTTTTAATTTTTTGAGGAGCCTTCACACTGTTTTCCAAAGTGGTTGTACCAACTTGCATTGCCACCAATGATGTAAGAGGATTCCCCTTTCTCCACAACCTCTCCAACATTTGTTGTTTCTTGCCTTGTCATTTTTTGCCATTCTAACTGGTGTAAGGTGGTCTCTCAATGTGGTTTTGATTTGAATTTCCCTGATGGCTAATGATGATGAACATTTTTTCATGTGTCTGTTAACCATTTGTATGTCTTTTTTGGAAAAGTGTCTGTTCATATCTTCTGCCCATTTTTTGACTTGATTATTTGTTTTTTGGGTGTTGAGTTTGAGAAGTTCTTTATAGATCTTGGATATCAGCCACCGTATTCTTTAAAAAAACACAGGAATAAGAGGGCTGAGCCTGGGTGCCTGGGTGGCTCAGTCGGTTGAGCGACTGCCTTTGGCTCAGGTCATGATCCTTGAGTCCCGGGATCGAGTCCCACATCGGGCTCCCTGCTCGGGGGGGAGTCTGCTTCTCCCTCTGACCCTCCCGACCCTCCCACGTCTCATGTGCTCTCTCTCTCAGTCTCTCTCTCTCAAATAAATAAATAAAATCTTTAAAAAAAAAAAAAACGTGTTGGGCGCCTGGGTGGCTCAGTTGGTTAAGCGACTGCCTTTGGCTCAGGTCATGATCCTGGAGTCCCGGGATCGAGTCCCACATCGGGCTCCCTGCTCGGCGGGGAGTCTGCTTCTCCCTCTGACCCTCCCCCCTCTCATGATCTCTGTCTCTCATTCTCTCTCTCAAATAAATAAATAAAATCTGTAAAAAAAAAAAAAGAGGGCTGAGCCTATGATTTTTTTTATTTCTTCCCTGAGAGTACTTATCTAAGTGTGTATGTACACATACACATACCCTATACATATCCCTTTGTTTGACTTGTTTCCTGATTTCTCTGTCCTTAGAATAGCTCCAGTGGCGCAAGACCCGGGTTCCATAAGCTCAGTCATCACCTGATACTCCTCGCTTATCACAAGGTCTTTATAGAGAAGATGCTCGTTAAGTATATTTTGACTCGCTACCTTCCTGATGAACTAATTAATAACTCTACACCCGCATGGATAGTTAAATAAATTTTAGAGAAATAAGCTTGAAGAAATAAAGAGATTCTTCCCAACAACATATTTTGTATTGAATGGACATTTATGCCTAAATGATATAGTACATATAAGTTAGTACATATATAAAAAAAAACATTTATTAGTAAAATCAGGGTCATCTAGGACCCATTGCAAAAGATAATCATTCTTTAGTTTAAGATTCTAGACATTGAAATCTACTACTGAGTAAAAATATTGGGATAAGCATGTCCTCTTCTGGGAAACTTTACGTGTAATTATGAAATTCATGAATTTTAACTCTTACTAACAGGCCAAGAACTCAGAGATTTGTAATCCAGTTCAAACAAATACAGATATAAATAAATAAAGCAAGTGTTTACATGGATAATCAAGGTACTTGTTAAGGATTTTTACCTTTTTATTAAAAAGTACTTACAGGAGCACCTGACTGGCTCAGTCAGTTAAGCGTCTGGCTCTTGGTTTCAGCTCAGGTCATGATCTCAGGGTCCTGAGATCAAGCCCTGCATCAGGCTCCATACTCAGTGGGGAAACTGCTTGAGATTCTCTCTCTCCCTCTCCCTCTGCCCCTCTCCTCACACTCTCTCTCTCAAATAAAGAAAGCAATCATTTTTTTAAAAGAATGTTTTTGAGAAAAGTTGAATGTGTACACACACACACACACACACACACACACACACAAAGCATATAGGTAGGAAAAGAAACAGGAACAGAAGTTATTCAAAACTAATCCAATGATGGAGGCTGATAGTTAGAAGTGAGTTGGGGGCAAAATATTGCTAGAGGGTCACACAGTTAATCTATGAGAAATTAATAGAAAAGATATTTTGCAAGCCAAAAATGAGTGTAACTGAAAGGTTGGCAGTCTTGTGGAAGATCCTGAATGAACCAGAAAAGCGGGAGTCGGAGAAGGGACCAGAGGGATCTGTTCCTGAAGGCAGACAGGGCCCTGAGAGACCTGGGCTCTCCCCTTGGTCCCTGTCCCTGCTTGCACCCACAGATAGCAACCCTCCTGAAATCCTTGGAGAAATCCAAGACCTCTGAGAGCAGGCTTGCGATTTAGCAAATAAACGTACAAGGTACCCACTTACATTTAAATTCAAAATAAACAATGAAGAGTTTTTAGCATGAGTACATCCCAGAGAGGGAGATATTTGAACAGATGGAAAAGAAAAAGAGAAGCAATCCAAGTGAACACAGGGGCCAAGTTAACAAGACACATATTTAGGGAATGATGAGGACCTTAGTTTATCTAAAGTAGAAGGTGCTAGATCTCAGACAAAGACAATAGATGAACATAAGTTTTTTCTATGTATTAAATACTATGTTAGATGTGTTATATTCTTATTTGATTGGCTTTTCATTATTTTTGTTAGGTCACTATTATAACTACCATTCTGGGAGGTTCAGTTGGTCCAACTCTTGACTTCTGCTCAGGTCATGATCTCGGGGTTGTGGGATCGAGCTCTGTGCCAGTCTTTGCATTAGGCGTGGAGCCTGCTTAAGATTCTCTCTCCCTCTGCCCCTCCACACCCTCTTTCTCTCTAAACAAAACAAAACAAAACAGCACTGCCATTTTACTAATGAGTACACTGAGCTTCAGAGAGCTCAAGTGCCATGCCCAGTTTATGCAACAAAAAGTGACATCCAAATAAACCTAGTCTTATTCAACTACCAGTAATGTCCTTCTAGTGTACCACAGTGCCTTGATGTAGGTAAATGACAAACAAATTTCAGGCAAAAATTGGATACTGAGCATGAACTCAGATTCTAGAGGCATCCAAAGTAGAAAAAAAATATATTATTCAATGTGTGTGTGTGTGTGTGTGTATTTCCCTCAGAAACCGAAACAAATAACCACGTGCCTCCAACTTACATCACTCATTTTGGCTTCCTTACACATGTCTTAACAAATGCTCTGAGCTCCACCCAATACCAGGACCGCTATTACTTTAGGAGGCCATTCTGAATTCAATTCTCACTTTCTCACAGGTGCCAACTTCTAAATCCCTGATCAAACACACTGTTAATTAAGAATACTCAATATAATTCTCACCTCCAGCACGTGTTGACTCCAAACTCCCTGATCAAACGAAAATCTGGTACAGTCCCCCCCAATAACTGTTTACAGGCTAAGATCACACTTCTCACAGTGAGGTGGACAAGTACTACACTTTCTCCATCTGGGGGTAATTGTATTAGTTGTTGTGAAAGTCACCGTAGCAGTCCACATGAAGATCAATTTTATGGAAAATATAACAATCACAAAGCCATGAAAAATAGATTTGGGCACAGTGTATTGGAAGATGAGATTTCGTTGTCCTCTCAATCGCTCGTCTAATATTCCAGACGGCATGTCTAAAATGATAACCAGGGGGATTTAGCAGCATTGGCTTTGATTCAACTATGGAAAAAGAATTATATAATCATGAGATTGCCATAGGTTTTTCTGTTGTTATTTTCAAAACTCAAAGAAATAGACAGTAAAGCATGAATCCAAAATGACTTCTGAGAAACACAGATGCTCCTGAGCAAGCTACAAGTAGGCAACTTTTGGCATTAGCTGTGTTGGTCTGTTTCAGCTGTCTGGCTTGAGTTTGGTAAATCGCAGCCTATGAGAATGGCATTAGAGGAAAAGTCAAAGGAATGTTTCTGATAGACATTTACAAGATGTAGTAGAAAGTACACAGGATTTGGAAGACAATTACTCTAGGGCTAGAAGGGGTGTTATAAAGGACTGTAAAATGTAGACTAACATGCAAAATGCATGTGGGGTGTACAGGCTCAGTGCACGACCTGAGCTGCCTGGAACACGTTTCCACTGCGAGTTCACGGCTCTGTCTTCTCTGGCTGAGAAGCAGGGCCAGAATCAGCAGTTATTCCTGCCCACACTCTTCTTTTGCTGTAATTTGTCTTCAGTCTTGTATTCAGACCTAGCAAGCATAGAAGTTCCCTGACAGAGAGAACATACCTCAGGATCGAGATGTCTGTGGTACTCCTTGTCTCTTTGGTTCCATCCATCTTCATGACCTTCTGAACTGTGCCTTCTTTCCCTCTCAGGAGCTGCGTGGTCCCAGGTGGTTGCTTCCCCTCTCGGATCCTCAAGTTCTGTTTGCCAACTGAGATAATACTATTATCAGAATTAAATATGTTTATTAAGCTTTGGGCTCATTCTTTGCACTCCTTAGGTATCAACAAAGGTTAGGGAGTTCTTCCCTTTTAATGATCCGCTTTTCCTCTGACTTATGACCACCTCCTGCTCCAGCTGCCTGACTGGTTTGAAAGCCAAGTCCGACTTCGATGGACTCATACTTGTACTGTTTTCCACTTCACTGCTCAGTTTCTGACTTGCCTTTGGCTTTCTGATATTCCTTCTTGGCTGGACATTCATAGTTTGTAAGGACCCTGTTGGCCTGCCTTGTCTATCTACATCCTTTGTCAAGTACAACCCTACAAAGCCATAGCCCTGGCAAGGACCCTAAGCCCCTTCCCTGGGCAGGGAGAGAAAATATGGAAGGTTAAAACACGTCTTTAGTCTATGTTTAATTTTGTTTTTCAACCTTATATTGCAAAATATTTTTTTCTAGAAGAGTCACCAGACCTCACTGAGGTGCTATAAAATAATAAATGTTGCTTCAGAAGAGAGGTGACCAGCCCTAGAATCAGCCATTTCTGTAAGAAACCCTGGTTCCTTGTACTAGAGAATAATATTAGAAATCAAGATCTGGGGTTTGGGTGTGCTTGTTGCTACTAAGATATTGTTTCTAGACCTTCTTATCTGACAGAGCAGGAAAATATATGTATGTCTCATAAACCACGCAATTACACACACACACACACACACACACAGTTCAGTTTCTTTAGCCGTATGTACCTCTGTTAAACTAAAAACATTGGTCTATACTTACATCTCCAATGTAATCCATTACTACATGGATTATTCTAGCTTCCTCTCCCTTGCTTATCTGTAAATTCACATTCCATCAGTGAGAAACCTGGTTCCCAGCATCTGCCATCCATTTACTTAATTGTTCAATTCCAGTACACAGTGATAGTGGTTTCAGAGTTGTTAACATGTAACCCGTGGAAAACATCTGTATCATACAGAGTGCAGTGTTTATGTACAGTGTCTTTTGCCTTTAGTCTTACAGACGCCTCTCATTTCCCAAGCTCCAGAGGTCAACATCTTCCCCATTCCCTTCAGTAAGCTTGTTTTACACATTGATAGGACAATTAAATTGTTTTGCCACATTCTGCATTCTATTCAGAGGTCCCCCTGACCTCGTAAATGATTTTTAATTTGCATACATTAAGGTTCATTCTCGGGCTGTAATGTTCCATGCATTTTAACAAATGCAGCATCATGAATCCACCAATATCATACAGGATGGTTTCACTACCTAAGAACATCTCCTGTGCTTTCACCTATTCAACCCGCCCCCGTCCCCAGGATCCCTGACAACCAGGGATTATACTTTTAACCATTGCTATAGTTTTGCCTATTTCAGAATATCGTACAATTGGAGTCATACAGTTTGTTGCCCTTTAGATAGACATTTCACTCAGTAATATTGCATTTAAGGTTCATCTGTGTCCTTTGCTTGAGAGCTCATTTCTTTTTATTGCTGGATAATATTCCTTTGTACGGATTTACTATAGTTTATTTATCAATTTACCTATGGAAGATATCTTGGTTGCTTCCAGTATTTTGTAATCAGAATAAAACAGCTATAAGCATTCAGGTGCAGGTTTTGTGTGGGGATACAATTCCAAATCAGTTTGGATAAATATCTAGGATCATTATTGATGGATTAGATAGTCAGATTATGTTTAATTTTGTAAAAAACTTACAACCTGTCATTTGAAGTGGCTGTATTGTTCTACATCCCCAACCAGCAATGAATGATAGTCCGCGTTGCTCTGAATAGTCACCAGCAATTGGCTTTGTTCATTTTTTTTTTTTAATTTTTGCCATTCTTATCAGTGTGGTAGTATCTCAGTATTGATTTCATTTTGAATTCCATAATGACAAATGATGTTGAGCATCCTTCCAGATGTTTATTTGCCTTCTATGTATCTTCTTTACTGATGTATCAGTTCATATCTTTTGCAGAATTTTAAATTGTTATTATTATTATTATTGCTATTATTATTAAGTATTGTGTCCTTTCTGTAGTTTAGAGACAAGTTCTTTATCAGGTATGTGTTTTTCAAATATTTTCCCCCAGCCTGTATCTGGCCTTTTGATTTCTTTCACCATATCTCCTGCAAAGCAGAAATTAAAATTACTTATCAATTTTTTCCTTCATGGATCATATTCTGATTTTGATCATCAACTCAAGATAATGCAGCCTTTTCTCCTTTACTTTATTCTGGACATTTTATAATTTCGTGTTTTATATTTAGGCTTATGACCAATTTTGAGAAAATTTTTGGGAAAGGTATAAGGTCTATTCCTAGTTGATGATGGTGATGATGAGGATGATGATGATGATGATGCTGATGATGGATATAGATATCCAATTGTTTCAGCATTATTTGTTGAGAAGATTATCTTTCCTCTATTGAATTGCCATTGCTTCTTTGTCAAAGATCAGTGACTGTATTTGTGTATCTATTTCTGAGCTTTCTATTCTGTTGGATTGAATCCACATGTGTACTTCTTTTTTTTTTTAATACCACACTGCCTTGATTGTGGTAGCATTTGATAACTTTTGAAATCAGGTTGTGTTAGTCTTATAATTTTGTGTTGTTATTGTGTGGGGTACCTAGGATCTTTCTTTAAATTATTTTTTTTATTTTTAAAGATTTTATTTATTTGTCAGAGAGAGAGCAAGCTAGAGTACAAGCAGCAGGGAGGGGAAGAGGCAGAGGGAGAAGCAGGCTCTCTGATGAGCAAGGATTCTGATATGGTACTCAATCCCCGGACCCTGAGATCATGACCTGAGCTGAAGGCAGACGTTTAACCTACTAAGCCACCCTGGTGTCCCTCTTTTTTTTGTTTGTGTGTTCTTTTGTTTTAAGATTTATTTATTTGAGAGAGAACGCGCACACAAGTGGGGGGAGGGTCAGAGGGAGAGGGAGAAATTGAATCCTCAAGCAGACTCTGTGCTGAGCATGGAGCCCAATGTGGGGCTCCATCTCAAGACCCTGAGATCATGACCTGAGCCGAAATCAAGAGTCAGACGCCTAACTGACTGAGCCATCCAGGCGCTCTGGGTACCTAGGATCTTTTGTCTTTCAATATAAGCTTTAGAATCAATTTGTAAATATCTACTAAATGATTTTCTGGAATTTTTATTGAGAATGGAATCTAGAGATCAAACTGGCAAAAATTGATCTCTTAACAATATTGAATCATCCAGTTTATAAACATGGGATAGGTCTCCATTATTAGATCTTTGATTTCTTTTTAGTTTTCTACCTGTATATTCTGCATTTATTTTGTTAGACTCACACCAAAGTGGTTCATTTGTTTGGCCCTATTGCAAATGGTAATTTTAATTTTAATTTAAATCCCAATTGTTCATTTTTTTCATATATCAAAAGCAATTTTTATATATTAACCTTACACCCTGCCCCCTTGTTATCTAGTTTATTAGTTTCAGAAATTTCTTTATTGATTCTTTGGGACTTATACATAGATAATTATGTCATCTGCAAATACGGGCAGTTTTATTTCTTCTTTCTCAATCTGTATAGCTTTTATTTTTTTATCTTGCCTTCTTTTCTAGCTGACTCCCAGTGCAATGTTGAATAGAAATGGTAAGAGGGGATACGGGCATCCTTGCCTTCTTCCTAACTTTGGGGGTAAAGTGTCCAATTTCTTACCAATAGCTATGCTGTTATATAGGCTTTGGTAAATATTCTTTAACAAGTTGAGTAGGTTTCTTCTATTCCTATTTTGCTGGAAAAAAATTTTTTAATGGTAAATGGGTATTGCATTTTATCAAATGCTTTTTCTTCATTTCTGCATTAATTAACCTGATTATATGATTTTTTTTCATTAGCCTGTTGATGTGATAGATTACATGAATGATTTTTGAATGTTGAACTAGCTTTGCATACCTGATATAAATCCTACTTGGTCGTGATGTACAATTCTTTTTTGGAAATTGTTTGATTCAATTAAACTACATTGTACTGAGGATTTTTGTATGCACTTCATGGGATATATTGGTCTGTAGTTTGCCTTTCTTGTAATGTTTTTATCTGGTTTTGGTATTAGGGCAATCCTGGCCTCATAGACTGAGTTAAGTAGTTTTCTCTTTGCTTCTGTTGTGAAGAGAATAAATAAAATAAAATTATATAAAATGCTCAATAAAACCAGAGCAAAAACAAACAAACAAAAAACAAACAAACAAGTAAAGGAAATATCTGCCCTTTTTTAATTCATTTTTTCTTTGCCTTTCAGTTTGGAACACTTCTACTGACTCATCTTCAAACTCATTAATTCCCCCCCCCCAGACATGTCCGATCTACTGGTGTACCCAATAAAGCCATTCTTCATTTCCATACAGTGTGTTTCATTTCTAGCCTTTCCTGTTGGTGCTTTCTTAGAATTTCTGTCTCTGTTCACATCACCCTTCTGTTCCTGCATGTTGTCGCTTTTTTACTTTGGAGCCCCTAGTATATTAATGATAGTTATTGTAAATCCACTATGTGATAATTCTAAAATCTGAGTCATGTCCTGGTGCTTGCTTTGTCTCTTCAGATTGTGTCTTTCCTTACTTTTACTCATGACTTGCATTTTGTTGTCGTTGTCATTCAAAGGCAGATATGATATAGGAAGTGATAGAAACCGAGGTAAATCGGCCTCTCCTGGGAGGTTTTGTGGTAATTTGGTTGGGGTTAGGCAGCGTTTAAAGCCTGCTATACTGTGGAAGCTTCCAGCTCCTCCGATGCCTTTTCTCCTGTCTCCTTGTGGAAGTGGGTATTCTCTAAGACTTGTCTGGAGCCAGAGCCTGTTCTTGCAGCTCCTTCTGCAGGATCCATTGCCGTCTCATGGATTTCAGCCGGGATGGTCTTGTGGTTCCAGAGAGGGGAATGTTCCATAATTATATGATCAACAACCCCGTGACTGAGCCTCGGGCTTTTAGTGCAATTGAGTCCCTGGGACGTGGCCTTCAGGAGTGTCCCGTAGGTTCCTCTTCCCCAGGGAGGTGGGACAGGATGGCTACGGGGACCTGGAGGGTGAGAAGTATGCTCTGATGAAGGCTTTTTGCTGGACAGTAGGCCTTTGTTGTGGAGAGTACTCTGGCCATACCCCACAGTGTTTACTCTGCCTCTCCCCTCTGGAGCAAGGCTTGAGTCATTCTCTGACCCTACCTTGATCCCACATGGGCTTCTGTGGGCAAAGCCCATGAAACGTTGGCGAAGTCCTAAGACAGTAACTCCTGGCAGTTTCTCCCTCTTCGCCTCCAGTGGTTAATCGAAACTGTCAGTCCCATTCCCGCACCTTATGCCTCCAATACCCTCTCCTCCGGGTGAGCTGATCTGGGCTGGGATCATCTGTGTTCACCTTCCTGTCCAGATCTCAGAGCCGTGGTGTACGCTGTACCCTGGGTTCTCTGAAGGGTCCAGGAAAAGCGGATTTTTAGTTTGGTCAGCTTTTTTTTCTTACTGTAATGATGGAGGGATGATTTCTAGTCACTTTAATGTCAGAGGTGAAACAGGGAGTGTCCCACTCTGCTTTAACTGCTTTACCCTTCCCTGTGTTTGTCAGCAAAGTTTATTTTTAATTTATTTAAAAAACAATTGTAACAATAAAAAAGAATTAAGCGACAGCTTGAAAAAAATTTTCCTCACCAAATGACATTAATTTAATGTATATTTACAAATGATTATAAATGGTGCTACGCTAAATCGCAAGCTCTGGTTTAAGAAAATACATTTTATGGGGCGCCTGGGTGGCTCAGTCGGTTAAGCGGCTGCCTTCAGCTCAGGTCATGATCCCAGGGTCCCCGGGATCGAGCCCCGCATCGGGCTCCCTGCTCGGCGGGGAGCCTGCTTCTCCCTCTCCCTCTGCCTGCCTCTCTGCCTACCTGTTCTCTCTATCTCTCTGTCAAATAAATAAATAAAATCTTTAAAAAAAAAAGAAAATATATTTTATGATGGATGATGATTATTGTCGATTACATAAAGCTGTCATTTCATAAAACTGTAAAGCATTAGTGATAACACGGGAAGATGAAACCTATTCCAGAGCAAGCTCTGCCCATCTCTCTACTAAGAGAGTCATGATTTAGGTCCTTAAATATTGAGGATCCACTCTGTGCCAAGAGCTGACTTAGTATTTATCAAACTTATTCTCATATGATCCTTAAGAATACCATGTTTGGTGATTATGATGACATTATTTGTACAGATGTTAAAGGCTTAAGCCAAGATAAGTGAATATTTTGACCAAGACCACAGAGTATAAGAGAGGGAGTCAGTATTTAAATTGCCCTACATTAACTCCTTTTATCCTTCCAACCACTCAGCAGTACTCAGCAAATGCATTTCTTTGCAATTCAATTGAATTCAATTCAGTGCAGGACCCTACTATCTAACCAGCAACGACTACGTGTTAGGTGTGACACATTATGTTGGGAACGAAGAGATGAGTGAAAATTCTCTCTGATCTCAGGAAGCCCCTGGAAGATGAACTCACTGATGAGCATTTTCAACTTCTCTGTGGATACTAAAATAGAGGTAGGGACAACCCATAATGACAGTAGAGAGAATATATGAACTAAATCTTAAAGATGAAATAGGTGTTCTCCAATATATTCAGGATAGAGGTTTGACAGTATGTCAGAGAACATTCTAGAAAGAACTTCAACAAAGATATGGAATCATTAAATGGCATGTCAGGATTCTATGAATTCTTTTTTATCTTTATTTTATTTTATTTTATTTTATTTTATTTTATATTTTGGTAAGACACATTGGGGTAAGGAAGCCAAGGATGGGAGCAGAAGTTGATAATAAGTACCAGAAAGCCATACATCATTCAGGGTTCCAAAGGTCAGGCACTTGAGTTTAGAAGGATTTGACATAACCTTGCTTAGCTGTATCAAATTTCAGTTTTAGAAAGCCTATGTCCTTCTAAATACAGATGCTAAACCGAGGCTAAAAAAGATGAAAGGAAGTATTCAAACCTACACTGTAAATTTTTAGAAGGTGCTTCTATGTAAGTGCTGGACTATAGACCCAGACATCAGCTGACTGACTTAGTGATCAATTCCTACTGATGTGTCTTCCACTTTGTATAAAACTGTGAGTGCAGTTTGCTTTGTAATCAAAATGCTCTTATTTAAAAGACATCGATAATGTGATATCATTATTTAATAGCCACATGCATGGAGAAATTTAAAGTTATTTATTTTTTAAAATCCCCAAAATGAATAAAAAAAATTCTAATCTATTGCCCTCAGATGAATTAAGACATTTGACTGATTAATATTTAGGTATGTGTTTATGTAGTGTTGAGCTTTTGAAAAGAATCTTGCATAATTATCACTATTGTTTTTACTCCAGATTAGATTTCTAATCATCATTATCATAAGCACAATCTTTGAGGAAAATGTACAAATGTACAAATCATTTCCCTTATTCTTCCCTTACTCAAACTATTGCCATTCAGTCACAGACATCATTGATACATTCATAAAAAGAGACACAGTGAAACAGATGAACAGGAACAGTTTGAGATGAATATCTAAGGACTCCAGAATTTCTTAGCCCTGCTCCCTCATTTACACTCTGCGCCCCGGCATGAGAATTTTGGTAAAATCTTAGCAAAGAGAAAAATAGAACTAGTTTCTAGCCCCAATCTTATGTATTAAGCCAGAATTCCGTTGTCTATCCATTCACTGTAACACATATCCGTCCTTTAATCCCCAAGCATCCGTAACTGAGGCCACATATCTCTTGCTTTAAAATGGACTTTAGGGCACCTAGGTGGCTCAGTCGATTAAAGCATCTGCCTTCGGCTTAGGTCATGATCCCGGGATCCTGGGATCGAGCCCCGCATCAGGCTCCCTGCTCTTCGGGAGCTTGCTTCTCCTCCTCTTGCTCCCCCTGCTTGTGAGCGCTCTCTCTCGCTCACTCTCACTCTCTCTCTGTCAAATAAATAAATAAAATCTTAAAAAATAAAAATACAATGGATTTTAGTCCTAGGACTGATGCCGTATGTGAAATGAACTGAAATGGGAAGATGGGATTCTGCCGTGTGCAGTTTTGTTACTCTGCAAATACAAATACAGCGGGGCCATGCTGCGTGGCCAAAGACCAGAGCCTGGACCAGAAGCACACTGTCTGAAGACAAGACTGGCCGTCCCTTGCTGCATCAGTATCCCTACTGCGCCTCCTTGTAGGTTTGCCTGCTTGTCTGTAAAGCAGGGAGAATAATAACAACTAACTTCGGGAGCTGTTGTGAATATTGCATTGAGAAAAATCAGATGAGAATCTTAGCGTAGCTCCTGCCTTTTCTTCCAAGTTCAGTGTGTTGTTGCTGTTGTCATGATGGTGATGATGATAGTACTCGGGTAATGGTTGCCATGGTTCTCAACAGGGGTTGTTCTCCTACCTCGGAGGATCCCTAGAGCATTTCCGGTGGTCACAGCCGGTGGGAGGGGATGCTGCTGGCAGCTAGTGGGTAGAGGCCAGGGGTGCTGCTAAATATCCTCCAGGACAGCCCCCACAACAGAAATGATCTGGCCCATCACGTCTCTAGTGATGAGGTTGATGAACCCTGCTTTGTTGTCAGCCCTCTCACCGGAAATGCCATCTCTTAACTATCCTTAAGTCCTAATTGCTGGTCACAAAAATAAGTTTCATAAAAGAATGCCTCATGTGCCTTCTTTTGATTATTCATTTCTCATTTAAAAACAGACACTATTAAACCGTGCATCATGCCATGTGCTAGATGTTCAAAGATTAAACAAGCATCGTCTTTAGTACACTTACACTAAATAAGGTCACACAGGGAAACAAATACGTACCAACCACTAAGAAAGTCATGATGAGCAGATGTTGCTCGTGATGGTGGGACATGCTGGGCGATGGGGCCGGGCAGATAGGACAGAGCCGTGTCACGAAGGACATCACTGCTGTGCAAATGTCTGTGCACTTGACTTTCGAAGGCCAGGGATACAGACTTGAACAGCTTCAAGCTGGGAGTTACCATGAAACGGTGTGTGCTTGAGAAAGCTTTTCTCGTGCTCACACATATGAGAGGTTAAAGAGGCAAAAGAAAAGAAATAGGAGCAAAAGAAGGTGGGTTGACCAATGCAGGCTGTCCATGGGAGAGTTCTAACTGTGGCAGTGATGGGGTGGGGAACCAAAAAGGACATTCCCTGGGGGGTGCCCTGACACCTGACAAAGGAGCAGACGTGGGAGAAGGAAGAGGAGTCCTAAGAATTCTGTATTGCTGCATGGCCGGCTGAGTAGATGGAAGTTCTTGAGGTCAGGTTGCTCAGGCAGAGGAGCGGGGTGGGAAGTTTACAGAATTTGGGAGAAGGACCATTCGGAGCAAAAAGAATAGAAAATAACCAATAGACAAATTGAGTTAGTGGGACTGGCAGCAGCTGATGCAATCGAGCCCTATGTCTCATTAGGTTATGGTCTAGTCGCTCCAGAGTTTGATCTCGTTAGAAAGATGGATGTCCTTTAGGCTTTGACGGATGGGTCTGGAAGCCACACACGGGAGCGGCGGGATCAAGACGTGCATCGGGTGCACACCAGCAAACAGGGGAAGGTGGCAAAGGAGGAAACGGATGACAAAGTGCTCTTCTGTTTGTTTTTTAATTATCTGACGCTCATTCCAAATGTCTCGGGTCAATAAAAATATAGAAGCAGAAGTTGAGAGGAATAAATGAATTTGTAATGATGTAATTAATAGTATTAACATATTTATTGTGTTGTTGTGTTCTGAATTCACAATTCGCAGGCAAACTTTCAATCTTCCCTTTCACTGAAGTATACCCGGTATGGTAATGCATTCAGTTATTGTTCGTTATATATTTATTGAATAAATAACTAAACGGTTTTACGTAGCAGAAGTACTTTTCTCAAGTCAGATTTGACTCGTGTAGGGTTTAAATTATATGTATGCATATGTGTGTATTTTTACATGACTCATGTGTATGTGTGTATATGCACACATACCTACATGATCACACACATAACACGGCACACAACACACACACAGAGACCTCCTTGAGATAATGTTAAATTCAAAAGTAGTTGTAATTGGTCAAATCTTGTCCAAAGATTATAAAGAATTGTGCAGATTATATGTCCTTAGTTATATGCAGTTATACAAAATAGGGCAGAAAGAGGGATAGTTAGCCTTTAATCTCCTTCCAGTATATTGAGGAATAATTAATTTAAGGAAAGACTCAGGCTTACCTTGGAGGACTTCCAGGAAGGGTCAGCCCCCATCTCCAGGACCTCCTGGAGACGCCCCAACACTTCCCTGAGGCAGCCTGATAGCCTTGACGTTAGGCAAGATTCAGCTCTCCAGAAAGCTTGTGCTATGTGAGATCGTTAGGAGAGTGTCTGATAGAGGAAGGATATTTTAAGGTGCCTGAGGCCTGAGAAGAACCATGTGCACACCACATGTGTGCATCCTGAATATTCTCAAGTGTGTGTGGGCCTGTGATTAATAACTCGTGCTTAGTTAGCATTTGACCAGAAGCTTTTAAAGGCAAACATCTTTTTGGTGTCGATTTTCGGAATAACTCTGTGCCTCCGAGTTGAAGGACTTCAGACTGAGAGGAGAGCCCACGCTGCCAACCTGCCGGTTTCCAGCCCCGGGTTTCGCTGGTGGGAAGTGTTGGGGCCCCTGGTTCTTGAGCTGAGACTGTCAATGTCACTGTGACGCAGGTCAGGGTTTTCTCACACTCTGAGGTCCACTCTGGTGCAAGAACCTCACATTCTTCTTCAGAAAGCAGCTGATTCAATGGGGGCTTGGCCACCCTAGAGCAGGGTCCATGTTCCCACTTCCCCAGTTTGGGTTGGATTGTTCTGTGGGACTGGTTGAGGCCGGATGCTCTCTTAGCATCCACCTGTAATTAGGTAGTTCATTTGCTTACTTAACAAATAACTCTTATGTACTCAGGGTGTGAAATCTGTGTAATAGCATCAATAATGCCCTGGCTTCTATGCCTGAGACTGCTCTGGACGGCTGTTGCTGATTCATATTCCAGATAACAGACCTGAGTGAATGGCCTGGTATCACTTGAGCCACCAGAGGACTCACGCCCTGCTCACTGCCCATGAAGAGGGAAATCCTGAAACAAAGCTGTGAAGCAATGCAAACCGAAAGGCAGTGACCAATTAGAAAATGTCTTGGTTTGGGATTTTGAACCCAGAGAACTAGGTTCTGGTCCTGACTCAACCATTCCATATCCTTGAGACAAGGGATGGGTCCCAGGGGATCTGTGAGACTCAATTTTCTCATCAATGAAAAGGGGATAATACTCACCCTGCCTTCCACAAAGACTCGCCAGGAAGACCACCTGGGGTCCTGGAGTCTCATAAACACGTGTCTCATAAACAAGGAATTGCCGAGCAGATCTGAAGCCCACGCCTGCGGTTAGCAAAGGAAGGGAGCCCGGGAGCCCCCGGTCAGGCCTCTCATGGAGCGCTCTGGGCCTCAGACTCCATGTGGTGAAGTTTAGAGACAGGACTCTCGTGGGCATGGTCTACCTTGCACACGCAATGCCTGGCACAGAGTGAGCCTTCAGTAAGTACCGATTAGCTTGACAACTCTGATTGGTGCCTGGCTGCAGCTGAACACCAAGACAGTTCTTCTCTCCTGACATAGAGGAGCCACGGCAGTACTCAGCAAATGCCTGCACCGCGTCTCCCTTCCAGGGCCCCCGCGGGCCTCTCCTGAGGCTCACGCTCCCTGGGGGAGCACTTCTGCCCCAGAGCTCCGCCTGCACCCGGGATGCTCAGGGGCGGGGCCGGGAAGGGCAGAGGTGTCCACTCTGCAGAAACTCATAGTCTTTGGCCAAAATTGGAGCATGATACTGAGGATCCCTCAGGAGTATCTCCATGGTCTTAAGGTCAAGGGACAAACGTTGCAAAGCGGACCCCACTGCTTCTGTGACCTACCCCGTTACAGCCTGTGGGTTGATGAGTTAGTATCTTCACTCAGGCAGAAGAATAGGACCATGCTGTACCTTCCTACCTTACCTGGGTTTATTAAAAACAAACTAAAAAACCCCTCAGATTTGAGAATTTAGGGGGAAACGTGCATGTCTCAGATTCCATTTACAAATTAAAATACTATGTTGATTTAAGGCCTTGGGTTTTCACAGTCACGCTGGATGCCTGATAACAGTTCCCTAACGTATTCGCTCTCATTGTGCTCTGTGCTAAGATCAGGGGTTAGCAGGTGAGTGGAGAGGGACTCCAGCAAGGGGCCCCGAAGCTCACTGCAGTGACCCTATGGGAAGAGCGCCCTCCTGTTCAAGGGAGCCTTAAACCTGGAGCTCCAGAAGGAGGCTCCGAACCTCCACTGGGATTCATTTCTATGATCTTATCTGGAGTTTTAGGGTTGTGTGGTGTGTGTGTGTGTGTGTGTGTGTGTGTGTGGTGATTTGTGTCTGTGAATGCACGTGAGCACACATCCTCATATGAGGATCTGAATGTACTACATTTCCTGTTATTAGAAACTGCTCAGAGAAGTCAACAAAACGAAGGCAGCAATGTAAAAACTTCTATCCCATCATCCTCATTTACTAAGATGTGGTATATTACATAATTTTGGACATACGATGTAAGATGTTTGATGGGAAAATGTTATAAATTTGCATTGTAAGATACAGGATAAATATATGTTAAACATTGGCTACCTATGGGCGCCTGGGTGGCTCAGTTGGTTGGGCGACTGCCTTCGGCTCAGGTCATGATCCTGGAGGCCCGGGATCGAGTCCCGCATCGGGCTCCCTGCTCGGTGGGGGGTCTGCTTCTCCCTCTGATCCTCTTCCCTCTCATGCTCTCTCTCATTCTCTCTCAAATAAATAAATAAAATCTTAAAAAAAAAAACATTGGCTATCTATGTGTTTATGTGTGTGGTATACATATGTATAATATGTGCTAATTATTTATAACTGCTTTTATCTCTGCTAACTTATTTATAATTACTTGTGCACTGGGGCAAATTCATGTATATTTGGGAATATTTTAAATACATAATTCTTATTAAATTAATACAAATATGTTTGAATGCAACATCATGCTTACACAGATATGCATGTTTCACAATTTATATTGTACACACAAGAGCAAGTTCTATAAAAACACAATTATGTGTATTCACACATCATTTATTCAAAAGCTCTGAAGAACGTTGTTTATCACATAAGTGAATTTTTCAGATCATTGAACCTTAATATTTCAAGCATAAGCATTTAATTTTGAATATCTGCAAGGAAATCTTCTGTAGTACACTCCCTTGAGTTCTTCGGAAGATAATGTGGAGCATAATAATAATGATGATAATAAAACAAGAATGTTACCGTAGACTGAGTACCTTCCACATGGCAGTCTCTTTACACACACTTACGATGTTAGAGAATCCTCAAGGCTGGTAAACTGAGCACACTCGTTCATGCATCACGCTTGAGCAAAGAGCCTTAGAAAATTGAATAATGAGATTCGAGTCATAAAGCTCGAAGAGGTAGAGCTAATACTCAAAGCTATGTCATTTTCACTGAAAATTCTAACGTCTTCCCACAACATCACTTGCCTTGAATGAACTATCAAACTATCCCACGTAGTTTCTGTAGGTTGTTACCCAACACAGCTGTGCACCTGTGGCCTCCGGGCTGCCCAGTATCCAGTGACCCACTTCCTGCTAGGTATCCATTCCTTTCATATTCATCCTGGTTATCCTCAGTTTTGCTTCTTGCGATGTGCTCTATCCTGGTGAATCAGAAACTGTGTGTGATAAAAATTGAAAGATAAAGCTTATTTGGTAATCAGACTTATGTGCTAGGGGTATATATATATATATATATCTGTTTTTCCATAACTGGTTTGGCTTTTACTAAACTGTATGAGAAGAAAATCAAATCTCTAGTTTATTTGTAGCATTTAATTGTAACAAGATAGTCAAAGAAAAGAGAAGGCCTTGAGAAAGGAAAGTCATTCCTTCAAGTTTGAGGATTTAGTAGATTTTTTTTAAATATATTTTTTAAAGATTTTATTTATTTATATGACAGAGAGAGACACAGAGAGAGAGGGAACACAAGCAGGGGGAGTGGGAGAGGGAGAAGCAGGCTTCCCGCAGAGCAGGGAGCCCGATGCGGGGCTCGATCCCAGGATCCTGGGATCGTGACCGGAGCCGAAGGCAGACGCTTAACAACTGAGCCACCCAGGCACCCCGAGGATTTAGTAGATTTTGAAAGAAAACTAGCTCAGGTGCACAGCGTTACTAGAAAAATCTAAGAGGACCTGCAAGAAAAACTTCTGTGTTGCTCTTCATACATGGATTTCAGTGGGCAGCGTGAAACATGAAATAAGGCTTGCAAGCCCACTGATGAAAAGGGCATGGATCATCACAGAACTCACTTTAATTAAAGGTGGAGTTCGTGTGGATGGGGAAGGGTGTGGCCGCATGGATGGATTGGCAGGCTCCGGGTGCCGACACCAGAGCTCTCTGCTTTCTCTCTAGAGGAATTCCATTTTTTAAAAAAGTTTAGTCCTTGGATAATATATAAAAATAATAAAAGATAAAAAAATAATAAAAGATAGACACATGTCCGTTCCTTTTTATCCATTTATGGGTTCTTAAATTGTTTTCCATTATCTAAATTCATTCTGGTTGAAGAAGTCAAATTTTACACGTCAGTGAAAAAATGAAAGGTTCCCTCAATTGCCGGTGTCTGAGCACACATATGTTTATTTTCACGGCCACCTCTGAAAGGAATCCTAACAATATTTTCCAGATGATATCAAGATCAATAAAGATCCAGTACAGTAAAGTAGAAAAAGAGTAGTGCAGTTCTGTGTTTTAACTTTAACCCCGAGGAACTTTGCGGACTCCAGCCTCTTCACCTTCCCCCAGCAAGAGCTCTACGTGTTACCTGCAGTGTGGGAGTGATGTTCCTAGAACTTTCGGTTGCAGGGTGGCACCTGACTTTTCTTCATCCTCTCCTACAGAATCCTGCCACCCTCCTGGTCTCCTCTGCAGGGTGGGCGTGATCGGCCAACCCTGTCCTTTGCACTGGGAGGTGCATTCCCTGGCCCCCTCCCTCTCCTCTCCCCCACGGTTTCTCCCCTCCTGTCCTGGGTGACAATGCCAGCCAGAGTCTCCCGTTCCAGATGACTCACCAGAGAGCCTTTCCACAGCTTTATGTGGACGTACTCTTTATTGCCAGCCCTCTTGTTTAGTATCTAATTAATACTAGTAAGTTTGTTTTTATATGAATCCTAGTTTATTAATACTAGTAAGTTTGTTTGTATATGAATCCTAGTTTATTAATACTAATAACATAGTCAAGTTGAGATTTATAATTGAAGTTTAATCAGTGATCAATGGTTAAGATATCAAAATTATTTCCACAGTATTGATGTTGTAGGCTATGACCAAGAGAGTACCTGGCAGGTTGCCTGTGTCCCAGGTGTCTCATGGAGAACATAGTGAGAGAACTCGGACCCCTAGAGAGAATATTAACCCAATGATCAGAAAAGATATGTAAGTTGCTAGCAGTTTCACAGTGGTGAAAAGCAGAGACTGAACTCAAATGCGGGCTTTCTTACCCAAAGCTTGTTTCTCTCAGTACACCTCATTCTCTCACTAAATCTTTCTCTTTAATAAATATATAATTCTTCCATGTATTCTTATTAAAATACATTGATTCAGTGATCTTTTTTTCTTGTTTTCTTATTAAGATGTTATTTTTTTGAAAGCAGTTTTAGGCTTATAGCAATATTGAACAGAAGGGACAGAGGTTTCCCACACACACCCCTGTCCCCACACATGCACAGCCTCCCCCACTCTCTGCATCCCCCACCAGAGAGCACATTTGCTACAATTGATGAACCTTCACTGTGACATCACAATTACCCAAAGGCCACAGTTGACATTAGGGTTCACTCTTGATGCTGTCCATTCTATGGGTTTGCACAAATGGGTGATGCCATGAATCCACCATGATAGTATCTTACAGAGTAGTTTCATGGTCCCCAAATTCCTCTGTGCTCTGTTTATTCATGCCTCCCCCAAGCCCTCCACCCACTGCTCTTACTGTCTCCATGGTGTTACCTTTTCCAGAATGTCATAGAGTTGGGATCATACAGTGTGTAGCCTTTTCAGATTTGATTCTTTCACTTAGGAGTGAATATGCACTTAAGTTTCCTCCCTGTCTTTTCGTGGCTTGATGGCTCATTGCTATTTAGAGTTGAATAATATTCCATTGTCTGAATGTAAGAGTTCTTGATTTTAATGCTAACATAAGAAGCTGTGCTTTACAGCTAGTCTTCCTCAGATTGGTTTCTTCCTCACCAGTTAACAAATTGCTGAAAGTGTGATCTTATTAAGGAGGTCACATACTGCATGGAGCACTGGATGTTATACGAAATCAATGAATCATGGATCACTACATCAAAAACTAATGCTCTACAGCAATGTCCACAATAGCCAAACTGTGGAAAGAGCCAAGATGTCCA